>NC_085140.1:47701244-48034994 GCF_024139115.2 Armigeres subalbatus | reverse complement strand
AAAGATCTTGATCACTTGAATGATGTGGAAATTCATTGCTACGGAGCAGTAGCTGGAATGTGTATGGACCTCGCCCGAAAAAGTATCAAATAAATGCCACTTGCTAATCAACTTTCGTATCTTTCGTAAATCATATTACAGATAAAACGCGATGTCTATCTAGATGGAAAGTTCTAGCTCGGGTTCCGCTGAGTTTTCTTATTAATCTGTTATAAGACGAGTACTGTTATAATTTAATGCCACTTGTTCAATGATAGGAAAAGATATTCCACTTAATAAGCCCTTGAAATAATACTCTGATTTAGTTCATACTGCGGAACAATCAATCTTGTGCAAAGATATTGGAAAATAGATGTGCATAAATTTCAGTAACATATGAGACAGGTGTAATAGTATTAATGATGCAAGACCCGATTAAAAATTTCTCGTTCATATCTATATTTTGTGCAAATGCAATCGCTGCTTCTGTGGGTCATAAATATGTATCACATCTCCCAGTAATTACATCCAATCGACATATCAACATCTCATTTCAGCACTTGAAACCATTTTCCTAGAGCAATATAAATCATCTCGAGCGCAAACGTCTCCATTTTCAGCTGGAGGCATCCCATCGCTCCTATCTCCGAGTGGTGCAACAACTAACGGCAGCTTCCAACGGAACAGAAGTTCTGAAACGCGCGTCACATTCACCAACTGCCCCAGAATCCGAACTGGTTTCCCGTTATCGCTGGTGTATCTCGCCGTTCTCGATCTATCTCCATTAGCTCGAGAGTTAACAACTTGATCACATCTAACTGGATCGGTCCGGCAAACCCCTCCGCACAAGTTGTCCAGCAATCCATCTTACACGCCACGCCGAGCTGGGTCTGGTTCTGAGCTGCGGCAGCGACTCGTTTTCCACTCTCGATTTCGTATAATATTTCCACATTCCTCTTTCCCTTCGGATTTACTCGAGCGTGACGGCGTGGCGGCCGTCTCTGGTCGGATCTAGCTTCTAGGTGGAAGCGAGTGTCACTTTGCGCGGTGCAAGCCTCTGAATGACGGTCCGCTGCACCAAATGGGACTTCTTACTTATCTTATCATCTGCCAGTCTCAGTAGTGGCACATGACGCGAAGTGGCAATCAGTTGACAGTCACGGAATGAGTAAAGTATTGCATGATCGCTTCTGACAAGTGACACCGATGCTTGCTGGGAAGTGGGTTAATTGAAGTCGATGCTGAAATCAAAAATCGCTGAAACGGAGGCCTCCCTCCAACATGCTTGTTCTACAAAAAGACATCGAGCTGGTTTGGAATGGAAAGATTTCCGCAAAAAAAAGAACTCGTTGACGTACTAATTATGGATTGGCGATGTCGGAAGTCCAACTAGACGAGAAAACCAACAGCACTCAGCTAATTCGATTCAACCATAAGCTTTTAATGCCATTTAGCATTTAGCTGCAGCAAAAGAATGATCACCGCCCACGAGATTCGAAGCTCTACCAGTTTTCCATGCTCTATTTGGTTCAATTAAGACTTTCGGATGACGTTCGTTCCGGTCTGTGAACAGCTGGCCTAATTCGACAGATGTTGACCATTGCATACTGGCAGTCCTTCGGCCTATTCGGCTCTACCCCCAAAGTAAACCGATTTGAATCGGTTAAGTAATGCAAATGCCATGGCGAAAAATCGCTTTGCTTAGTTTAAATATGAGTTTGTGTTCGATTGTTAGATTCAAGAATGTGGAAATCGCCATACATGCCAAAGTGAGCATTGATCACAGGAGGGTGTGATAGACGAGGGAAGTTGAGAATTCGTGCGGGTTGATTTATCTATCGGCTCGGCGCACAGTCATGCTGAACACAGGTAGCTCAGCACGTTTATTGCGGCTGCCTAGTCCCGATCGATAGTGCCAATATGTCAATAGGAGCCACACCTCTTATTAGAACTTGTTTGTTGGCTTTATTGGAACTGGAATTCTAAACGAGAGTTATTTCTTTCATCGATAAATTAAGAAGTTATGTTTGTGGAATTTGGCACCGGCACCCAAAAAACAAATCTTACATTTATTGTATGATATCTTGGCATATACAATTCTGCAAGGTTTAAATACAAGAAATGTAAACTTGTTATACATATGCTGTACTACGATATGTGGTCGGGGTTCAGCCAAATCACACCAAGCGCCAATGAAAAATTTTCATTTTTTCGCCAAACTTTTCGTGTAACAGATTCACTTAATCATAAATCGCATCGGACATCATTCAACGCCATAACTGAGGATCTCCTACAACGAATGTACGCATGAATTGACATGAAATATTTTCCGTTTTCCTTTTGCGAACAAAATCACACAAGTCAGTCAAAACGCCGCTTGGTGCGGTTTGGCTGAACCCCGACCATGTCATGTAATACGAAATTTGATAAAATTTCCTAAAATTGTATACAGTTTCGAAAAGGTTCATACGCAGGTTGATGGTTAATTTTTTGAAAATTGCAGAGAATGTACACAATATTTGGAAAACTACAAACACAAAAAAATAGAGGCTTCCGATCTGAGAGATCTGTGCTGATACACATTACGTCTCACTGATATATAACATACAGTTTTCACAGCTAAATATTCAAATTTTGGTGCATTATCATTTTTCGACATTATTCCTCTAAACCAAACTACTTCAACACTCTTAAATCCACCAGGAAGCTGTTGATGGCATTCCATTGTTCCGTCAGTAAGCTCCGTGAAAAATGCTAACTTCTCTTCCATCACGGACTTTGTGTGTGTGTGTGTGTGCTTTATTAGACCTGACAAAACCTCACCGGCGCTGGCAGCTCTACCTGCGCGAACAGAACCAATTTCCTCGATTTCATAATCGCGAGTAACGAAACAACACAAAAAACGGCCCAACAAGGTCGCCCTGAACACATTGCCCCGCCGAAACGACCCATTGTATGCATTATGGCACTTTGGCAGTCAGTCAGTGCCGTACAGTGCCTCAGCACCATAGTTATGATGGAGTTTCCCTTTCGAAGCAATTTTGCGCGCACGACATCATCGGCGACGCTCTACGGAAGGGGGTTGTTATTACAGATTTCTCGCCGGTTAAAATGTGGTTCATATAGGCTTACCCACTCTGGGGGTTTATGTTTTCGTCCGGTGCCTGATGCAATTGCGATTAACAGCAGACGGCATTGCGTGTAAGCGAGTGGTATTAGGCACAGTGTGAATAATCTGATCCTAGTGATTATTTCCGATCTTAGTCTTGCTTGGTTTGGATTTCTATTGGAAAGCAATAGATTCGAAGATTTTGTGCTTTCACCATTTCCAATGAATGTGTTTCAAAATGTGAAAAATATGATTATAACCAAATTTACCAGACATCACCACACTTCTGGATATCAATTTTTCTTATCCGAAGCCAGTGAAAAATAATCATAAAGCAAACTTTTTCTAACATAATCTTCGTTAATTCCGTTTGGAAGTTTAAAATTTTTTCCATGATAGTCTTTCAATATCTAATTAAGAAGAGTTCCTTGTGAACGATTTGTTATAATTTCGGTGTGCGAAAACCTAATCATCGGGCAGCGCGCGATGAATAGAGCTGACATTGCGCACGGAACGTGCCTCAATAATTCTTTCAGCAGTCAGCTTCGAACCGTTGTTGATCAAGACGCTGAGGGAAGCCGCAATCAACAAATCTGTTCCATATTTCATAAAGCCCCTTTGTGTACATGTTAGGTGGCTACGGCGCGAAGCCAGTACGGTTCTCTACGAAACACACAAGCATTCTGAATGTCGAACCTTTCAGAACAGGGCTGAAATCAATGTCGCACGACCAGTGCACGAAACTGATCAAGGATCAACGTATTAAGACATATTCCTGAATTTCAACCCTGTTTAAACCTAGCGCATGGGCGAAATCGAAAGTGAACGCGATTCTGTGGCACACGTTCGTGCACGACTTGAAATGAAATCGAATGTTGGTACTTTTTGCTTCGACGGCTTGCTCGACTGGTTGATGAATGGAAGGCAATAGGTGTACTCTAAGTACTATGTGCAGTACCTTGGATACAACCAACCATACAACAGTCTCGAAACGCGAACGAATGGAGCAATCACTCAACAAATGCGACTTGCCCCAACTTAAGGGAGCTGTTGTTGATGCGGCTTCAGTGCATGTGAGTCGAAACGATAATGTGGCGAAGCGAATGGATTCGGAATAGAGTTCTAGATGTGGTGGAGAGTTAAAAAAAAGATCGGAGGCTACTCACAATGAGGACCTTATCTTTGGCCCGTAGTGGGTGTACATGGTTATGCTAATGCAATCAAAGAGAAAGAATATCGCTTTTTGTACTACAAAATCAACTAAAATCCGGCCAGCGAAATGTAAGCTGCAAAAACCAGAGTTTAAAATCGTTTACTCATCAATGGGTACTTTTCTTTGTTATCTCTTCCTCTCTGCTGGAAAATTTACCCATTTTTGAACAATAAGTGGATTTACTCATTTAAATGAGTAGATACCTTATTCTCCTAAAATGGGTAAATTTTCAGCAGAGAGAAAGAAATAGCAATGAATAAGTACCCATTAATGAGTAAACGAGTATCTCAGTGTGAAATCCTACAATGCACGAGCCGAGGGAGAATACTTTTTGTTGCTTTTATCAAGCAAATATTTTTTCTCACTAGCTTTTTTCCTAGCCATTTCACACATGCCCAGTTCTTATTTAAATTTTGGTAAATTTTTATACCGAATTGTAAGAAAATCTAACATCCGCTGGTTGAGAAATGACAAAGTTTTCTTGTTTGGCAAAACAATTGCTTGTCAAAACATTGGGTGAGTGAGCATCCTCTGATTCTGAGATCGTTACAAACACCATCCATACGAATACATTTATTTTGTTGCAGCGTGCGACGCACGCTTGTGATTTCGCTACTGAGTACTAACACCAATTTTCTTTCATCGCCAAACGATTATGCTTTGTACTTTGAAGAAAATTCGTACTATCGGTAGAAAGTGGGGCTTGAAACCAAAAATGGTGATACACATCAGTGCACAGTGATGCCACTCCATACAAAACTAGGAAAAAAAATTCAATCACTTTGTGTTGTTTGTTCTTATTGAAAATTGACCGGATAGGACTGCGGACTCAGAAGCTATGACCAAAATTCATTTTTTTGTCATACAAAAAACGCGTGAATACCCATCACTCATTTTTTTTGGCACTTATCCTCAACCGATTCGCTCGCAACAAACTGCATTCGAAGCAGAATCCTGTTCCATTGTTTCTTATTGAAAATTGGTCAGATCGGACAATGGGATCAGAAGCTATGGCCAAAATACTAATTTCATTATTACAATTCAAAATCACTTTTTTGGCACTTATGTCTATCCGATTTGCTTCCTGGAGGAACTTCTGGAGGAATTCTTGGAGTAACTTTCGGAGGAATTCTTGGAGGAACTCCTGGAGGTACTTCCGGAAGAATTTTTGGAGAAGTTTTCGGAGGAATTCCTGGAGGAATATTCGGAGGAATTCCTGGAGGAGTATTCGGAGGAATTCTTGGAGGAACTTTCAAAGGAATTCCTGGAGGAACTTCCAGAGGAATTCGTGGAGGAACTTCCAGAGGAATTCCTGGAGGAACTTCCAGAGGAATTCCTGGAGGAACTTCCAGAAGTAGCCCTGGAGAAGTTTTCGAAGGAATATCCAGAGGAATTCCTGGAGGAATATCCACAGGAATTACTGGATAAATATCCAGAAGAATTCCTGAAGGAATAATTCCGGAGGAACTTCCGCAGGAATTCTTAGTGGAACTTCCGGAGGAATTCCTGGAGGAACTTCTGGAGGAATTCCTGGAGAATCTTCCGGAGAAGTTCTTGGAGGATCTTCCGGAGGAGTTCTTGGAGGGACTTCCGGAAGAATGTCGGAAGGAACATTCGGAGGAATTCCTGGAGGAATATCCGAAGGAATTCCTGGAGGAATATGAGGAGGATTTCCTGGAGGAATATCGGGAGGAATTTCTGTAGGAATATCCGAAGGAATTCCTGGAGGAATATCCGAAGGAACTCCTGGAGGAATATCCGGAGGAATTTCTAGAGGAATGAAGCAATTCCTTGGGAAATATTGGAAGGAATTATTGGAGGAATGGGGCAATTCCTGGGGAAATATTGAAAGGAATTTCTTGAGGTATTTCCGGAGAAATTATTAAAGAAATTTCCGGAGAAATTCCTGGAACAATAATTAACGCAATTCCTGGAGCAATATCCGGAGAAATTTCTGGAGGAGTATTCGGAGGAATTCCCGGAGGATTATACGGAGGAGTTTCTGAGGAGTTCCTGTAGAAATATTAAGAAGAATGCATGGAGGAATATCCGGAGTAGTTGCTGTAGGAGTTCTTTAAGAACCCCCGGAGGAAGGTTTGGAATAATATCCGGAAAAATTCCTAGCGGAATATCCGGAGGAATTTTTGGAGGAATATTCGAAGGAACTCCTCCTCCTCCTCCTTTTTTTCGGAATGCCTGCGGAAGTTGAATCGGAAAATCCGAAGTTCTTCCAGGAATCCCTCTGGAAGTTCCTCTAGGAATACATGGTAGACCGATTAATACGAACTCGCAAAACAGTTTGAAAATTTTTGAGCTTCTGGTTTAGATGAGGTGCGAACCATATACGCGAGCTCTATGGACGTGTATGGACATGACTGGTCAATGTCAGATTTTTATCGAGCGTAGTTGACCTGTTAAACCAATTGATCCAAACTTCACAATAGTTTGGACAACCTAGAACATCTGGTTTGGGTATAACTGAAACGAAATTTATAAGCTTCGAAAAATAAGAAATCCTATCTTCGTGAAATTTTGAGGAAAGACATTTCAAACATTATGAAAAATTATAAAAATACTTTCAAAGCTGTACGCTCAACTCAATTTTTTTTCACTTTTCCGCCTTGGCATCACTGTGCAGTGGTCCGTCCAAAGGTTACGTATGCTTCACTGGTGTGGTGGCCGAAAACAAAAGAAGTAAACGCACAATAGAAGCCGCCCTAGCTATGATGATGCCATTTAAAAATTGTTCCCCTACGGCCATGCTAAATACGGTAAATATGAGGGAACACCCAAAAAGCGTTTTGCTCCGGGGGCGTTTTGGGGCCTCTTTCCCTGTATGGTCCGTTTACATATTCGCTAGTTCTAGCAAACAATGCAACATAATGTAAATGATTATTAGCGAGAACAATTCCTGTTTAAATTGTGCTAATATCGCGCTAGTATTGTGGGGCCAATAGCTTCGATTGCTATTATAGTAGCAAGCACTTCAACGAAGGCTTTGAACGCTATTTACAATTTACTTCCTATGCATCAAAACTGAAGCTGAAGCTGAGAAGTGTTTGTTAAGGATTGAACGATTGGACAAGTTCAAGGCAGGCGATCTTGTTCATCACTTGAATGTGTTCCAGCTCTTTTAAAGAAAACCAGAATTGAGTATGATTGGAGCTTGGATGAAACCTGTAGACAATTACGATATTCCCTACAAGACGCGTGAAACATCGCGAATGGAGTGAAAAGTCGGGGGTCCTACAGTTCGCCAAGGCTCTATTAAGTTCTTTACAGATGGATTGGTACATAAACGCGGGCAGCTTTTGGTATTAGGATTAGTCTCACAGTGGCAATGGAAGAAGGAAGAAGAATGAAGGTAGAAAAAGATGTAGGATGGAAGAAAGAAGAAGGCAGAAGAAATTAGAAAGGAGAAAGACGGAAAAAAGTAGAAGGAAGAAAGAAAAAAAGGAAGAAGTGAGAAAAACGAAGGAAGAGGGAAGAAGGAAGAAGGAAGAAAGAAATGAGAAGGAAAAAAGAGAACGAAGAGGAAAGAAGAAGGAAGAGGAAAGAAAGAAAAAGGAAGGAGGAAGAAGGAAGTAGGAAGAAGGAAGGAATAAAAAAAGAAAAAAAGGCCGAAGGTCAAAGGAAGAAAGAAAAAAGAAGAAAGAAGGAAGAAGGAAGAAGCAAGGAGAAAGAAACAAAAGAAAGAAGAAAGAAGGATGAACGAAAGAAGAAGGAAGAAGAAAGAGAAAGGAGGGAGGAAGGAGGGTGAAGGAAAAAAGAAGAAGGAATAAGGCAGAATGAGAATGGAAGAAGAAAGAAGGAAGAAGGAAGAAAGAAGAAGAAATAAGGAAGAAGCAAGAAGAAAGAAGGAAGCAAAATATAGAGGAAAAAAGAAAGAAGAAATAAGGAAGAAGAATTGAGAAAGCAGAACGATGGGAAAAGGAAGAAGAAAAAACGAACGAAGGAAGTAGGAAGAAAGGAAAAAATGAAGAAGAAAGAAGAAATAAGAAGAGGAAGAAGGAAGAAGGTATAAGAAAAACTATTCACTTCTCGTAATCTGAGGTCAAATTTTTTAACTTTTCGGCCAAACGGCATTCGGCCGAATGACATTCCATATGGCCTGACACTTATCTTCACATGGATTTTTTTTATTAAATTCCTTATAGATTTCTTCCTGTAACCTCTTAGTATTTGATTTGGAAGGAAATATATGGGCCTTGATTATTTAAGGAGTTCTTCCAAAAAAAACCTTTGTGAGTTTTTTAGGATTTCCTTCGGGAATTCAGTCAGAAATTCCATCAGTAATTCTCATTTAACTTTTCAAAAGGACCTAAGTAATATTTTTTTTCATTAATTAATTTGAGTACTGCAATCAAAAGCTATCATATTGATTGCAATATACAAATTAATTCATGAAAAAAATGTTACTTAGGTCCTTTTGAAAAGTTAAACGAGAATTCTTCCCGAAACTCTTTCTAAAATTCTTGCACTTCTTGGCGATATCTTCCAGGAATTCCTCAGTGAAATCTTTGAGGCATTCCTGCATTTTTTCCAAAGAATTCCTTCGTGATGAATTTTTTTGGTAATTTTTCTAGGAATATTTTGAGCATTCTTCCATAAATTTACCTGGACTTTGTTTCAAAAATTGATCTGGATATTCCCGCAAGAATTCCCCCAGAAAATCCCTTTGGAATACTTTTGAGAGCTCCTTCAGGAATTCCTCAAAGCTTTCTTTTGGACTTCCTTCAGGTATTCCTCCGGAAGCTGCTCCAGGAATTCCTCCGGAAATTCCTCCAGAAATCCCGGAAAATCCTTCAAGAAATCCTGCGGAAGCTCTTTCAGGAAGTCCTCCGTAAGTTTGTCCGGGAGTTTCTCCGGAAACTCCATCGGAAGCTCATCCATGAATTCTTCCGAAAGTTCCTCCGGAAAGTCTTCAGCAAGTTTCTCCAAGAATTCCTCCGCGAATTTATCCGAAAGTTCCTTCAAGAATTCCTTCAAAAGTTTCTTCAGGAATTCTTCCGGAAGTTTCTGCAGGATTACCTCCGGAAGTTCCTTAAGGCATTCCTCCGGAAATTCATCCAGGAATTCCCACGGAAGTTCCTCCGGGAATACCTCTGGAAGTTCTTCCAGGAATTCCACTGGAAGTTCCTCTAGGAATTGCTCCGGAAGTTCCTTCGACGAAATTTTGGAAGAACTTACGGAGGGATTCCTGAGGAAACTTCTTCAGTAAAACCTCTATGAGTCGATGTTCTATGACTCGATATCGACTCATGGAAGCAAATTATTCCATACTAAAAATATTTTCTGGGTTACTGTGCTGCTCCCTCCAAAGAGCTTTTCAAAGATTTTCTATTCCACATCTCGATATTTGCATGAGTCGATGGTCCCTTCAATATCGACTCATGGAGGTTTGATTGTAGAAGAATTCATGAAGGAACATATGGATGAATTTCTCAACGAACTTTCGAATGACAGCAAGAGTACGCAGGTATCCTACAGGAAGTATCTCATGCTGCCATCTCACAACACAGACAGTCCGCATTTAGTACGGTGATCACCCTGTCCTGCAGCAGGGTGGCACCATTTGTCTACCACGTTGGAGGCGACCCACCTAGGAATACGCAGTACAGTAAAGCAAAGCGCATTTTTATGTTTTTGTGCTCTTTGTATTAAACTAGTAGTGGAATATGAGCACTGGCGGCATCAGTTATTATTATTAAGTAGAGCACCATTTGGCGTATGAACGTTGCCATTGGGAACTACAGCGTGCTTGCGACGAGTGGTATCCTCCTCTGACTCTGCCAATGAGTATGATTTTTAAGTTAGTTTTCATTCTTTAATTATTTCTTACTAAGTTTTCCGAAAAAATGTGCTTCGTTTTGCACTTCGACTATATAAATTTAACATCGGATAATGTCAAAGTCCTTGGATAATGTATTGATATTACAATCAATGGAGCAAATCAGATAAGTACGTTGCACTTCAACCGCTTTATTTCTTAACAATCTTAACCATCCGAAAAATGCGTATGCTTTTCATCAAAGTTCAGCTATTCTTTGAAAGCGAACCATTAATGTGAGCTTTGTCTATCAACATCATAATTATTTAATTTTTTCGACTAGCTTTTCTTGCGTGAAATGTTTTTCGTTCAGCTTATAAGAAAAACTCCTATTTTTCCAACGCTGACAATTTTGTTGCTTCATCGGGTTTGGAACCTAATTGAAAGTTTAATTTTGTAAAACATATTATTGTAAAAAAAAGTAAAAAAGCTTGCAATTAATATCGTCATTATGGATCACCTGTAAATAATTTCAGATCGAATCATGCTTGGAAACGTTTTTACATACACTCATTATTGGTTCCTATATTGGTTTTTACCTTAAAAATCATTGAAAAAACCCAGAAAAACACGATAAAACATTTTTTCATGGACATTTTTTCATGCGATAAAGCTAACATGTTATTTATAGTGAAGTTTTGGTAGCCAGCATTGCTCACAAGCAATCAATATTGATCCAAAATTCCCATGGCAAATTAGTATTATTTAGAAATCTAAAAATATTGTTTTTGACTTTCGGCCAGGATTCGGGCTGAAATACTCCCTAGTGCGACCCTAGGTTGATGGCTCCTATGCTGCTTCTACTTTAGCTACGAGGCAGACGCTTTCACCACTCCTATTTCTGAGGTGGCGCAGAAGCATCAACTCTCCGACACTCCTACCAGGCATAGCAAGACTTTCATGGCCTCTAATTCCGAGGTGCCGCAGAGGTATCTGCCACCCGACACTTCTGCCAGGCCTAGCGAGACTTCACTCAATCTGTCACTGGCAGCCGGATCACACTACTGCCTAAGCGTTTCATGCTGACCATGCGTTTCATACTCGCCCATACATTTGGTTTCCAGATGGTCCCCAATCAGTACGGTGGTCACCCCCTCCTGCAACAGAGTGGCACCACTTACCTTACACGTCTCCAATTTCTGAGATGCCGCAGAAGCATCAACCCTCGGACACTCCTTCCAGGCATAGCAAGACTTTCGTGTCCCTCAATTCTGAGGTGCCGCAGAGGTATCTGCTCCCTGGCACTCCTGCCAGGCCTCACCCCCAGGTCACCTAAGCAGCACACATGTTGTACAGAAGTTACAGAAACTCATCTACGACAAAATTTGTCTTTTTGATTTTTTTTAGTAAAATGAATTTATGCTAGACTGGAAATGATGTATGCATCATTTTCAAGGGTTATGCTAATTCAAAATACTCGTTTTGAAGCATTAACCAACGTTTTACCCAGTTCACTGTAAAACTCATCTGACTCCATGTAAAAAAAAATCTGATAGTACGAAATATCTTTTATTACGAATAATGGAAGAAATGAACAAGAAAACATTTTTTTTCATAATTCATTTGGCGGATTTTGCAAAAAAATATATGGTCACTGGTCACCACCTAGTCGAAGCGGTGGTGGAGCATCGGTAGCAGTGATTGTGATTTTTTTTCACATCAGTGGCGTTTGCAGAATTAAGTGCCTGGGACGCAGCTCCCCCATCAGATATCTCGCCGGATTCGAACTATTGAGTGTTTGCTGATAGTGACTGGAGCTATTTTATGGCCAGTGAAGTTTTTTCGCGAGGTTCTGAGTTTGGTTGTGTGTTGATTTCAAATGCGCATTATTGAGCCGAGTAACACGAGAAGTGACTAACTACAAAAAGTGCTTGGCATGGTGCGCGGAATCATGGTGACAGTGTCGTTCCGAGCGGAGACAGGGATATGGATTTTCATCATTTTTTCAGCAGTTATATTCGTTATAGATTCCGACAAGTTTATATGATATTTCCTCATGTGAAAATCATTAGTACAGTTGAGTGAATCGTGAAAACCAAAACAAGGTTTCGTATGGATTATTCACAACGTGCATTTTCGCCTAGTATGCAGGACAACGTCTTCCGTGTGGACTAGTCCCGAAAAAATGACGCGTGCGCTAGAAAACGGGTTTTTTTTTATGCACAGGGAAATCTAAGCAGCCGGGTTACAATAGTATCGATGGGTTTGGCAAACTGTCGAGTCAAAAACGTGATAAAATTAGGGGCAGATAAAATCGGGTCAATACTGTAGTTGGTCGCCCATGAAAGGATTAGCCTTTTCTTAATATCCCGAATATTTGTTAAGTAACCTTCCTCTCTATAATTCAAATTCAAACAATGTTATCTTCGCAACTGATCATGCAACGAATTATTCAATTCGTAAAACCGGTACCCTTGTCTAACCGTCAACAATATCGATGCAAAACCTTAACCGGAAAAATTTAGGTCACTAGGCTTGATCGTGCTACCGCCTCATTTGTCATTCCTAAAACGAAAACCTCCCAGCCAGCCAACCCACCACCGAAGGGAGGGCACAGTCAGCCGCATTCTCGGTGTCATCACTTACCGAAAAAATAATCTACAGCCGATCGAAACAACCACTCACTAACCGCATAACTAATGGATTCCAGCAACGAATGTTGGAGTAGGAACCTCCACTGGCTTCGTCCACACCGCCCCCCAACAAAACAAATAAATCCAAATTAGCCTCACTTCTAACCGTTATAATCGCTTGTTGCTGGATCGGCAATTTTCGTTCGCTCTCCCCGGGACCTCATTTTTCATTCAACAATACAACTATTGAAATCGGGCTTCTTCTGCCCGCAGCAGAACGAACAGGAAGGGGTCTCTGGGTCAAAGGGACACACATCCCTTATTCTCACGGGACAGCGTACGATCGTTGACGTCGTTACGCGATAAGATCGGGGTCTGTTCCGCGCAAACGGCAAATCGTGATACAAATGCAAAATAATTCACAGTTTTAATATCTCCGGCAACGAACGGTTCTTCCTTCCCTCGGTGAATTATCGATTTTTGGTGCAAATTTATGAGTTTCATTACTTTTCGCGAGGCGTGCGACGGCAGAATTTGGAAGCTGCTGGAGCTGAGAAGAATGTTGCTTATGGCAGACATGAATCACACTTTTTGTGTGAAACTTCCTCAATCTTTAGAACAGTGGCCGAGATCCGGAATAACTCTCAGTTTTGCTCAATTATTTTTATTTTATTTCACAATGGCAAACGTGTATTATAGATTTCCAAATTGATCTGAAGTCTGTTTATTGCCAAAACCTAATTCAGATTAGCAGAATCTAAATAATCATAATGGGAATTAATTATTGGGTGTTGGAAAATAGGAATGTAAGTTTAAAGTACAATATTAATGATGAGTTATTGACAAATGAAGCACAAATTATTTTAAAAACTTTTTAGACTTTTCTTAGATTCTGTTTGAAAACGCGCCAATGTGTTTTATTGCAAGAATTTTGATCCCCGCCAACATTGAGGGAGCTTTCTTCATCGCGCGAAAAACGAAACGTGTCAAACCGATTACATAAATTATCATTCCCGCTTGATTACATACGTACGGGGTGCCATTACCGATAGCTGCCGACCCGATCAGCGATCGATTGGAAGCTATTTCAATAGCTAATAATCATCGACGGTGGTGGCGTGCGCGCGCCATCCATCTGCATCACGCTGCAGTACCGTTAGTCGTGAACAAAATCCTCACGTCCCCCGCCCTTACTTGCAATGCGAGGACTCATTCCTCGTAAAGCACACGATTTACAATTTAATATTCATTCGATATACTTCGCCGTTGACATCGTCGTTTGGTTTGTTTCGAAATATAGAAATATTGAGGAGAATGGTTTAAAAAGCACTTCTTAAATATATTCTCTTGTGATGATTGTTTAATGTTTAGATATTTGAATCACTAGATTATTTTGTTTTGGTACTAAGTTAACATCTAAGCTAGGTTCTATCGTATACATAATTCAGAAACTGCATGCTTGCCATTTTGATTAGATTTGTCTTACAAGTAAACTCCAACTCCATAACTTTATCACGTTCAAGAACTTTCTTTAAAATATTCAGGCTAGATCTGGGATATTTTTATATTTTTTTTATTTCTCCGTTGCTTTTATTTTAGTTTCGGACACGAGATCTTCAAGCATAGGAAGTAGGTAATATGGAATGAACTTCTAATCATCATCCGATTAATCATTTGCATTTCGATTAGTAAATGACGTAGTTTTCGGTGATTATTTGGCGTTTTAGTCTATGTTTTGAATGAAAAACAACTATATGTTTTCTTTCTCCAACGTTTCGACTCTTATAGGATCTTTCTCAAGGATTCGAAATTTCGGTTGTTTTTTCGACAAGTAACGTTTTGTAACTTTTAACCGTCATTCCTTGTTTCGTTTTCGGTCCGAATTCTGACAAATTTAAAAAAATTATTTCAAAGTTTTTCGAAAAAAGGGACGAAAAACGAAACAAGGAATGACGGTTGAATGTTACAAAACTATACTTGACGAAAAAACAACCAAAATTTCGGCTCTAAAAGAGGCTCTAAATCCCTGAAGAAGGTGTAATAAACACCGGAGCCTCGGATAGTTGACGCAAAACCGGTTTTAGCTTTTCATAAAGACTGAAAGAGCCGAAAAATACCGTCGGCAATTTCAAAATAAGAAATGGACAGTTTGAAATGGGCATAAGAAGTGAGAAATATGGATCAAATAAACTATCAGAAATAAGAAGAGAGAAGAAAAACAAAAAGTGACAGTAGAGACCAGAAAGAAGACAAAAGGAAGAAAAACAGAAAGTATAAAGGAAAAAGAAAAAGAAAAACATATGAAAAGAAGAAGATAGAGGAAACAAGATAGAAGCAAGAAGAAGGAAAAAAGGAGATAAAAGAAAGAAGAAAGAAGGTAAAAGAAATGAGAAAGAGAGAAGAAAGAAGAAAAAAAGAAAATAATAGAAGAAGAATGAAGAAAGAAGAAAAGGAGAAAGAAGAAAAAAACAAATAAAGAAGAAAGAAGAATAAATAAGAATTAGACTGAAGGGAGGAAAAAGAAGAATTAATGAAGAAGAAAGAAGGAAAAAGAAAGACGGAAGAAGAAAGAATAAAAAATAAAGAGAAAAGAAGAAGGAAGAAAGGAGAAAAAAAATAAAGCAGAAAGAAGGAAGAAGATAGAAAAAAGAAAGGTTAAACTAGAAGAAAGAGAGGAGAAAGATTAACGAAGAAAGAAAAGGATAAAAGTAGAAAGATATAAGCAGAAATATAAAAAACAAAAGAAAAAAGGAAGGTGAAACTATAAAGAAGAAGGAATAAAAATTAATGAAGAAATAAAGGAAGGATGTAAAATAGAAGGAAGAATAAAGAGAAAAAAAAATATGAAAGAATAAAGAAGAAAAGAAACAGAAGAAAACGGAAAGAAGAAAAAATAATATAGAAAAGAGAAGGAAAAAAGGAGTAATGAAGAATAGAGAAAAATATATAAAAAAGGGAGGAGAAGGAAGATAGAAGAAAGAAGAAAGAATCAAATAGAAAAGAGAAGAAAAAACAGAGTAAAGAAGAAATAAGGAATAAGAAGAAGATTGAAGGGAGAAGAAAGAAGAGATATGACATAAGACCAAAGCAAGACCATGCTGAGGGTGGCTGGGTTCGATTCCCGGTGCCGGTCTAGGCAATTTTCGGATTGGAAATTGTCTCGACTTCCCTGGGCATAAAAGTATCATCGTGTTAGCCTCATGATATACGAATGCAAAAATGGTAACCTGGCTTAGAAACCTCGCAGTTAATATCTGTGGAAGTGCTTAATGAACACTAAGCTGCGAGGCGGCTCTGTCCCAGTGTGGGGATGTAATTCCAATAAGAAGAAGAAGAAGATGACATAAGACATATGAAAGAATGAAAATGCAGACCAATGAAGAAAGAACACAGAGGAAACAAGAAAAAAAAACAATGAAAAAACAAGGAAGGAAGAAGAATGAAGAAAGGCGAAAAGGGAAAGAAGAATGAAGCAATGGGACACGAATAAGAAAATAGAAGGAGAAAAAATAAAGCAGAAAACAGGAAGAAAATAGAAGAATAAAGAAACAAGAAAGAACAAAGAAGAAAAAACAAGGAAGAAAGGAAAAAGAAAAACATAAAAGAAGACATAAGAAAAAAGAAAGGTGAAACTAGAAATAAGAAAGAAGAAAAACTCTGATAAATCCACCTAGCGGTGGTGGAGCTTTTCTCGTTCGTTCAATAGGACTAAGAAATAAGTGGATACGTCTTATTTTTCTTATCGGTTTATATGAACTATAAAATTTCTCACCATAGCTTCTGGTCCCATAATCCGATCCGACCAATTTTCAACAGGAAACAATGAAACAGGATTCCCCGTATAATGCAACTTGTTTCGAGTAAACCGGTTAAGGGTAAGTACAAAAAAAATGAGCTAGACTTTTTGCGCACACACACACATACGAATGAATAGAACAACAATGAAAAAAAAACACAGAAGAGAGGAGCAAGAAAAAAAATGAAATAAGAAGGAAGAAAAAGAATGATTTGAAAAGGGAAAAAAGAATGAAGAAATAAGGCACAAAAAAGAATAATGTAGAAAGAGGTAAAATAAGAAGATAAAAGAAAAATGGAAGAAAAAAAAGTTCAAAGAGATAAAGGGATGAAGAAAGATTGAGGAAGAAATGTCTTGCTTGAACAATTGTAGTAATCGGCTCAACATTTCTCGCCTGATTTTTGAAATCGTCGTACGTCCAATAGAAAGGCCCTCTTTGTTCAATTTCTCTTTCGATTACATATTGCAAAACCACACTATCATTTACATCGGATTATTTAATTTTGTATTTGATTTCCATGAGACATTTTTCAAATCCATGTACGTTGGAATGTCCTTGCTCGCTACCGTTTCCCATAAAACTTATTACTAGGGGAACTGGAAGTAAGATGCTCACGTTAGGGAAAACTGAAAAACAGCATATCTGCTACTGATTGTCATTAACAGTTATCAAACTTAGCATTTAATTATACAGAATTTTCATTTTTAAAAGCATTTGAGAACAATTGATATCGAAACCATGCGGGGTGAGATGTGCCAACAGTTTAGTTAAAACGCGCAAGTCGACCTTAGCTAATTTATCTTATAAGCAAACGCTACAAATCCGATTCACGCCTAGTTCTTAATATTAAAAAAAAAAATCATTGAATTCAAAATGTTTCTCAACGTTCAAAAATACGTTTGTTATAAGGAATTAGCATTTTTGGTAATTTCAAAATGATTGAAACATTAACAATTGAAATATGGCCTCTGCTTAAATCTTGGCAACGATTTTGAAGATGTCTATGAAGGAATAGAGAAAGATGCACACAAACGACACAAACATTTCATTCCAACCACCACATTTTTAAAGAAAATGAACTAATTATAAACAAACAAAAACACAGAAAGTGGTGAGATGAACGATTGGAATGACAACTTCCTTCAAGAAACTGAGATGGCTGGGTGGTGGCGTGACCCAGGCAGAAGCCATGAACAGAATAACAAAACATGATATGGCCTGCGAGATGGATCAACTAGGTCCGAGCTCAAGACGTCTCAAAAGCAAAGGAAAAAAAAAAACATGATATGGACTTGATTGATATACACTCCCGGCCAAAAGTCAACGGCAAACGTTTTTGGTCGTATTTTCGCCATCTTACATCCGATTTCGGGTATTGTTAGCTCAATACAAAGAATATGAGTAGAGTATTTAAACTTTTGGCCGATGCATACCATGCACTTGAATGAACATTTTGATTTTTTTAAATAAAACAAGATTTTTTCGCAGAAATTTCATGAATGCATCTCAAAGATGATTAAAATTGGGTTCCGTTGCAAGATCTACTCATATTCTTTATATTGAGCTAACAATACCCGAAATCAGATGTAAGATGGCGGAAATACGCCCAAAAACTTTTGCCTCAATTTTTCAAGGGTGATCCCAAACTTTTGGCCGGGAGTGTAAGATATAAAAGAACAGGCAACAATATCAGAAGTTTGCACCGAAATATCATTTAAATATCAAAATATGATATGGATAAGATCAAACTAATGGCACATGTTATTGATCACTTATTACAAATAGCATAACTTGATCTTCTAATGATATTTTAGCATGAGCATGAGCATGAGCAGGATAACCGTACAATTCGTAGTTGCTACTCCGTGATTGACTAGAACTTGCGAAAATTGCACAGAGAACCAATTGAATGGAGCTTGGGTTTAGCTATCATTCTCAATGTGCAAATTTCGGAAATTCAATGCATTTTACTAAGTCAATTACGGCGCCGGCCACGTCCTTACGGTCATCAAGGGAAGGAAGGATTATTAGTTCAACTCTCGTTGCTACTAGAGACCGAGTATACCTCTGCATCTCCACGATAGTCTTAGGATAGGATATTGTGTTAGTATGAAGGGATATATTATCTGGATTCACTTTGGTAAGTGATGCGATCTATGGGATAGGAATATATGCATGAGAATTAGAAGTACTAGAGTAATGAGAAAGTATTAAAGTGAATTCTAATGGGATTCATTTTTTACAATTAGAATTTTTGAATGCTATTGGATTCTAATACCACGCACACGTCTACCACACCATCGCTACCCGCACATTAACCTCACACATTCTTACTTGTATGAGGCCTGCACGAGCATAGCGACCATATATAGCATTCGTATGCGGGTACAAATGAATACCAATCTATTTTTACATTTTATTTACTGCTACTAAGTAACAGGCAGCTTTTTATAACAATTCTATATTTAGAATCATACTTGCTAGCAAAGAGACTTTGATTTGCAAAGAGATTGAGTTATATGATTAACGAAATAATCTAATAGGAAATTGGAAAGGGCCAGGGATCAAACCCTTAATCTCCTGCTTATGAGGCAGAAGCAGTGACACAAGGCCACCAAGCACCCTCCTGATCTTCTAATGATATTTTAGTGCAAAATACTGATATTATCGTCTGATCTTTTATCTCTTATATCAATCATGTCCATATTTCATTTTGCTATCTTATCAACATTTGATATTATTGAGCTTATTTCGTCTACTCAGGGGGTTTTGCTCATGTAGCACACCGATTTTCGATTCTCGTCTGAAACTTTTATGATTTTTGTTTCGATAGAACAGTCGTGTAAAATTAATAGTGAATTTAGTTTCACCTTTATCGCGACACGATTTCGCATCAATAGTGATGCTCGTGGGTGTCGGTTTCGGAGCATTTAAAATTACATGGCTTTTTCAAATTGTGAACTCGAGGGGGCCTTCTTTAGCCGTGCAATAAATGGCGCGGTTACAAAGAAGGACCATGCTTAAGGTTACTAAATATTTTAGGGTTGGAACCGTATTTCGACCACAACTGTGTGGTCGTCTTCAATGTATCGTACTTGACTCGACTTAGGGTTGGAAATTTTCTCGACTTCCATGGGCATAAAAGTATCATCGTGTTAGCCTCATGATATACAGATGCAAAAATGATAACTTGGCTTAGATAGAAACCTTGCATCTAATAACTGTGGTAATGCTTAATAAACACTAAGCTGCGAGGCGGCAATGCAATGTTCCATTGGGGAATATATAGTCAATTAGAAGAAGAAGAAACAAACTCAAACTACAATTTTTTCACAAACCCACTCAATGACATAAATTATAAATGTTGCAGAAATTTATTCCTAAACAAAGGCTTTTAAACTATAAAGCAGTTAATGTCAATCAATAAAACGCTGTTTAAGTCTATCAGAATCTCGACAAGAATGATGATACGGAAAATAGTTTTGTTTATCGATTAAAAAGTAGCAAAATGCTAAGTTTAGAGAGGAGGCTTCGTAGCAACTATTTAATGAATACTGGATACTGCATTATTTAAGATTTTTTATGCTGCTGGAGTGACTACAGATTGATTCCTCATTGAAAGTACAATGCAAACTTCTATTGTTTAGTAAAAGCGAACACAACTACTCCACAAGATCAAGATCACAACAAAAACAAGAAAATTGGCAATTTTTTTATGTATGTACCTTAACTTATTTTATTTCAATGGTGTTCTGTAGTGCAGCCTTGCTTTTTCTCTTTATTTCGGTGATGTTTAATCGATTTAAAGTTCATCACTCGTACAGATGTAGTCTTGTTGATCCCTATTGAATTTATTTAGACTAAAAAAGCATTGCGTTTAAAAGTTTCGAGGAAAATGGTGTATCAATTTAAATAGGTTCAAGTCTTGGCCAAATGCGAGGAAGGCAGTGACTACTGCGTGAATCAATGTAGTTTTTCATCTGAATCTGATTGCCTCCCATTAAATACCATTCTCCCCCATCAGTGGGTATTGGGGTTAGTCCAGGGGAGGGACTCGCTACCGGAGTAAAACATTATTCGCGATATCAAAGTCTTCGGCTGCATGCTCCCAATACAACCACAAAAAGCAATTGCAGGTCAGCAAAGACACGAATCGTTTGACTTCGTACTTAGAATGCATATTGCATACAGCCCAGCCTCTGCTGGCTGGTTGCTTACGCTTACGTTTGGCTATTGCTTAATAACAAAATTCTCGAAAAAGCTCTTGTCATTCGATTGTCTGAGTCTGACGAATGCGAACAAATGTTATTTGGTTGACTGCGATCCCTCACATCAGCAGTCCGCTTCCTATAGCGTCCGTTACGGACAAACGGAGCAATGTGATCTGAATAGGAAATTTTTCCAACGAAATGTTGCAATCGTTGGCATTGTGTGAAATTTTGAAAAATGACGCGATGTTCATTGACGACCAGATATGATTATTTCATTGTGTTCGAACACGCGTCGTCGCGTCGCGTCGGCCGGTTCGTAGTGAGTAGTGCGATTCGTATTTCCAATGAATACCGGGTTAGAAAAGGAATGTAAGTAGTTAGGAGATTTGCGTTGGCGAATGTACTTTCACATGTTTATTTAAATTGTTCGGATTTTACATAATTGACACCGTAAACCATAAAATCCTAAAAATAACATTTTTGTATCTGTCTAATATTATGGATCGATTGAAATAAAGAAAATACGATTGTAGAAAAGCAAAATTGTCGTTTTGAGTTATTACATTCTAATGTAAAGTTCTAAAACTTTTGTTCAATGCTTTCTGGGTTGGTTATATTTGGAAGTCTTTCTTTTGTTCAGAAATACTATCACAAACATGTTTTTATTGGACTACATGCGTTTTTAGTTTAGTTAATAACCATCCTTGTTGCTCTTGTTCGAGTTGTCAATCACTGTGACAGACGTTTATTTAGTTAATGATAAATTTTAGAATTTCTTCATAGGCTTTGGAAAGCGAGTGTGAGTTTCCTACTGGAATCATTTGTAGAACACAAGTTCCCTTCGATTAGTTTGCTTTGATATGAAATCATACTAAACAAGAACGCGAGAACCGTATGGATTGTTTGGCCACCTTTGGATATTTAAGGATATTTATCTGCTTATGGTGTGATCGGTGATGAAACACTGCTATCGAAAGATCGAAAGTGGAAAGTACGCAATGGAGCGCAGATTTCTTTTACCAAACGTTCTGAATTGAAAATCCTTTGAACGGCTTGGATAGTGTTGTAAGCGATATGATGTATCAATTAACTGTTGTAATGTTCATATGGCTCTAGCTAAGTTTTCAAATTCATTTCAGTCTTTCGCTCCCTTGCGTAGGTTTTCGTCACCAATCATACCATAAGTAAATAAATCAAGAATGACAGAAGTCATGAAATTTTACCGCTAGTACAATTTAACATCAAGCACAGTAATTGGCAGAAATATAATCAAATGTGAGTAACACACTTCAATTTTAATTTATTATTTTAAAACAATAAACTTAGTCGCACTATTATCAAATAATCAAAGAGGATTTTAAAATATAGATACTTACAACTTATTAGTGATTGGTAATCTAGAAATGATCATACCTGTAAATAAATAGAGAATAGAATAAAAGAGAAAATATTAATATTTGTATGTTTGTTTGGAAAAATGTGAATGGAATGAAGGCTAAAACAGATATTGATCAATTTTCGTAAAATTTTCTTCGTTTTAAAACAAGTAGCAGCAGTATTACGGGAGCAAAAGTTGGAAACTACCGCTGCACAATGGGGAAATCCGACTTCAAAGGTGGAAAAAATTGATAACTTTCTTCACGAACAACTTACAGAAGAGATCAAGAGCTTATTCGAAAGGGAATTTTGCAAAGAATTCAGTGAGTGCTGTTTCATGGACGTGGAACGCTTCTGTATGTAGTTATCGAGCTCGTTTTGCCCTAATGCCCCATATATTGCGAGTTTCCAAACTATTTGTCATTTTATCTTTAAGACATTGTTCTAAAATTGTGTTTATCTCTTCACTGTGGATTCACAGAAGGGCACTAAATATATTTTGTTGGTAAAAGTTGGAAATTTTAGGGATTTTGGGGTCAAATAAGCATCAAAGTGCATTTTATGTGCAATTTTCATGTATTCTGTAAAAAATAGTCATATTTACAGATAAGTGTTGATATTATTGTCTCAAAGTGTTGAACAGATATTGACAAACGTTTGCCGACCAAAATTTATTGAAATAAATCGTTGCACAAATGTTTTATTTGGTTATTTATTGAGTAAAAAACGATTTTTAAAAACTTTTGAATAGCACCGATGCCAAACATTTCCAAACCATACCCGATCGCACAACTAGACAAGAATAGTCATATGTTATGAGTCTTGATGTGATCATAGATAGGAGGTGATGGGAGATACACTTTTTTACCTTTTGCCCAAATTCTCCTATGAAGCAATATAACTCAATGATTCTGAGCAAGGAAATGATGTAATATTGTTAATTTAATGGATCTTTTCCAATGATATAATTAAAATAACAAATAATCATATAATTCATTAAAATATGGAATTATAGGGCATATAGGGATCATACAGCTCATTCAATGTAATTGTTTATTCAAAATAGCATAACATTTTTCACAGACGACGCACATAGAAGATAAAGGGCTTATTCGAGAGGGAGTTTTCCAAGGAATTCAGTGAGACATCTTTTATAGACGTGATGCACTTCTGTATGTAGTTATTAAGCTAGTTTTGCCCCAATGTCCCATACATCACAGTTTATCAAATTTTTCGTGCCTTTATCTTCCAAGTATTGTACTAAAGATGTGTTCTCCTCTTCATTATAGATCAATAGAAAAGCACTATACATGCTTTGTTGGTAAAAGTTGAAAATTTAAAGGATTTTGGGGTCAAATAAGTATTAAATTGCACTTTACGTGAATTTTTCATTTTTCAATTACTAATGAAGTAAATCATTTCGCAAGTGTTTTGTTTTGTGATTTATTGGGTAAACCCCGATTTTTTAAATGCCATACCAAACCATACCCGTTTGCACAACTAGATAACAACTAGATTTTTAAATACATAATTAATGAATTTTTTCACTTATTTGTCCCAAAATGTCTTAAAAATCCATTTTTAATGTAATATATGGATATTTGTTTTTTTTATGGTATCAATTTCTGTTAAAAAAAATTATGACAATAATATAAACTATTATCTGTAAATATCTGAATAATCAATAGGTTGTAGATTTCGCCAAAATTGACCATATGTAGAGCTACATCAATGCTTACAAGTTTTTAAATCACCGTAAATTAACCCTAAATGATCATTCGACGTAATATAGTGCAAATGACTTTTTGGGTATTATTATTTTTACAGAGTACATGAAAAATTCACATAGATGCAGTTTGATGATTATTTGACCCCAAAATCCTTAAATTTTCAACTTTTACCATCAAAATATGTACAGTTCTTTTCTATTGATCTATAATGAAGAGGAGAACACATCTTTAGTACAATACTTGGAAGATAAAAGCACGAAAAAATTGATAAACTGTGATGTATGGGACATTGGGGCAAAACTAGCTTAATAACTACATACTGTGTGTTATTAGTGTTAGTGTCTCACGTCTATAAAAGATGTCTCACTGAATTTCTTGGAAAACTCCCTCTTGAATAAGCCCTTTATCTTCTATGTGCGTCGTCTGTGAAAAATGTTATGCTATTTTGAATAAAAAATTACATTAAATGAGCTGTATGACCCCTAAATCCCCTATAATTCAATATTTTTAATGAATTATATGATTATTTGTTATTTTAATTATATCATTGGAAAATATCAATTAAATTAACAATACTACATCATTTCCTTGCTCAGAATCATTGAGTTATATTGCTTCATAGGGGAATTTGGGCAAAAAGGTAAAAAAAGTGTATCTCCCATCACCTCCTATCTATGATCACATCAAGACTCATAACATATGACTATTCTTGTCTAGTTGTGCGATCGGGTATGGTTTGGAAATGTTTGGCATCGGTGCTATTCAAAAGTTTTTAAAAATCGTTTTTTACTCAATAAATAACCAAATAAAACATTTGTGCAACGATTTATTTCATTAATTTTGTTCGGCTAACGTTTGTCAATATCTGTTCAACACTTTGAGACAATAATATCAACACTTATCTGTAAATATTACTATTTTTACAGAATACATGAAAATTGCACATAAAATGCACTTTGGTGCTTATTTGACCCCAAAATCCCTTAAATTTCCAACTTTGCCAACAAAATATATTTTGTGCGCTTCTGTGGATCCACAGTGAAGAGATAAACACAATTTTAGAACAATGTCTTAAAGATAAAATGACAAATAGTTTGGAAACTCGCGATATATGGGGCATTAGGGCAAAACGAGCTCGATAACTACATACAGAAGCGTTCCACGTCCATGAAACAGCACTCACTGAATTCTTTGCAAAATTCCCTTTCGAATAAGCTCTTGATCTCTTCTGTAAGCTGTTCGTGAAGAAAGTTATCAATTTTTTCCACCTTTGGAATCGAATTTCCCCATTGTGCACTGCATTAGAACCCAGCAGAATGTCGCAACAGAACCCTTGCCAGCGGCACCAATAGAAATTCAACCAGACAATAGGACAAAGCGATACATATGCTTGGGTCGGATCAACCGCTACAGATATTAAGTTCAGAAGTAATCAGCATGAGTTGAGGATGCATTCCTGATAAAGCCTGAAAAAAAGTAACACGTACTCAGAACAGCTGGATCGCAAGTATGTAATGCGCCAACTTATCACTTTCTTTATCTAATAATAATTCATTCGAATCCAAGACGCTACCAAGTGCAAACTTGTTATTCAAATCAATGCTAATCGAACATGTTCGTGATGTGTCCACCGCAACGTCCCAAAGGTCCCCCACGGTTTCGCAACATCGGTGCACAAAGTGCTACTGTTGCATGTTTTTTTCGAGTCCTCGGACTGAAATTGATACTAATAATCTTGATGAGAGGTGATGGGCTACCAACATCTATCGCCGGATCCATCGTTGCAAATACCGTCGAACCACTCAATTAACGATAGACCTCCAATCCCATTCAAAGCACAGCTGCATCTTCTTTTCGCATTAGGCCTGTGGTTACCTTCTACACAGCATAGATGCGGATTGCAACAGGTTTAGTAGAATCCAATCCCCATCACCATCGTTCGGCATAAACTGTGTCGTCGTTTCCATATTTGCTTAATCTTCCACACCGGGGACGCGTACCGTATGTAGTACGCACCGAACTTTAGCTATGGACTGGGTAAGACTTTCAGCAAAAACAAAGCGACAAAATGATTCAAGTTTCGAAAGAAATTAAGGCCATGCCATCATCATCATCTGCCACCAGTCGGCCGACAGCAATTGAAAGTGCGCCGTTTGTGTGTTCAATCAATCACAACGGTCCGATTGGCGCATGTATAAGGGCGACTAAAATTGCGATGCGTGAACAATTAAAGAAGTGACTGTTTTAAACTATTTTTGAATGCTTGTTTAGTTATGTGTTGTTCTGTTTAATCGTGTCTGGTGTTGTGAAATGCCGTTGGAATTCACTTTTATAATTTTTCGACAACCTTTTTTTTCAGAATTGATTAGAAAATAATTTAGAGATTTTCAGTGGAATGTCTTCACTTGTCATAAGACGAGTTAGTACTATCTCGTCCAATTCCTATAATTCAATTCCGTAATTTTACTAGTTACAATCAAGTGGTAAAATTAATGGAGATAGTACTTGCTCGTTTCACGCCAAGCTTTTTTTTTTTCAGTAGTTATGTATTAATTGCAACTTCTACTCTGGTCAACCTCTAAGAATCTTGGTATAGTTTTTTGGTCATATCTCTGAACTATTACATCATATTCGCAATAAACGTTTCCTTGAATACATGACTTTGAATTTATACATTTTTGAAACCATTCATCAGAATGAGGTAGAAAATTATGGATTTTTATTGATCGCTAAAGTAGGTATGTTTTGGTTAAAATTTGGGTTATTTTATGACGAAATTGTAGAAATTTAAATCTGTAATATGTGGTAGAGAGGGCACTCTTTAGTCGTGCGGTAAGATGCGCAAGCAAGACCATGCCGAGGGTGGCTGGGTTCGATTCCCGGTGCCGGTCTAGGAAATTTTCGGTTGTGAAATTGTCTCGACTTCCCTGGGCATAAAAGTATCATCGTGTTAGCCTCATGATATACGAATGCAGAAGTGGTAACTTGACTTAGAAACCTCGCAGTTAATAACTGTGGAAGTGCTTAATGAACACTTCGCAGCGAGGCGGTAATGTCCAAGTGGAGGATGTGATGCCAAAGAAGAAGAAGATATGGTACAGAACCAAAATATTACAAACATGTTTCATGAAATTTTGGAAAGAATATGCCTTTCGAAAAACATTTGATTTAAGGGATAGTACACTCGGTAAGTTGCCACTAATGGTTTTTGGCTTAAAAAATCTACTTTTTCCGAAGTTCATGAGACACTCTGCTATAAAGTTACTGGCAGGCAAACGAAGCCAAGGATTAAACTAGTCATATAACATACAAAGGGCATTTAACAGCACTGCTCATGACAGAGTACTGTCTAGCGTCATTGTATGATCCCTTCCGCAGGAGTGAGGCGAGGATGTATTCCGTAGACTTATCTGGCAGCCTATTACTATAGAACACTTAAATGACTTCGTTTTGACTGCTAATATTGCTCTAATAGAGCAATGGAGGCGTTTTGGTATGCAGAGTATGTTAAACGACCAGGCCGAACCCTTCTCTACGGCGGGTCTCACCATCAACAAGACCAAATCGTTTGTTATTTCAAGCCAGGCGGCTAATCAATATCAACAGAAATTCGAGAGCGTAAATGGCGGTTTGCCGGCCACATATTACGAAAAGGGCGATAATAAAATCTCCAAGCCTGCACATGACTTAAATCCGGCGACGAAGCAAATCTGTTTTGGGCCCAGATCAAGGCTAATGCGAGCAGCCATACAGGATGGAGACATTTTACGTTGGCCCAATGGTACCGTTCACATATTAAGTAAGTAAACACTTAGGTGAGGAGGGGAGAGGGTTCTTATGCATTATGTAAATAAAACAATCCTTTTTTTGTAACAATCTTACACGAGAGCAGGATAACATTTTGGGTTTTATTCCACTCTGGGAGTGGTTTTCCAGATCTAACTATAAAAACTATCAATAAAACCCTTTATTACATGACAACCTTTTGATGACCACTGTAAGAGTAATGTACAGCTAAGTGGCCCTATCTCGATAACCACTATAAGAGTTCTTAGAAACCCCCTTTTAACCCTCAAACTGCCGGGACGAATCTTGACAACTTAAAACAGCTCGTTCTCGGTTAATTTTTAACTAAATTGCAAGCGGTTTCAACTGTGATCAAGGGGAATAGCAGTTCCAGCATGTAGATGGGTAAAATGGCCAGGATGACCCTCCCTCTTTAAGAGGGGGGAGTTTTGAAGTGTGGCATAAGTCATTTTTTGAGCAAATGTTTAGCATTTTGAAACTTTTAACGTCATAACAGGTATTTTAGTATAAGTAAATAATGGTCAATGTGAATGGTTGACAACAATGGCCAAATACACAAAAATTGACCTCCGGATGACCTCCTAATAGGTTCCGGAAACCCGGAATATCCGGTATAAAAGGCCAGCATAGAATCACCGAACATATCGGTCTTCCGACACCTCAAACTTCTCAGAATCTTATAGGTAACTTAGAAAACGCCATAGTTTCTTGGTAGGGTAAAACTGGCCATTCGATGGCCACGGAACAGGTTCCGGAAACCCGGAATTTCCGGTAAAAAAAGGGCCAACATAAAACTATAAAACAAATTAGGCTTCTGACACCTCAAACTTCTCAGAATCTCATAAGTAATATAGAAAACGTCATAGTTTTTCAGTAGGGTAGAACTGGCCATGCAATGGCCACGGAACAGGTTCCGGAAACCTGGAATTTCCGGTACAAAAGGACAAGATAAAACTACATAACAAATTAGGCTTCCAATACCTCAAATTTCTCAGAATCTCATGAGTAATTTAGAAACTGTAAAACTGGCCATGCGATGGCCACGGAACAGGTTCCGGAAACCCGAAATTTCTGGTACAAAAGGCAAACATAGAACTACATAACAAACTTGGCTTACGACACCTCAATGCTCTTAGAATCTCATGAGTTATCCAGAAAACACCTTAGTTTCTTGGTAGGGTAAAACTGGCGGTGCAATGACCATGGAACAGGTTCCGAAAACCCGGAATTTCCGGTAAAAATGGCCCACATGAAACTACAAAACAAATTAGGCTTCCGACACCTCAAACTTCTTAGCCTCTCATATGTAAATAACAAAACGCCATAGTTTTTCAGTAGGGTAGAACTGGCCATGCGATGGCCACGGAACAGGTTCCGGAAACCCGGAATTTCCGGTACACAAGGCCGACATAAAACTACATAACAAATTAGGCTTCAGACACTTCAAACTTCTCAGAATCTCATGAGTAATCTGGAAAACGCCTTAGTTTCTTGGTAGGGTAAAACTGGCCGTGCGATGGCCATGGAACAGGTTCCGGAAACCCGGAATTTCCGGTAAAAAATGGCCCACATAAAACTTCAAAACAAATTAGGCTTCTGACACCTCAAACTTCTCAGAATCTCATGAGTGATCTAGAAAACGCCTTAGTTTTTTGTTAGAATAAAACTGGCCGTGTGGTGGCCAGGTTCCGGAAACCTGGAATTTTCTGTAAAAAATGGCCAACCTAAAAGTACAAAACCTATTAGGTTTCCGACGCCTCAAACTTCTCAGAATCTCATGAGTAATTTAGAAAAAGCCTTAGTTTCTTGATAGGGTAAAACTGGCCATGCGATGGCCACGGAACAAGTTCTGGAAACTCGGAAATTCCTATTCAAAAGGCAGCATAGAATCACGGAATTTATCGGTCTTCCGACACCTCAATCTTCTCAGAATCTCATTAGTAATCCAGATAACGCCATAGTTTTTGGTAGGGTAAAGCTGGGCATGTGATGATCACGAAACAGGTTCTGGGAGCCCGGAATTCAAAGGCCAACATAGAACAATAAAACAGGTCCAAACCCTTATCTTACCTTACACCTTACTTCTCCGGTACTTAAAACCAACGTAGAACTACAAAATAAATCACTCTTCAAACATTTTATGCTCGGATGTACCACTTTGACCAGCTATTAGATCTATCGCAGCATTCCCCGTATTCTTAATGTATGAGTGTATCTCCAATTACTCCAATACTATTGATAAGCAATGCAGTATCGGTTTCGATGTAGTTCTTGTTTTTTTTTTCTCTCAAGAGCCTGATTTGGACCCCTTACAGAGAGCAATCTCATTGAATGTGCGCCCCTTATCAATAAAAATTCAATCCTTTCATGAAAATACAGAACAGTAATACTGTTACTCGACCAAGTATCGGATCCCTAGCCACCTCTTCGTCTTGCTCCTACAATATTACCAGTAGAACACCACACATGGGATTTAGCTATATGTACAAAACCATTTCCATCTAAAACATTTGTCCTGAAATGAGAATTTCCTTCATCTGCAGCGAAAAGTTAAGCTAGTTATACTTCAAATACTGTTATTGGTAGCGTAATCCTTAACTAAAACAACTTATAGCCCTAGCTCGAAAAATGGATTTAGCTAGGGCTCGGTTTGGTAGATCTTACTTCGTAAGGCACTAAGTAACAGTGATCTTTTCAACATTACGGGAAGAAGCCTACATAGAACTACAAAATAAGTCTATCGAACCCTTCAAATGGCCACGGAACCGGTTCCAGAAATCCAGGATTTCCAGTGAAAAAGACCTACATAGAACATCTGTATAAATCAGTCTTCTGACACCTTGAACTTCTAAGAATTTAACGAGTTATCCAGAAAACGCCAAATTGCTCTTTTACTAGCAATTTTATAGCCAGAACAAGATTCGGAGTCCCTGGAAAGCCCATTTCGATAGCCCGTGGTCTTTTGTACCGGATATTTTGGGCTCCCGAAACCTATCATGAAACTATGGCGTTTTAAAAATTACTTATGAGATTCTGAGAAGTTTAAAGTGCCGGAAGACCGCTTAATTTTCTGGTTCTATGATGGCTTTTTGTACTGCTTGTTACGGGCTTCTGGAATCTATTCCGTTGTCATCACTTGGCAAGTTTTACTCTACTAAGGAACTAAGACATTTTCTGGATTACTTAAGATGTTCTGAGAAGTTTGAGGTGTCAGAAGACTTATTTGTATTGTAGTTTTATGTTGACCTTTTTTACCGATGATTCCGGGTTTCCGAAACATTTTCCATGGTCATCCCATGGCCAGTTCTACCCTAACAAAAAACTATGCTAAAAACTATGGCATTTTCTTAGTTACTCATGAGATTTTGAGAAGATTAAGGTATCGGAAGACTGATTTGTTTTGTAGTTCAACTTTAGCCTTTTGTACCAGGAATTTCGGGTCTCCGGAACCTATACCGTGGCCCTACTAAGAAACTAAGACGTTTTCTAGATTACTCATAAGATTCCGAGGAATTTGAGATGTCGGAAGCCTGATTTGTTTTGTATTGTTTTTTTTGTGCCGGAAATTACGGGTTTCTGGAACCTGTTCCACGGCCATCAAAAGGCCAGTTTACCCTACCAAGAAACTATGGCGTTTTCTAAGTTACTTGTGCGATTCAGAGAAGTTTGGGGTGTTGGAAGACCGATATATTCCGTGATTCTATGTTGGCCTTTTATACCGTATATTTCGGGTTTCCGGAACCTGTTGGGTGATCATCCGGAGGTCAATTTATAACTATTTGGCTATTGCTGTTGACCATTCACATTGACCATTAATAACTTATACTAAAACATCCGTTATGATGATGATTTCAGAATACTAAACATTTGCTCTAAAACTGACAATTCAAAACTCCCCCTCTAAAAGAGGCATTTTACCCATCTACTTTCTGGAACTACTATTCCCCTTGACCACAATTGCAACCGCTTGCATTTTAGTAGAAAATTGACCGAGAACGAGCCATTTCAAATTGTCAAGATTCGTCCCGGCAGATTGAGGGTAAAAAGAAACCTTGTGAAAAAATATGTTACCTAATTGTCAATTCATTTATCTAATCCGAGCACCAGCATTTTTAGCGTTTTTGGTTCATTGGGGCCCTCTTTAGCGGTGCGGCAAGATGCACGGCTACAAAGCAAGACCATGCTGAGGGTGGCTGGGCTCGATTCCCGGTGCCGGTCTAGACAATTTTCGGATTGGAAATTGTCTCGACTTCCCTGAGCATAAAATTATCATCGTGTTAGCCTCATGATAAACGAAGAAGAAGAAGAAGAAAGAAGGTTCATTTATAATTTGGCGTTAGTAGTAAGAACTTCAATTTGAGGGAATAATCAGTCAAGCGATAAGTCAATTGAAAAAAAAAGTCAGCCAGTTTCAAATATAACGAAATTTTAATTCAGGTGTCAGCCTAATCTATTTTGTAGTTTTATGTTTGCCATTTTTTACCGGAAATTCAGGATTTCCGAAACCTGTTCCATGGCCATCGCACGGCCAGTTTTACCCTACCAAAAAACTAAGGCGTTTTCTAGATTACTCATGAGATTTTGAGAGGGTAGTTTTATGTCGGCCTTTTGTTCTGAAAATTCCGCTTTTCCGGAACCTGTTCCGTGGCCATTGCATGGCCAGTTCTACCCTACTGAAAAACTATGACGTTTTCTAAGTTACTTATGAGATTCTGAAAAGTTTGAGGTGTCGGAAGCCTAATTTGTTTTGTAGTTTTATGTTGGCCATTTTTTACCGGAAATTTCGGGTTTCCGGAACCTGTTCCGTGGCCATTGCATGGCCAGTTTTACCCTTCCAAGAAACTAAGGCATTTTCTAAATTACTCATGAGATTCTGAGAAGTTTGAGGTATTGGAAGCCTAATTTGTTATGTAGTTTTATCTTGGCCTTTTGTACCGGAAATTCCGGGCTTCCGGAACCTGTTCCGTGGCCATCGCATGGCCAGTTCTACCCTACTGAAAAACTATGACGTTTTCTATATTACTTATGAGATTCTGAGAAGTTTGAGGTGTCAGAAGCCTAATTTGTTTTATAGTTTTATGTTGGCCCTTTTTTACCGGAAATTCCGCGTTTCCGGAACCTGTTCCGTGGCCATCAAATGGCCAGTTTTACCCTACCAAGAAACTATGGCGTTTTCTAAGTTACCTATAAGATTCTGAGAAGTTTGAGGTGTCGGAAGACCGATATGTTCGGTGATTCTATGCTGGCCTTTTATACCGGATATTCCGGGTTTCCGGAACCTATTAGGAGGTCATCCGGAGGTCATTTTTTGTGTATTTGGCCATTGTTGTCAACCATTCACATTGACCATTATTTATTTATACTAAAATACCTGTTATGACGTTAAAAGTTTCAAAATGCTAAACATTTGCTCAAAAAATGACTTATGCCACACTTCAAAACTCCCCCCTCTTAAAGAGGGAGGGTCATCCTGGCCATTTAACCCATCTACATGCTGGAACTGCTATTCCCCTTGATCACAGTTGAAACCGCTTGCAATTCAGTCTAAAATTGGCCGAGAACGAGCTGTTTTAAGTTGTCAAGATTCGTCCCGGCAGTTTGAGGGTTAAACCATCCGCAAAAAAGGGAATTTGGCTGCGGCAGCTGTCAAAAACGATGCGAGAAAAAAACTTTGCAGAAAAAAATGACCAAATGAATTGTTGATTAAATCCATGATGAGGATGGCAAAATAATATTTTTCAGGATTGTATTTCACTAGTCTTCCATCGAAATGTGGTGCGACTTCGTTTTTATGGTGAAATCTAGTGAGCATTGAAATCTATGGGCATTATTTTATGTGATGATACGTGCTATCGAGAATAAGCCGAACATAAAGTGTCTTTTTGGCCCAGTTTAATGCCATAGTTCACGTGCGTGCCGCTTACGATATTTATAAAAAATACTTGAAGCTAGTTCAAAATGTTAAAGGAGATATTATTTCGCAATACAGGCGGCAGTTGATCCACATTATATAAACTTCCAAGAAAAACAATTACCATTAAAACGCGAATAACTGGGTGTGAAATCGGTAATCGAGTGCAGACATATTGTGAAGGAGAAGGACGCATTGCAGGCGTTCGCGCTGCAGCAAGGTACCCGGCAGAACGTGGAACGTTATAAACGGGAGCGGAGACAGCAGACCCGACAGCAGAAGAAACGCCGCCTGGAAGAAGCGGAGTGCGAGGAGCTGAGCCGTTCTCAAGGAACACGCAAGTTCTATCAGAAGCTCAACGCATCCCGCAAAGGCTTCGTGCCGCGAGCCGAAATGTGCCGGGATAAGGATGGGAGCATCTTGACGGACGAACGTGTGGTGATCGAAAGGTGGAAGCAGCACTACGAGGAACATTTGAATGGCGCTGAGAGTACAGGCAGTGAAAATCAAGGCAGCGGAGGAGATGACTACGTCAATTCAGCGGACGATGGAAGCCAACCAGCCCCCACCTTGAGGGAAGTTAGGGTGCGATCCAACAGCTAAAGACCAATGAAGCAGCTGGTAATGATGGTATCGGAGCTGAGCTCATGAAGATGGGCCCGGAAAAGCTAGCCACTTGCCTGCACAAATTGATAGTCAGAATCTGGGAAACTGAACAGCTACCGGAGGAGTGGAAGGAAGGGGTTATATGCCCCATCTACAAGAAAGGCGACAAACTGGAGTGTGAGAGCTTTCAAGCGATCACCATCCTTAATGCCGCCTACAAAGTGATATCCCAGATCATCTTCCGTCGTCTATCACCATTAGTGAATGAATTCGTGGGAAGTTATCAAGCCGGCTTCGTTGACGGCCGCTCGACTACGGACTAGATCTATACTGTACGGCTTCTTCTTCTTCTTCTTATTGGCATTACATCCCCACACTGGGACAGAGCCGCCTCGCAGCTTAGTGTTCATTAAACACTTCCACAGTTATTAACTGCGAGGTTTCTAAGCCAAGTTACCATTTTTGCATTCGTATATCATGAGGCTAACACGATGATACTTTTATGCCCAAGGAAGTCGAGACAATTTCCAATCCGAAAAATTGCCTAGACCGGCACCGGGAATCGAACCCAGCCACCCTCAGCATGGTCTTGCTTTGTAGCCGCGCGTCTTACCGCACGGCTAAGGAGGGCCCCAGATCTTTACTGTACGGCAAATCCTTCAAAAATGTAGTGAATACCAGGTCCCAACGCACTATCTATACGACGCACGACAGTATAGACCGCGTAGAGCTATGGAAAATTATGGACCAGAACAGCTTCCCTGGGAAGCTTACCAGACTGATCAAAGTAACGGTGGATGGTGAGCTAAACTGTGTGAAGATTTCGGGCGAACACTCCAGTTCGTTCGAATCACGCCGGGGACTAAGACAAGGTGATGGACTTTCGTGCCTGTTGTCCAACATTGCGCTAGAAGGTGTCATGCGGAGAGCCGGGTGTAACAGCCGGGGTATGATTTTCAACAGATCCAGTTAATTTATTTGTTTCGCGGATGACATTGTAGGCCGAACATTTGCAAAGGTGACAGAACTGTACACCCGCCTGAAACGTGAAGCAACAAAAGTTGGACTGGTAGTTAATGCGTCGAAGACAAAGTATATGCTTGAGGGCGTAACCGAGCGCGACAGGGCCCGCCTGGGAAGCAGTACCTTCGAGGTGGTCGAGGAATTCGTCTACCTTGGATCTTAGCTAACGGGTGATAACAAGAGAGGTTATAAACTACAGAAAAAGCTTTTAGCTGTAGTCGCTTTTCAGAACATCATTTACTGGCTGGGATAGGGTGGGAGCAAAATCCATACGATTTGACAGTTCTGAACCCAAAGCACAGAACAAAGGAAACCGAAGCGACAATCTTTCCCTATATTTTTTAAGCTCTTTTCTACAAACGTAATAGCATATGTGGCCAAACTTTAATCCACCACCGAAAACTCAAACCAAAGTAAAAACCCTTTGATTTTTTCCAACCAAGCCGCCAACTGTCAAAGGGTTACTCGAAGATCTTCACACATAGTCAAACAGCAGTAACTAAAACATTTTTTGGGACAAGTAAACCATGGAAAATATCGAAAAACCAGTTAATTTTCGGAGAATTAACGATGCTCAGTAAAAAAATTCTTAAATTCACTGAGTTTTGTAATTTCCATTAGGGTAGCTGTAGCTGTTTAGCATACTAGGCTCACTCCGTAAGTCAATATCTCCCTTACTCGATATTCTCTAAGTCGAAGTAATTGTCCAATGCATTTTCATCTCGCTAAATCAATGTTGTCAGAAACAGTACATTCACGATATAGTTAGAAGTTAGAAGTGAAACGTGATAAGTGAGAAGTGAGAAATACGATGTTATAAGTGAGAGATTAGAAGTGAGATATGCGAAGTGAGAAGGGAAAAGTTAGAAGTGAGAAATGCTAAGTGAGAAGTGGAAAGTGAGAAGTGCGTAGTAAGAAGTGAGAAATAAGCAGTGGGAAGTGAAAAATACAAAGTGAGAAGTGAGAAATTCGAAGTGCGAATAGAGTAATGAGAAGAGAGAAGTATGAAGAGAAAAGGGAGAAGTTAAAAGTGAAATGTGATAAGTGAGAATGAGAAGTCAGAAGTGTGATGTGAAGTTATAAGTGATAAGTGAAAAATGAGAAGTGAGAAAGGCAAAGGAGAAGATGTGTGAAGTGAGAAGTTAAAAATGAATGGCGAGAAATGAAAAGTTTAAAGTGAGAAGTAAGAAATTCGAAGTGAGAAATGGAAAGTGAGAAATGAGAAGTGAGAAGTTAGATGTGAGAAGTTGGAAGCGAATAGTGAGAAGTGAAAAGTGATGAGTGAGTAATGCCAGATGTGAGATATAAGAAGTTGTAAGTGAGAAGTGAGAAACGAGATGTGCAAAATGATAAATTAATAATTGGAAGTGAGAAGTGCAAAGTGAGTAGTGAGTAGTGAGAAAATGGAGGTAAGAAGCGAGATTTGCGAAGAGAGAAGAAAGAAATAAGTAATGAGAATTTAAAAGTGAGAAATGAGGAGTGAGAAGTAAGTTGTGAGAAGGAAGTAGTAAGAAGAGAGAAGTGAGGACCGGGGAACAAGAAGTGAGAAACGAGATTTTTTTTTCTTTCTCCATTTTTCTTCTTCCTTGTTGTGTCTTCCTTCTCCTGTCTTATATCTCTCCACTCACTTCTCACTACGCAACATCTCGCTTCTCATCTTATAATTATCATCTTTACTTTTCACCCCACGCTTCTGTTTTTCTCACTACTCGCATCTTTCTTCTCATTTCGTAACTATCACATCTTACTGCTCACCACTTTCTTCTCACTTCTCATATCTCACTTTTCACAACTCACATGTTACTGCACACAACTCACTACTCAATACTCACTTCCGTTTCTCAATACTCACTTCTCACTACTCTGTACTTATTTAGAAAATCTCATTTCTCACTTCTCAGTTCTCACTGTTCACCATTTACTACGAACATCTCTTTTCTTTTTTCACTAAATAAGGATGCCAACTATCCAACAGTGTTTCAAGCGGAGATTTTTGCTATAATGAAATGTGTTAATGTCTGTCTTAAGAGGAATTATAGATATGCAAATATTTGTATTTTCTCTGATAGTCAAGCGGCACTCAAAGCATTGAGTAGCTTTAAATGTACGTCAAAACTTGTCTGGGAATGCATTCTTTCATTGCGAAAGGTGTTCCAAGAGAACTCCGTAAACCTATACTGGGTTCCGGGACACTGTGGCATTGAAGGTAATGAAAAGGCAGACGAGCTTGCGAAACAAGGTTCAAACATACAGTTCATTGGCCCAGAACCTTTCTGTGGTATATCATACTGTACCGTAAAAATGGAATTGAAATCCTGGGATAATCGCCAAAAAGTGTGCTCAATCAAAGAGATTTATAATTCCAAATGTTTCAATAACCAGTAAGCTTTTGGAGCTCAATAAGAGGGCTCTTTGTACCTTTACTGGCCTAATAACCGGACACTGCCCGAGTAGATATCATTTGAAGATATTGGCCAGGTTCAGAATGATATCTGTCGTTTCTATAATATGGAACGTGAAACCTCGGAACATCTGCTTTGCAGTTGTTATGCATTGTACAAATGTAGATCCTAAATAGTGGCTTTATGCAACCAGGTGAAATTTGGAACGCAAATGCTGGAAAGGTAGTGAGTTTTATTAATTCAATTTTGCCGGACTGGGAACAGAAGCGTCTTAGATTGTTTACTTGAGAAATGGTGATCAACCTACATAATGCGTAGTTAATAGCAAATAGGGGTATACCACAAAAGTTCAACTCAATGGACGCAGTGGTCCTACGCCCCAAAAAAAAAAGGATGCCAATATGAAGGAGAAGAAGAAGGAAACAAATTTTAACTGTTCAGCTAAACGGCATTCAGCCAAATATAAATGTGTTTTCTATCTCAATATCTCCCTAACTCGATCCTTCAATATCGAGTAAGGGAGAGTTGCTTCTTTGCTGTTGAAACTGATTGCAGGGTTGACCAAATTAGGCACGAAAATGGCCAAAACCGGTACACTTACCCTACTGACTCTTCTGTAATTTTGTCTATTTACTGTAGAGCATTATAAGTCAGTGAAAGTAATAACGGAGTTACTTTTATGCACTACTTTTTTACGGATAAGCGGTTCCATAGTAAACTTCCAGATACTCGATTCAAAAACTGTGAAGGACATGCGTTCTGTCACGATTTATGAATCGAACATTAAGCTCGAACGAATATGTTTATTATGCTTGTGAACGTTGTCTCCAGTTATTTGTTATTTTAATTTCGATACAAAAAAGCGAAGCCGTTCTCATAGCTTATCGCTCTTGAACCCGAATTCTGTCTGGCCTATGATAATTTAGGAAGAAGGGTAATGAGAAGAAGAATTTTATAATTTCTGAGAAGATGAGAGACAACACACACGCCGAGGAAGCCTGTTGTAGTCTGTAAGCAAATGCTCAAGTAAGAGTCCAAACACATTTTTATCATAGTTAAAAAAATTCAATTGATTCAAAACTGTGGGTGATTCACCATTGTGGGACCAATGTAGTCTTTTGACGAACTTAGTTTCGACTGTTAAGTTTTTATTCGGCTTTCGCGAGAATTCGGCTGCATTTGGTGTCAATCTCGACTATCTCGACGACTCATTTCAGAAGAAAAATAGGTTTTCGGAATGAAAATTCTAGCAACAGCCGTAATGAAGGATACCAATAAGATACCACTGTGCTTTATGAAAAATTCGCCATTTGCAAATGCTTCAATTTTTCAATGGAGGAAAAACTAGGCACCGTTTCTCCCTGGGTCAGAAAGAGGACAAGCTAAGGATTGCTGTTAATATTTCGGTTCCGTGAATTTTGACTGATTTAAGGTTTTCTCATCATTTTAAAAAATGGTTTGGAAATCAAAATGGGTTATTCTAGAAGTGTTGTAAAACCATAAATATAGTATCATTTTTCAAAGTAAGATGTACATTTTTATAATAGGATTATTAGAGGCTAAAATACAGATTAGACTTGACCGTTCGTCGCTACAATACTCAGCAAAACTGAATGTCACTTCTTTTCTACACGATCATTTCGAAATATTTACACAGTGGATTCAATCTAATTTTCTAGCATTCGCTACACGTTCGTTAGAAATGCTTTACAAAAGAGTATATTCTAATTGAAAATAAAGTAATTGCAAAACCACGTTTCAGTAAAAAGAATCAATTTTATTCAATTCCTGATAGCTTGTAATCTTGATCTTATATACAACATTCTTCCCCTTCTCTTCTTTTACGGTTTGTAATGAACAAAAAATGACTATATAACCACAGACATATACTGCCGCTAACCGCAAGTCAAGCACATTTGTATATGGACGCCATATACAGATGTGCTCGACTTGCGGTTAGCGGCAGTATATGTCTGTGATATAGCCATATATCCTTGATCCTTGAAGGAATATTCTGATCATCAATTACTTCTGCACCAAGCTTGAACCATCAAATAACTCACAATCACTCCAATTCTAATCCAAATCTAATTCAAATCACATCCTCATCCAATTCAAATTGATCTCTAATCCAATCCAAATAAAAACATTTCCCAATTTCAGTAAAATTTTAATCAAATCCAATTCGATCGAATCAATTCAATACAAATCTGAATAAAATCCAAATCCATTCTGAATACAATGCAAATCTTATTCGAATCCAATCTAAATCCAATCCAAATCCATTTAGAATCCAATCCAATCCAAATTCAATCCAAATCCATCCAAAATACGAATCCAATCCAAATCTAATCTAAATCCAATCCGAATCCAAATAAAAATCAAATTTAAATCCATTCCAAATCTAACCTAAGTCAAATTCATACTGAATTAAAATTCAATCCGCATTTCATCCTAATTCTGTCCGAGTCTAATCAAATTTCAATCCAAATACAATCCAAATCCTATCAAAATCCGATCCAAATCAAATCTATTAGAATTCTATATCTTTGGGTTGTTGATTTTTTTCGGTGAAAAACGACACACACAATTCCCGTTTTTTAATAACGTTTCGGCTTACTCCATTCAGCCATCATCAGATATTGAAAAAAACGTTCACATCCCACCACCAGTTATTAGACCACACTGGTGGGATGTAAACGTTTTTTTCAATATCTGATGATGGCTGAATGGAGTAAGCCGAAACGTTATTAAAAAACAAACCAAAAGATATAAAAATTCACGGTGACCAAAACCCTACTAAATCTATTAGAATTCGTTGCAATATGGCATGCATTAAGAATGTATAAAGACGTAGATTTTAAAGTGGCTTGAGGGTCGGTTTGATTTGATTTGATGATTTTACTATACTCAATTTTGATAATATAAAAGTTTATCACTAGAGGCCAATTTTTTGACGAGATAAACTTTCCTATCGGACATAAAAAAAGACTTGATGCTTTTCAATTGTTTTGATTGGTTCAATACATATTTGTTTGGTAGTATATAAAAAGAAAACTATCAACATGAGGGAAGAAACCAAATGAGAAAATATCAAAATAGGTAGGTTAGCAGGACGTAGAGATTTTTTTAGTAAAACTGACTTCAAGGCTAAAATCTATCGAGAAATAAACACATATCAAGATACCGAACGTCGGACTGTGGGGACTCAACAGTAGACCTCTTCATGTTTTCAAAAAGTATCAAAAATTCAACCGGTCAGTCCAGAATCACAATTCTTATGCTAAAATAAGTCTCCTTTCAAATTTTCAGCTAATTCGGATAAAATTTCGAGATGGCTCAAGTCGATTTAGTGTTTTTGGGCTATTTTTAATTTTGGAAAAAATCTAACAAGAGATATAAACGTCGAAAACTATCGCAACAACCTCTATACGGAAGCTTTGGGTGTGTTCTACAAGTCTTGTGAACATTTCGATTCGTTCCGTTCACGTTTTGTCCATGTTAAAGTGATTTTCAAGCTGTCAAGTGCATAAAAATACTGTTTCCCCCAAAAGTCGTTGTTCTACAAAATTCTTGAGTTCAAGACAAATGATTGCTAATTTATTTTATTATTATTCCTCTTTTTTCCCTGGAAATTTGAGTAATATAATTATCAATGTGCGATTTATCGTTAAATTCTTAAAAATCAGAAGCTGAACATTTGTAATAAATTTGCACGCTGAGATTTCTTTAAACAAGTTATTCAAACAAAGAAGCTTCGATTTTACTTGTTACTACGATGCACTCAATGTTAAAAGCATGCAGACATATGGTGAAATTAACAAAATTTGGAAATTGTTTGTTGTAAGCATCAAATATCATATGATTTGATTTATGTTTTGTTCGAACAACTTGTTTGAAGAAATCCTAACGTGCAAATTTATGACAAATGTTCAGCTTCTGATTTTTAAGAGTTTAACGATAAATCGCACAGTGACAATTATATTACTCAAATTTTCAGGGAAAAAAGAGGAATAATAATATAATAAATTAGCAATCATTTGTCATAAACTCAAGAATTTTGTAGAACAACGACTTTTGGGGGAAACAGTATTTTTATGCACTTAAAAGCTTGAAAATCACTTTAACATGGACAAAACGTGAACGGAACGAATCGCAATGTTCACAAGACTTGTAGAGCACACCCAAAGCTTCCGTATAGAGGTTGTTGCGATAGTTTTCGACGTTTATATCTCTTGTTAGATTTTTTCCAAAATTGAAAATAGCCCAAAAACACTAAATCGACTTGAGCCACCTCGGAATTTTATCCGAATTAGCTGAAAATTTGACAGGAGACTTATTTTACCATGTGAATTGTGATTCTGGGCTGACCGGTTGTATTTTTGATACTTTTCAAAAACATGAAGAGGTCTACTCAACAGTTATAAAAAAAATCATTTAAAACCAAGGGTCATCTTCTTTACGCCTGCTTAAGAACCATATAAGTGCAATTGGGTGACCAACGACAAAAAGCCATTCAGTTTTCATCGACCGTTGTGCCATCAACGCCCATTTTCGGCTACCCCGCTTCCAATCCACCAGCTAGTAGAGTGATTGACCATGAACGTAGTGTCAGAATGCGCGACGCTGCAAACTGCACATTCGGGTGATCGTCGTACCGCATTCGGTTGATGGTTCATAGCGGTCAAGTGTCTTCTGTAGTGGTGGTTTGGCTTGGTTGGGTGCCGAAAAGAGAAACACGCCGGACCACGATCAACAATCAATTCATGATCACGTCCCAACCTACCTACCCACCTATCACTGGTCATCACTGGGCTATAGTAGGCAAAGGTGGCAGCACAACTGTTAAATGGGACTAAACAATCATACTTTTATTTTCGAGGGGAGCCAGTTTTTGCGTGGACGAGCAGTTCGAGCCATCCAAATGACGTGTGTTTGAACTACTAATTAGAGGGTTTTGGCCACTGGGGATGGCAATCTTGAAGGTAACGTTAGATTTTCTCCTGCCGACAATGTGGGTAAAGCCTAATGGCTTATTAATATGTGGGCCTGAACTTTAGCTTTGCGATTGTGGATTGCGCAAGGATTCGTGAACAAGTGGATTCCTTCATAGCGAAATCCGTTAAGGACAGCGACGTCTTCGCATGATTTATACGATTTGATTCTATTATTGCGACTCAGTGAATCCAGCACCGCTGGAAGCATCGCGATTCGGTTATGCAATCATCACATAATAAGTATCCAATGGACTCCCATCAGATACCTCCATTTCACCGTCCTCAGTGATACTCCCATGTCGAAAGGGTCATCATCGCTCAAAGACGCGAAGATGTTTACAAACAAACAGTCTCACATGAGCCGCCTGTTCACGATTTTTTTGTTTTGTGTGAATAAGTGGTACTTAATCTCACCACCCACCACCCCTCCACGGTATCTTCAAACCATGTTATTATCTTGTTGAAACCACGACCAAACGGCTGCCCGACCGAGTCAGTGCAGCGGCGAAGATGACGAACGGCGACACGGAGGTCATCAAACCCTGGTCGTCCCAACTGAACAAAAAACGTCTAACGGATCAGGGCTGGACAAAGAAAACAGCGGCGAATCTTGAACTGGGTCAGGCGGCGTAAGTCTGCGAAGGGTCAAAAACCCAGCATCTTGACGAGTCATCGTCAAAAATTCTGATGACACGAGTACGGGCACTTTGATGGTCGTCTCGGGGTGACATCTTAATGCCGGTTGTTCGAGGAATTATTCAACAACGCTAACGTTCATAATGTAAATGTAAATAGGTGGCCCCCTTCGGGGGAATTTGTCCGACAACAAGTGCAGCATCGAGCGGTAGCGGCGACTGAGCCGGAGGACCAGTGATTGGGTCAGATTATGGATGATTCGAGCGTTGCATCAGAGGCTCAAAACGATCAATTTGCATCTTAACGAGGTGCTGCATAGCTCCGCGTAATAGCCGTCGTCGTTGGCGTCATCTTCGTCGAACATGGTTGGGAAGCGTAGATGCAGTCGTCTTACGGCATCATAGAGAACCGCGTTCGGTGAACATTTCCGAGAAGGTGGTTAATCAAAGAAAAAGCGTTCATAATTTCGGTCGTAAATGTGTAGACGTTGGTGTGAAGTGTGGATTTTAATGAGATGTTTGCATGAGAAGAGCAGTTGGCCTTCGGAATGTGTCAATTGCTGTTTTTTTGGTGCTGAAGTTAACATTCTGATTCTTTGCATAATTAAACTACACATACTTTAGTTGTTAATGAGGTCCAGTGTAGTTATAATTGAGATTGTCGATGACGTGTTGTTCAACGATGTTGTACTTTTTGATAGATTAAGGTTGTATTGTACCGTACACAACTGTGGATCCAACCGAATATTTAAAATTTAGAAGATATTGATGGTCTGTAATTCAAGAACCATACAGCAATTATCGTCTGGTAATTGCGTAAGATGGACTTCAAAGATCCGGTATTGTTCGGTCAAAAAATTTATGGTAAGACGGTATAATAAGCCTTATAAATAATTTATGACCTTTCGACGCAGTTCACGAAATTTTCCTGTTATTTGATTGTTCAAGAAGTTTTCAAATGCATTGCCTGTGGGTTATCATATGAAAATATTACAAAGAACACGTAATTATTTTTTTTTTTGAAAAAAATGAAACAAAAAGGTTTCGACAAGTGCTGAAGCAAAACGCTCATTAATATACACAGCAAAAAGGACGTTTTATACTCCTTCATTAGTATTTTACGTCCAAACGGATTCTGTTCAGAGCTCCGAACAGATTTTGTTCAGATTCTCAAATGGATTTTGTTTAGAATTTCAAATGGATTATGTTCAGAATTCCAGACGGATTTTGTTTAGAATGTGAAGCGAATTCTGCTGTGGATGCTTTGTGTTTTCTCATCGATTTTGGCGAAAAAGACAAAACAATATTTTACCAAACTGTTCGTACGTTTTCGTAGATTTACTGGCTTTCGATCATCTTTTGTGGACAAATCTTCCGGTCACTTATTAACTAATAGACAGCCAGTCCGAACAGTCTGGAAAAAAATTGTTTTGTCTCACCGAAAATTAATAGATGCGAACATCAACCAGCAAACGATGATCTATCTTCTGAGTGTATGTTTGCTAACTTCTTCTTGTAATGAATGTAAAAGGGAAAATTGGGAAAAGGGCTAGAGTGTTGATGAAGTGGTATTATTCAGAAAACGTACAACTCCGTGTAGCTTTTAAGCCCATCCATGGTCCGAATTCATCCAAATTTGGTACACATCAATTTTTTTTATTACTATATTAAAAAGAAGAGAATGAAATAGGAACTTCACATAAGTATGACTAAGGCAGTTTTTTCAGAGTCGAGTTTTCTTTTTTAAACTTAATGTCAGTAATCAAAATCAACAACTTCGGAAGTGCTGCTTCTCCAAGCTGAAGGGTTTACATAGGAGGTGTCAATACAACAGATCCACACACTGCTCTAAGACGTACAAGCTGGAATAAGAATCAATCGGATAAAGAAGGCCCCTTTATATATAAATAACAGGAAAACAAAAAAAGGTTATACGAGCCGTTTTGGACTTTGGAAAGATCTTTCCGAATATTGCATCGTATCCTTTTTTTTACTCGTTTATTTATTTAAAAGGCTCAGTCGTGCAAAAACACTTCGCTGAGCCGCAAACAATTGTGCATTTTAAGCTTTCGTTTTTAGCGTTTTATCAGTATAAAAATCAAAATCCTGAACATTGTGCCAACGCTTCTTTGTATTTATCTGAAAATACTGATTCTCGACTATTCATTATCGAAAATTGGTTAAAGTTTAGAAGATCTGTTTGATATTCGGCGGATCATGCTTGTATTGCGCCTTGCTCCGGTCGAGACAAGTGTGATCTTCTTCAGCTTGCAGTAGTCATTGGCAAAGTGAGTGCAGTGCGTGTGTTATTCTTCGCGAGCAGAAGAAAAAATATCTATTTGATATTTGGTGGATCATGCGTCGGTTCGGTCGCCCAAAACGCGATTCTCCACAGTTTACATATGCCACCATAATTTAACTTGTTTTTTTCTAATCCAGGGACAGCGAAGGTAATAAGTTGGTGTTTGGAATATTGTGTGTTAGTGTTGCGCGTCGTTCTGGTCGTCCAAATCGCGTTTTCATAAAGGTGATTAATTAATTTTATCCCATTCCATAGATTGCATCGCTTACCGAAGTGAATCCAGATAAATCTCGGTTAACTTTTCAAAAGAACCGAAGTAACATTTTTTGATGAATTAATTTTAATACTGCAATCAATAGCTTTCATATTGTCCTGTTGATTGCGCTATTCAAATTAATTCATGAAAAAAATGTTACTTAGGTTCTTTTGAAAAGTTAAGCGAGAAATCGTCCTTTGTTAATAAAACGATATATTATCCCAAGACAATCGTGAAGATGCAGAGGTATGCTCGGTCTCTAGTAGCAACGAGAGACTAACAATCCTTCCGTAAGTAAGTACGTGACCGGCACCGTTATTGACTTAAAATAATTTGAGCTCCCGAAACGTGTACATTGGGAATGGCTAACTAATCATAAGCCCCATTAATTGTGTTCTCTGTACAATTTCGCAAGTTCTACTCAATTACTATTCCACAGTTCGAACCAGATTTCACGCAGAGCGATCACAGCACGAAGGCTTGATTTGCAGAAATGGATTGTTTCGGTATTGGATTAATCTGGTAGCTTGGTCACTGCTAATGATTCCATCCATTCAAACAAATTTATTGCATCATACAATTCACAGTTGTTTGGTAATTTAAAACCAATGTACTGAACAAAGTAGGCTTGGTAGTCATATGGCTACCATTTCTGCCTCAAATGCAGGAGGCCGTGGGTTCGATCCCAGGCCCGTTCCATTCATCCACTTTGTTTCTTTATCTATATTTCACATATTCTAGCCAGTGTAGGGGCCCTCGTTAGCCGTGCGGTAAGACGCGCGGCTACAAAGCAAGACCATGCTGAGGGTGGCTGCGTTCGATTCCCGGTTCCGGTGTACGCAATTTTCGGATAGGAAATTGTCTCGATTTCCCTGGGCATAAAAGTATCATCGTGTTAGCCTCATGATATATGAATGCAAAAATGGTAACTTGGCTTTGAAACCTCGCAGTTAATAACTGTGGAAGTGCTTAATGAACACTAAGCTGCGAGGCGGCTCTGTCCCAGTGCGGGGATGTAATGCCAATAAGAAGAAGAAGAAGCCAGTGTTGTGCTGAATCATTGTCAGACGATAATGATTGCAATTTTCATGTGAAAACTTCTCACGTGAAAACAGTAGGCGAGTTATCGCCTGCGACAACTTCTCAGATTATGTACTCAAACGATAATAAACACAGAATTTTCATTCAAACATTAATCTTTACTATGATCAGCTAATTATCAACAGTCCCGTTAGGGGCCGTCCAGAAACCACGTGGTCATATAGGGGGGGAGGGGGGGGTTTGGAAAATGACCACGATAAGCCACATGGGGGGAGGGGGGGTGTTGCTCTCGAACCACGTGGTTTTTTTAACACGAAAATTTTTGGTAAATAACAATAGCGGTGTAAAAAATACAAATCATCAAAATTTAATGATTTAATCATTAAACGCAAAGCGCATCTTAGGGCAGATGCCCACGTAGCGTCTATTCAACTCAGTGTTAAAAAGAATTTAGCATTAAGCATCGAGAAAACCCGGTAACGCAGCGTCGGTCGCAACGCCGATTATGCATATCTGAGTTATTTGGCCAACTTAGCTTTGGATCCTATTTCCATAAAAAAAAAATAAACGAAAAAGCAGGTTGCGTTTCAGTCTCAATTTTCACCAAAAAAAATTGGGAAAGAAAAATGAAAAAATATTTTTTTTAAATTCCGCCGCAGATGGTTTTTGGCATCACGCCGCCGACACTTTTGCATCAGCGGACTGCAGCTACAATTTTGAAAACTGTTCATGTTTTTACAATAATTCAAGAAAAATCTTCAAAAGAATGTCTTGTGGATATTCAGGAAAAATCCAGTAAAAAAAATTTCTGTAAAAACTTTGACCTTACTTCATACAATCCTGATAAAGTGCTAGCATTCAGAATGTTTTTTGAACAATTCTCTCTGGAAAATTTTGCTGGTAAATTTTGCTACAAATTGGTCATGAAAAAAAAAACAAAACATCGCCAGTGTAAATGCCGAAAAAAATTCCATGTGAATTCTGTCTGAAAATTTAAAACAGTCCCATGGGAAATACATATAACTTTCGGTGGAAAAAAATGTTCATATTTTCATATTTTTGTTTACATTCTAATGAATTTCTTCGACAAGTTCTTCCGAATCTTCACCAGAAATTCTATTTAATTTCCAAAATAAGTTTTTCGAACATTTTAGGGAGTGCACTTCAAAATGTTCAGTCTCCAGTTAGCCTTACGAGCAAAGGCATAGGATTGCCAATCCGGAGATGACGAGTTCGATTCTCGTTCCTGTCTAGGATGTTTTCGGGTGTCAAACATTGTCGACACCCTAGGTATAATGTATCCTTCGTACTTGCTACACAAGATATATAATCGTACAATTGCTGGCATTTAAAACTTTCAATTTATAACTGAGGAAATGCTAATAGAATAAACTAAGTTGAAAAGCAGACCAACTTCCAGTTGGAATATAGAGCCATAGAAGAAGAAGAAGACTTCTAAATTTTTCAAGAAAAAATCATCTCAATTTCCATGAGAAATTAAATAGCCAATGCCACATGAAACACTTTGATATTACCGTTAATTTTTTGTTTTTGGATTTTTGTTTTCAAATTTGGAATTTTGAAATGAAATTTTTTATGCTCTTTGTGAATTCTATCACATTTTTTAAATTTTCCAAATATTTTTTTTATTCGAGGCATTATTTAGAATTTCCACGGAAGAGTCTATGGATTATCTTCAAAAAATACTTTGGATTTTCAAAGAATAAATCTTTAGAATTCTCAAGGTTCGTGTTTTTTTAAATTTGCACCATAAATTCTTCCAAAATTTCATGGGAAATTCATTCTTCTTCGGAAAGTCATTTTGATTTCTTTGTAGGTTCAGCTAAACATTGCTTTAAATCTTTACCATGCAAAGAAGCACAAGAAATGATTTAAAAATTTTAAGGAATTTTCACATCAGAAAATCTTTAAAATTTTGATTTAATTTTCTAAGGAATTCCTATTGGAATTGCTTCTAAAGTACAACCTTCACAAGTACTACAAAAGTGCATTTTTTTTCGTTTTTTCCACTTGTAAAAACATCGAAATATCCTCGGGAAATTCATTATTGGTGTTTTAGATGAACTTTTTTTTTCGATTTTCTACTGGAAAATCTTAGGAATTTCCATCGGAAATATTTTGGTATACTCCAAATAATTTCTTTTGGAAATTAAAAAAACTGCTGAAAATTTCTAAGATTTTTTTGAAAAACGAAAAAAAATTCCATTGGAAATTTAGAAGAATTTCCTTTGAAGATTCATTAAATTTGCCCAGGATTTTGAAAAAAAAATCTTTAGAGATTCTGTAAAAAAGTAAGCTGGATTTTTTTTCTAATTTATACCGGAAGTTCTTCGGAATTTGATGTTTATTGGAATTTTCATCGTAAATATGCATTTAGGATCCTTCTACGGATTCTTCTAGTTCTTCAAAATTTCTACCGAACCTTTTTTAGGAACTCTTCCACAGAATTTCGAAAAAAAAAATCGTTGGAATACTGAAGATTTTTCCGTGGAGACTCCGAAGAATTTCTTCTAACTATTCTGAAGGGTTTCCCTTGCAACTACAGAATAATTATTCTTGTAAATTAGGAAGATCTTGGAATTTAAAATTCATCCAAGCAATAAATGTAGGCAATTATTTAGGATTAAGAAGCCTAGTTCTTATGATATTGAATAATTAGGCTAATTGATCGAAAAATTTAATAATGCACCTAATTAGAACATTTAGGTGCATTTTTAAATTTTTCGATCAATAATGTACAAAATTCTAGTAGTGCGTATGATAAAGGTTATGACATAGAGAAGTTTGCATTTAAAAAATCAACATGAAATTCTAAATAAAATGCTTTTTAAATTCATAAAAGGGTCTTAGAACTATGAAGAGTCCGGCGATATGAAAAAAAGTGGCAGTGTTCCAGAAAAAAAAACACTCCAATTCCTAAAACAATCTAGGGTAATAAATAGTGTTATAATAACGATTGAAGTTGAATTCCAAAACAAATCTCAACCCTTTCAGGACGGATGGTTCATATATGCCCAGCGTTTTAGATTGTCTATTAAATCACAAAAGAGAGCTAGACCACCATTTTCTTCAGTAAAATTGTTCATCTAGATATTGGTTTTACAGAAAAAAAAATGGGAGCTCAAATTTGACTGACCCTGAAAACTCAGTTATCCGAAACTTTGGGAAGATTTCGATTCTAAGAGCATGCAAATGAAGTTGAAATGTTTGAATCATTCTGAACACTCAGATAAGATGGGTCATCCTGAACGTTAAGCCAGTGATTGCTCTCAAGTTCAGCCCACGACTTCTCGGGTGATCAATCATGACATTTGTAATGTCCTCATCATCGGTATGTACCCAATCCGATGAAATAAGCATATGATCCTAATTTCCATTAACATGAGATCTAAGAGACAAGGTGCCCAAAATTATCTTGAGTCAACATCAAGCTGCACAATGCCTATGCCTTTTTTGTAGGGCCTTAGAAGCACTGGGTTCACGGACTTGAATGATTAAGTAGTTCAAACATTACGACTTCCAGGACGTTTTTTAAAACCTAAAAGTTTTGTATAACCTAAGTCGAGTCAAATACGAATCTGTCACGATACAATCAAGTGGTGGAATTAAATGGGAAGGTACAAACTCGTCTTATGACAAGTAAAGACATTCCATTAAAAAGCTCAACATAATTTTTTTAACTAAAAAGTCTGTAGTAGCTTGTACAAATAACAATTGTCATATCAACCCAATGGACCTAATGGGATATTATATCATACATCATTCATAATTTGGTTAATTGGATAAATCGAATGATCCGAACTCCAAAATGATAATTGATCTATAATACATTCATTCTTCTATGAGTCGCTTATGAAAAGACCATTGACTGAAGCATATTCGAGATATGGAATAGAAGTTCCTTGGGAAATTATTCGAAAGACATCAGAGTGACCGAGAAAATATGTTTAGTATGGCATCATTGGATTCCACGAGTCAATATCAAAATAAAATTTCAACGAAAGAATTAGAAATTTTGAGAGATGAGCCAGCTCTAGATTATTTATTAGAGAAAAAATAGAAATTTTCCATAATAGAATTGGAAATTGCCAATAAAGAAATCAGGGTATGAGTATTAAATAAATATAGAATTACTGCAAATAATGCAAAATTTCCATAAACAGTTGAAAATTTTCCACAAAACAATAATAAATTAGCACTTGTAAAAGCAAAAATTGCAATTATGTATTTTAAAAAATCACCAATAAAGAAATTAAAAAATATAGGGATATTTTGGAAAATTTCTAAACCATTACAAATTTTTCTCGAAATTTTTATAACATATTCGCGAGTCCGCATTTTTTGGTATCCTCCTGATGCATCGAAGGTATGCGAGTTCTAGATAACCTAATACCTGATACACATTACAACATGATAACATCATAAAAATCTTCGTAATAATGAAAGTTTATAATTTCCATGCTGGGTTTTAGTTTGATTTTGAATCAGTTGAAATTGTCCATCTTCAAAATTGATCGGATTAACCATATGTTTTAGTTACATAGGTTTTTTTTTAATTTTGTACTTGAAAAAAAACCACGTGGTCAAAGGGGGGGGGAGGGGGGGGGGGTCTGCCAAATGACCACGATAGACCACATGGGGGGAGGGGGGGTTGAAAATCTTCAAAAATAGGACCACGTGGTTTCTGGATGGCCCCTTATATCTTCTATTTTTCGTTATGGTTTCATGGTAGTAAGGAAAAAGTGTTCAAAATGTAACGGTAAGTGCTTCAAATCAAGATACGATTTTCAAACGATTCTTAATCGCTGGCGAGTTTTTATTATTTTTATTTATTTATTATTAAATTTATTATTAAATTTGAACCTTTTGAATCTGGGACGAAACTTGCAAAAAGGAAAAAAAGTAACTTCATCTGCATCCAAGTAATCGCTGTAACGAACTTTCAGAAACATCCAGCAGCTTTTCGTGTGAGCGTATTGGAATCCCATATACATCGTTTTGTAAGGTGTCAGGCTATTAGGCTGAAGGCCGTTAGGCCGAAGGTCATTAGGCCAAATGGCCATAAGGCCGAATTAGCAAAAAGAAGCAAAAAGTGAAAATGAGAAGTTGTCCACCTTACCTTACCCCTTCTTCCTTCTTGCATCTTCCTTCTTCTATCTGTCTTCTTTTTCATCCTTCTTCTTTTTTTTCTTTTTCCTTCTTCTTTGTTACTTATTTCTTGTCCCTTCTTCCTTCTTCTTTCTGCATACTGAAGGAAGATTTTTTTCCTTCATTCCTCTTCTTTCTTCCTTCTTGCTTCTTCTTTCTTTCTTTTTCCTCTTCCTTCTTTCTCTTTCTTCTTCCTTTTCCTTCTTTCCTTTTTCTTCTTTTCCCAACCCTACTTCTTTCTACTTTCTTTTTCCTTCTTCCTTCTTTTTTCTTCCTTCTTCCTTCTTCTTTCTTCCTTCTTTCTTCTTCTTTCTTCCTTATTCCTTCTTCTTTCATCCTTCTTTCTTTTTCCTTATTTCTTGTTGCTTTTTTCTTTCTTCATGTTTCTATCTTTTTTCTTTTTCCTTTCAAATTATGCCTTCTTCTTCCTACTTATTCTTAATTTTTTCTCCCTTCTACCTTCTTCATTTTACCATATTCCTTATTCTTCATTCCTTCTTTCTTCTTTCTCTTTCCATCTTCTTTCATCCTTCTTCTTTCTTCCTTCTTCTTTCTTCCTTTTTCCCTCAGCCTTCTTCCTTCCACTTTCTTCCTTCTTCCTTTTTCCTTTTGTCTTCTTCCTCATGCCTTCTTCCTTCTTCTTTGTTCCTCCCCCCTTCCTTTTTCATTTTTCTTTCTTCCATCTTCTTATTTCTTATTTCCTCCTTTTGCCTTCTTCTTGCTTCATTCTTCCTTATTTCTTCTTCCTTCTTCTTTCTTCCTTTTTCCTTCATCTTTTTTCCTTTTTCCTTCTTCTTTCTTCCCTTTTCCTGCTTCTTTCTTCCTTCATCTTTCTTTCTTATTTCTTCTTCCCTCTTGCTTCTACCTTCTTTCTTCGCCCTTCTTTCACCTTCTTTCTTCTTTCTTCCGTTTTCTTCCTTCTTTCTTCCTTTTTCTTCCTTCTTTCTCCTGGCTTCTTTTTTCATTCTTCTTTCTTTCTTCTTTCTTCCTTTTTCCTTTTTCCTTCCTCCTTCTTACTTCTTACTTTTCAATTCTTCCTCCTTTTTCCTTACTTCTTCTTTCGTTCTACTTCTTCCTCCTTTCGCTCTACTCACTTCTTACTCCTCAGTTCTCATTCGGTCTAATGGCCTTTCGGCCTACTGACCGTTCGGCCTAATGACCATTCGGCCTAATGACCCAGCATCGTTTTGTAAAAGATTTCTCTTTCTTCATTTTATGGGCAGTTCTTTAACCAACTTACTACAGCAGCCAAGGCGAGCGTTGTATGATTTTTATCAGTTCTCAGGACGGTGAAACTGAATTCTTAGTACTTGTTAGATCGTGTTAGATCGTCGCTTCGAGTGCATGTTTGAGTGAAACACGTTAGTTTTGGTATCTTTGAAGCAGTGTCGTATAATGTCGTAATTCGCCGCTAACCAACGCGACTTCCTATACATTTTCATACATATAATTCCGATGTCTTTCATGGAAATACAGAAGATTGTCAGTCTCTTGCAGCAATGTGTGTCAAATTCACTTTCCACTCCTCATCATGAATTTGATGGGGATTTTATTGGTTTTAATTCAACGTGACGTCATTATTGGTTTAAAATGAGAAATAAAGACCGACCTTATGCTGAACATAACAGCCCAAATTGCATATTTTTCGGTGATTCAACCTTACGAATCATTTTAAGTGCCCAGATACATTATTTCATTATGAAGACATTCTAAGTTGTTGAAAGCATGGCCCAATCCGACCCCTATTTGACCGATTCATAGATTTGCTTCGTATTGCTCTCAATACTATGGCTTTTCAATTTCAACCAATTTTGCAATTTAGACCTTTTTTTCCCTTCAACCTTTTGTCCCTTCGACATTTTGTCCTTTCGACATTTTGCCCTTTCGACCTTTTGTCCATTCGACTTTTTGTCCATTCGTCCTTTTGTTTCTTCGACCTTTTATTAATTCGACCCTTTGTCCTTCCACCTTTTGTCTTTTGACCTTTTATCCTTCGACCTTTGTCATAGATTCTATTAAACAGTTATGAATATGCGTTTTATCGATCCCAAAAGACTGAAAGCCAAAACCTCAGATGTCGTCATCTTAGTCGAATCAATTGAGAATATGCGTTTTATTAAAGATCTAAAAATCATTTTGAAACTTTGTTTACAAATTCGCGAAATGGATACACTTTCATCGCGCTAAGAGAACGCTACACGGGACATCTGGTGAAACTGTTGAAAATCAATGGTCAACTGTGATGTAAAGAAGAACAAGAGGCAACACAAGGAGAAAGGAGCAGCGTCTTTGCAAATTTCGTCTCAGACTTGAACATAAAATTGACTTCCATACCGTTTCTTATACCTTCATCTTGGCTATTCTAGCAGTAATTGCTACTGCTAGAATTGGAAATGAACGAAAAATACGTTTCCTACACAGATAGAAAAATCCAATGAAATTTACCTTAAAGATCATGCGCATAAATGGAACGCCATTATTAGCTTAATTCCACGCGTGATATAGCCTAATTGTATATAATATTTGACGTGAATAGTAAATATTGCTTGCAAGTTGTGCAGAGATGCATCCTGAACAGAACATGAGCCAAGAGCGCGCCTTGGTGTTCTAAGTTTTGAACTCTGAACACAGTTCAGTGTGCACTGGGTTGGTACGCAAGCAAAACGATCATGGTAACTAAGTTTCCTTAGATTTGGAACTATACAAAAACATACGAGCATGCTTGATTTCTATCCGTTAGACACCCACGTGTTCCACTACTAGCCGAAAAATGAGTAGCATGCCGTCGCTTGAGTTTGTTTTCCTAGGATACAAGTTGCTAAGTTAGGTCAGTGCTCTTGAACAGTGTGCAGTGTTCAGAACTTTTTGAACACGAACACGCGTTCTCGTGTTCAGATGCATCTCTGGTTGTAAGCAAACTTTTTAGGAAGAGATCCATTTCCGCGTAGAATAGTGTAAATTTTCGCAACTCAAGTTTTACGCGCTGTTAACTTTTCAATATTTTTTTCTGTGTACATCAAATTAGAACTATGTCTATGGCTTTCGAGCAAGGACCGAATACCGTTCGGACGAATGCCATTTAGCCGAAGGCAACTAGGCCGAAAGTCATTTGGCCGAATAGGAAACCTGGACGAATTGGACATTTGGCCAAATAGGACATTTGGCCGAATAAAACATTTGGCTGAAAAGGACATTCGGCCGAATTGGAGACTCAACCGAATAGGATATTTTGCCTAACAGGACTCACTTTTCACAGTGAGAAGTGTGAAATGAGGAGTAAAAAGTGACAAGTCTCACTTCCCTCTTCACACTTCTCAATTTTCACAGTTAGAAGTGTGAAGTGAAACGTCGCATTTATCTCTACTTATTTCTCTCTTCTCACTGTTAAAGGTACTGTAGTACAGTGAGAAGTGAGAAAAGAGGAGTGAGTAGTGAGACATCTCACTTATCATTTCTCACTTCTCACTGTGAGAAGAGAGTAGTGCGAAGTGAGAAGTGAGATGCCTCACTACTCACTTCTCACTTCTCGCTTTTGACAGTGAGGAGTGAGAAATAAGCAGCGAGTAGTGAGACGTCTCACTTCTCACTCAACATTTCTCACGTCTCACTGTCAAAAGTAATAAATTAGGAGTGAGAAGTGAGACGTTCCACTTCTCACTCTTCATTTCACACTTCTCATTGTGAGACGTCTCACTTCTCACTTCACACTACTCACTTTTTACAGTGAGAAGGGAGAAATAAGGAGTGATAAGTAATATGTTCCACTTCTCATTCCTCATTTCTCACTTTTTAATGAAAAAAGTGAGTAGCGCGAAGTGAGTAGTGAAACGTAGTTTGATAGAAAAATGTTTAATTTCGTCTCATCGAAACGAAAAGTACGAACCCTGGTCCTGATCTCCATCGTGTGGTGGTAACAGCTGGTATGGAAATGAAAATTGAAGTTTGCGAATAAAAGTATGAATTATTTGAATGTATTGAAACTTGATCAAAACAATCGATTTCTGAGTGTCCAGCAGGAACATGTGACTCTAGTGATACTTAATCAAAGTACCAAGGATTCGTATCTTAATCGTCTCTTTTGTCACTTTTGTTCTGTGTTCGAGCTCAAAATAAAATAAAGAGTGGCACCAATGCACTCAGAAATCAATTGCTTTGATCAAGTTTCAATGCATTCAAAAAATTCATACTTTTATTCGCAAACTTCAATTTTCATTTCAATACCAGCTGTTACCACCACAATCCATTCATCTCTTAGTCAAACAAAGAAATACGGCACCAATTTCGTCGCTTCTTTTTGTAAACATGCGTGTTCAATGCTGAAAAAAAAAATCATAAAAATAAGAAACAAATCAAGTTCCTTTCCATTGATTTGTTTTTGATGAGATGAATATTGTAATCATGAGATGAAATCCAGGAGCAGTTCCCCTACACATTTTTAGATGAATTTGACGGGGTTGTTTACAATTTGCGACATACATCGTTTCAAAAAAGTTACCGAGAAATATTTACACATGATAAACATTAGTGTGCGTGCGCCAAACGATAATCATCTCAATAATTACTTAAGAATTACAAAAAAATTGAATGGCAAAGACAAGACAAAACAAAGACTATAATGTTTGTCGCTTTAATCTTTATAGAATTTCACGGTTGGAATTTGGAACGTAACTTATCCAGATATTGTTGTCATTAACTCACAAGTCAACTTATATAATTCTAATAAAAATTCAAAATAAATTCACGTTCAACCCTGTAGCCTCAATAACTGAACACTTGGAACTCTATAACAATCAATCGTATCATTAATCTTCGTAGCCGTTATCCCTCAATGGAAAGTAGCGGTGCTTGTTGTATTTAGCAAAGCTATCCCCGCCTGCCCCTATCGGTCCATGCAGTTTCGACTGAGTCACCGCATCAATATTTAATAGCGCAAGCTCGTTCCAAACGCTATTCACAACAATGCACATTGCACACTGCAAAGTCCACCGCACAACCAACATTACCCGGTCAGTCGATGGATGGGTCGGATGATTTATGAGTCGCCCGTGTCCAACAGCGATGACTGGAACAAATCGATGCGCGGGTGACAGTCGGGCTCGATAGCCACCGGCAATAACTTTCTTTCCGTAGTTCCGGTTTTCCAACCCCTTCCTTCCATCGCCCATAAACAGTCTCCATAATCTTCGTGCAGCGTCGGTCGTCGTCATGCGGCACCTGAACCAATCCCCATTGCAATGCTCCGTTGAATCCGAAATGCCACCTCTGCCACCGGAGAGGCAACAACACTACTCGAGTAGGTCGCAACCTTCAAGATTATGCAAATCCATCCACAGGCCTGGGCTCGGTTGCTCTTGCCTTGGAGCTGAACTCATTGCATTGCATTGCTTTGGCAAACAAAAGACTTCACCCAATAAAACGACGAACCCCGCCGGTCGATTTGGCTGGATTTGGCTCGAATTCTTTATTCTTGATTCCGCTCTGCCAGAGCGGTAACCTTCTCGGCGTATTCTTAAAAGTCATCCACCAGATAGTGTTGGGGAAGGTAGGGTTTTTGCAAATGTCATCGTCGTCTCGTCACTCGCTGAGTGCTTCTCTAGGTCTCTAACGGAGCCCGACAGTTCTAACTGTGTCTCTCTGCTGAGGTGTTTACCGGAGTGTAAGATGCGGAGGAGTTGGAGGAGGTCGAGAATGCTCATAAGTCACAGTCATCAAGCACGTCACACTTCGCTGCCGCACGGCACTCTCTACAGCAGGGCTATGTAGGCAGATAAATGTCAGTAGGGCAATGCTGCACACCTCGCACACGGCAGCGTACCTTTTTGCTTAGCGTCGCGTGCGGCGTCCACAGGAAGGCGGGGGAAGATGCGCAGCTCAGTGAGCAGCGGGGAACAGGTTTTGCGCAAATCAGAATCGACTTTTTCACCGAACAAAACCAGATGATTGAGGATGTGCCTTGCCACCTACTGCCGCGGGAGATATACATAACTAATGGGTATCGCTAGAACGAAGGTGAAACATTAGCAGTAGTGAACTGAAAGTGATGTTGCTGCAGCAGTTCTTAACCAGTTTCATATGTCTCTGAGACACTGCTTTTCATAAGTAAATGAGCATCAAATATAATTTTCTTTTTCAAAATAGACCCATTAACAGTTTTTAAGTTGAACTGATATGAAATTACAAGATTTATGATAACAAAAGCGATTAACTATAAACTGATGTAGACCTGAGCACCTCTGGGCCAAGATCATGAAACCCGTTGCGCTAGAACTTTATCCGTTGAAGATGGCAACGACACAATGATTTAAATATCATCTCGAAGAAAATGAAAACATCGAATGCTTCTCCAGTGCTAGACCACGAAGAGAGTATGTGGCCTGGTCGGCGTGTGTTTGTGTGCCTGCAATTACGGGCCTTCATTGAAAGCGAAATCCGTGATGCCACTCTGAAGGCGCTACGCTAACCATCGTCGACGGTGCATGAAAGTGAAACCATTCAGTGGTGTGCTGCCAACTCCTATTAATGTGTACAGCATCGCATACCTGCGAAAATGGCCATATAGTCATAAGGAGGGAATTCTGCGCATTCAGGGACGACATCAGCTGCCGTCTTGGTGGGTTCATTCGTCTCAGCTGCTGAGCAACATTGTCGTTGGCCACTTACGACCGCGGTAAATGTCAATAGCATCGGCCAAGTGGATCTTCAATTGGGTGCTGACTCGCTGCTGAATGATATTTGAGAGTAGTGTTTTGGAACGAGTGCTTCCGTCCGAGTTGCATACATATGTGAGACATGATCTACGCCACCGCCACTTCGCAGTACAACTAACGCAACCCTCGTTTCATAAATCAATAATGCGTACTGCTTCCCGTGCATAGGCAGAATAACGTCCAATCATGAGATACGCACCGGTTTTGATTTAAAAGCCAATCAACCACCGTCGTCTTAGGTCTCAGTCGTTGTGGCAACCGTGCGTTGTCTTGTTCTACAACGCATTTCCCAACCCTCGGGCCCGGTGTTCTGATGGCAAATAACTCATTCAGCGCCGCCTGACAGCAGCACCTAGATTGCGCACTTTTCCAGTGGCAAACTTTTTTTTCGCAACTCAAGCCCCTATGACCACGCACAGTGCGACTACTGCTGGGTGTAACGGGGTGAGAAATTCTCACCGCCAGCTTCTCCATCGGTGAGTCCTCGCCGGTGGTAGTTAGTTGGACGAATGCTACCAAACCAACTACTCAATCGGATTGTCTAGGCATCGCCAACCTCAGAGATGACGAATATCGGTGGTGGAGGTGGTGCCGGTGCGGTTTCGCAAGTCCATTAATCTGCCTCTACAAGTGTAGCTCCGTGTAGTGTAGTCCGTTCGGGGACCAGAACGAGCGCTTGTCTGGTGAGATTAAATACGCGTACTTAATGCAACACATCGACCACACAGTCTCATACTTCTTAATGAGCGAAGGTGGGCTGCAGGGGACCGGATTGAACGCGGCGAGTAAAGTGCTTTGGGGTAAGGACAACCAGTGCCAATCCAAATGGGTGATGATGGACAGTAATTAGCAGCGGTGATAAATCTTTTGCGAGATTGGCGGAATTTTTCGTAGAACAAGTTGATTCTGCCGGTACACGATGACATACTTATTGTGAAAGCCTGTTCTACGTTGAACGTTTGTTTATGGAATTTGGTGTCGACTAACGGTTCTGAATGACACATTTTACGCAATTCATTAAGCCATGAAGACTGACATTTTTATAATGCAAAATCATGTTCTTTGTTTTGGTTGGATTATATTACGGATAAGATAACTGTTTATAAATTTGGACCCATTCTAACTTAAACAAAATTTGAAATAGTTGGAAAGTTTAAATTTTTATCAAATCCTTCATGGAATCCAAACAAATTTTCAAGAACCGAGAATTTCTACAGGTTTTTCAGCACATTTATGAACTCCCAGAAAAAATTACATTCTCGCTTCTCAGTGAAAAATATGTGTTTTCAAAAGTTGACAAAACTTCTGACCCAAATGGCTAGCAAATTCCTGTTCAGATTCGAGTTATTTCAAACATAAGTTTGCCCAGGGAGCGATTGGCCGGTCGTCGAAGTTTAGTTTTGCTTTGTGCGGAAAGTAAAACGATCGGCCGGTCACCGAAATTTTGTTCTGCTTTGTGCGGGTGAGTAAGTTAAACAGAAAGTGAAAATTTAGTTCGCATCCGGTCGATAATTAAAATATTTAACGTTTTTCGATGGTTTTTGTTTTAAATCAAACTACACGCTATACACGGCAGACCGTTTACCAAAACGAACCCTGCCACACTCCCTACCTCATATATCCAACATCCCAGTGATTTCTCGTGGAAGTGCAGATGACTCGTCGGCTTCTATCAAAGCGAGTATCACGTCAACAATTTCCTACCTATTCCCTAATTGACCTGCATTCGGACACGGCCGGCGCTGGTATTGCTTATTTTTGGGTCACCAGTTCTTACACATTGAGGATGATGTTAGTCCCGAACTTCATCTGTTGGTTCTCTGTGTAATTACAGCTGACCTGGCAATAACGGAGTAGCAACCGTGGGCGGTCAATCAAGCTCATGCTCTTGATGTTATTTGTTTGTTTTTATTTATTAGTTTGTAATTGGTGTATATCCTTCTACCGATTTGACCCCTGAATTCAGCACTGGTCACAATTTTAGAAAATCAAATTCAATTTCACCCGATTACCCGATTCTTTTTTATACGGGGATGCGTTCCGTGTAATAAAAGTTTTTAGCTCAGAATTTGAAAATTCATGTAAAAAAGTTTTATGTACATGTACAACTTTGTACAACATGTACAACTTTGTTTGTTATTTTTTGCATGGCCACGTAAAAAAATCCATGTAAAACAGAAGCAGGTGTAGCATTCTTTGAGCTCCTTAGGGTATCTGTTCCCATATTAATAACAGCCCGTATATTAATCTCAACCGTCGATAAACCAAATAAAAAATCAATTTGATTACAATTTCTCTCATCGTATGTACACAATAATGAATAGACCACCTTCTCCAATGTTTGGAATATCATTTAAAATTCCGTTTGAGTAATGCTTTAGTTCACAAGACTCAAATGATTAAAAACAAAATTATAAAACACATTCATTTTCATTTTCCTACCTCTGAACTGTTGATTTGATGCACTGCTAGATTGCTACTAGCAGATTCATCTCATTTCACGCCGTTGTTTTCCACTCAATTTCAAGCTAAAACGAATGAATCCTTTCAAAATACACTTCACAACACATAGAGCACATCACAATTTCACTATAAATATAATCATTTTTGAAAAACTAACGCGATTTCCTATAGTTTGATATAGGTTTACTTCGAACAACGTCTAAATTATTCTTGTCCGTATTCCAAACTATTTACATGGCTTGCAGCATCGGCAAGGGTTGCCGACCTAGATTTTTATTTCAAAAATGCTTGAATGAACTTTTACTGTGAAATTCAACTCTTATGTTTGTAAAACAAGGTATATCGAAGAGATAAGCTATGACAAACATAAAATTAAACTGATAAGTTGGAAAACTACAACGAAAACTGGAATTTTGTAATTATATTTCAACTCAAATACAGAACATTGAAGAATTCGGCATCACTGCAATCATATCGTTACGTATACACACAAGTAATAGTGTGCGTATTTTATGTTGGAAACAGTATTATTGATATAGATACAGGCATAGGATTAACTTAACTTAACTTTTTCGAATGTTATTGAAATAGGTGCATGGCAGTGATGATGTTTTTTAGCTAAATACTTCTATAATTTGATAACAATTTCATTTTTGAAGTTACCAAAGTGTTATCAATTAAAAAGGACGTGAGCCGAGCATAATTATTCTCATGTTTCTTGATTATTGGGTGAGGAATAAATGCATTTCATATGCGCATTGGCTTATTGTTATTGATATAGGAACAGATACCCTATGTGATTTCATAAAGTTTGAGCAGACACATGCCCAGTTTCATTTTAATTGGTATTATGGCCCCTGCTTCCCCCATTTTGACCCCGGCCCTAGGAGGAATTTTAGAAGGTCAATGTCAATTAAAAATGAAATTTTTAAACCCCCTGATTTGTAAAGTTTTTGTAATGAATGTAATTGATTTTGTAGCAAATACTCTACCATTGTGACCCCTAAATCCAGCCCAGAATTCAGTCAATCTTGCCATATCTAAATGGTGAAAGCATCGAAATCGACTAGAAATCATTTGATAAATTTCGGTTAATGTTCAGAACCAGAATATTAAGTTGATTTTTAAATTACAGGAACAAAATCGCACAATCGGAATAACTCGGATCTGAACAGAAATTCTGGTCAGAAAATATATCGGGGCAAAAATATAGCTATTTCAATTAAAAAAAATATATAAAAGAAGATTGTTTCAGATATGCTAAAAACTTCCAGAAATTCTCCAATTCTGAAAATCTTTGTGTTCCAGATGTCATTAAGGACTACAGTCTACTCTTTTGCTCAAATGTTGATCGATTTGGATATAATTTTGCCTAAAGCAACAGGGCATCAAATATAATGAAATAAGGAGGGGACGCATTTGAATATCGGGTTAGAACCACTTTTTTATAACTGTTTTAATACTAGGCAGCCCGGCTATTTAAGCTTATTCTTCAAAGCAGACAAGGCTTTATAAAACAAATATCATGTGAAATACTTTATATGGGTTATCAATACTTTCACACAAAATGCAGCTGGATGCATCTGACAGTTATTGTGAACTGTGATGAAATGTTTTTCCAGTGTTCATCAAGATGGGGAAAAGAGTTATTTGTCCTTAAGTTAGATTTATGAAAAATTCCGAGTATTTTTTTATTTGAGAATTTTGACCTTTAAAGATGGGGGCCCTCCTTAGCCGTGCGGTAAGACGCGCGGCTACAAAGCAAGACCATTCCCGGTGCCGGTCTAGGCAATTTTCGGATTGGAAATTGTCTCGACTTCCCTGGGCATAAAAGTATCATCGTGTTAGCCTCATGATATACGAATGCAAAAATGGTAACCTGGCTAAGAAACCTCGCAGTTAATAACTGTGGAAGTGCTTAATGAACACTAAGCTGCGAGGCGGCTCTGTCCCAGTGTGGGATGTAATGCCAATAAGAAGAAGAAGAAGTACCTTTAAAGATAAAACATAACGTCTAGCCACTTTAAATTTTGGCCATTCACATGTGTCCAATTGATTTGATGCCATTTCATCAATTCCGATGAGAGATTGAACATGTGGGAACCACCACATAAAGTGGAGGAATTCAGCTGTCATGTAAGTGAAGCGTCCAAGCATTTGTTCACCATGCTAGGGCCAGCTGTACATCGTCTCAGTGCAAGCGGTCCCCTCTAAACAAAACTGTGCACTATGGACCACAGCAAATTTAGGGGAATGGTGCCTAGCCCTGTAAGCTACATTTAAAAACCATACAACGAATTTGAAAACATTCATTGTTATCATTGTATCAAAAACGGGGGTTTAACAACATTCAGGGTTTGCAGAAATCGCTCTCAATAGATAACAAACAACGATAAAAGAGAGGCAAAAACTGTTCCGAATCATAACAAGCCATGATAGCAAATTTATCAAACTTGTGCAGCCCCCACAGAAAAATGGTGATTCTCGCTTTGTTTTCGCTCCTTTCGTGTTGGTTACTGCACAGCTGTGTAGAACAAGTTGAAATGCATCATTAGAACCAGTGCTCCCCACATTTGGAGCTTTCTAAAAGAAATTTATCATGGGTTATAACATCCCGAATCAGTTCTCTATCATGACAGCTTGCGAAAAAAGTTTCTCGCGGTGAGGGACTCGAACCCTCAACCTCCTACTCTCTAGATAGGCGTGATAACCCCTACACAACAAGACCACTTAAAGGTCACGTTTGCGGAAAAGCCATCAACGGTCACTTACACGGTAAAAAATTAGTTCCCCAAGATGAGTATGTAATGCATTCAATACGTACAGACTGGGTTATTAAGCTCGAGTCCGAGTGGGGGCTGTCAATAGGCCTGGAAGCCTCCTTTCCCAAGAGGCCTGGAAGCCTACTTTGTCAAGAGGCCTGGAAGCCTCCTTTGTCAAGAGGCCTGGAAGCCTCCTTTGTCAAGAGGCCTGGAAGCTTCCTTTGTCAAGAGGCCTGGAAGCCTCCTTTCAAGAGGCCTGCCCAAGCAACCAAAAGTACGGATAAGATGGGATTTTTTGGCTTAATCAGCTCGCATTTTAAGTAATTTTTTGTATGGTGGGAGCGCAGAAGTGAACTTTAAAGTTCGGTTAAGAGGCTTGAAACTAAATGTGAACCAATAGTGAACCAAATGGTTCGGTTAGGGAAAAATTTAAGTAAAATCCGAACTTTTGGTTGCTTGGGTCCTTTCAAGAGGCCCGGAAGCCTCCTTTCAAGAGGCCCGGAAGCCTCCTTTCAAGAGGCCTGGAAGCCTCCTTTCAAGAGGCCTGGAAGCCTCCTTTCAAGAGGCCTGGAAGCCTCCTTTCAAGAGGCCTGGAAGCCTCCTTTCAAGAGGCCTGGAAGCCTCCTTTCAAGAGGCCTGGAAGCCTCCTTTCAAGAGGCCTGGAAGCCTCCTTTCAAGAGGCCTGGAAGCCTCCTTTCAAGAGGCCTGGAAGCCTCCTTTCAAGAGGCCTGGAAGCCTCCTTTCAAGAAGCCTGGAAGCCTCCTTTCAAGAAGCCTGGAAGCCTCCTTTCAAGAGGCCTGGAAGCCTCCTTTAAAGAGGGCCTGGAAGCCTCCTTTCAAGAGGCCTGGAAGCCTCCTTTCAAGAGGCCTGGAAGCCTCCTTTCAAGAGGCCTGGAAGCCTCCTTTCAAGAGGCCTGGAAGCCTCCTTTCAAGAGGCCTGGAAGCCTCCTTTCAAGAGGCCTGGAAGCCTCCTTTCAAGAGGCCTGGAAGCCTCCTTTCAAGAGGCCTGGAAGCCTCCTTTCAAGAGGCCTGGAAGCCTCCTTTCAAGAGGCCTGGAAGCCTCCTTTCAAGAGGCCTGGAAGCCTCCTTTCAAGAGGCCTGGAAGCCTCCTTTCAAGAGGCCTGGAAGCCTCCTTTCAAGAGGCCTGGAAGCCTCCTTTCAAGAGGCCTGGAAGCCTCCTTTCAAGAGGCCTGGAAGCCTCCTTTCAAGAGGCCTGGAAGCCTCCTTTCAAGAGGCCTGGAAGCCTCCTTTCCAAGAGGCCTGGAAGCCTCCTTTCAAGAGGCCTGGAAGCCTCCTTTCAAGAGGCCTGGAAGCCTCCTTTCAAGAGGCCTGGAAGCCTCCTTTCAAGAGGCCTGGAAGCCTCCTTTCAAGAGGCCTGGAAGCCTCCTTTCAAGAGGCCTGGAAGCCTCCTTTCAAGAGGCCTGGAAGCCTCCTTTCAAGAGGCCTGGAAGCCTCCTTTCAAGAGGCCTGGAAGCCTCCTTTCAAGAGGGAAGCCTCCTTTCAAGAGGCCTGGAAGCCTCCTTTCAAGAGGCCTGGAAGCCTCCTTTCAAGAGGCCTGGAAGCCTCCTTTCAAGAGGGAAGCCTCCTTTCAAGAGGCCTGGAAGCCTCCTTTCAAGAGGCCTGGAAGCCTCCTTTCAAGAGGCCTGGAAGCCTCCTTTCAAGAGGCCTGGAAGCCTCCTTTCAAGAGGCCTGGAAGCCTCCTTTCAAGAGGCCTGGAAGCCTCCTTTCAAGAGGCCTGGAAGCCTCCTTTCAAGAGGCCTGGAAGCCTCCTTTCAAGAGGCCTGGAAGCCTCCTTTCAAGAGGCCTGGAAGCCTCCTTTCAAGAGGCCTGGAAGCCTCCTTTCAAGAGGCCTGGAAGCCTCCTTTCAAGAGGCCTGGAAGCCTCCTTTCAAGAGGCCTGGAAGCCTCCTTTCAAGAGGCCTGGAAGCCTCCTTTCAAGAGGCCTGGAAGCCTCCTTTCAAGAGGCCTGGAAGCCTCCTTTCAAGAGGCCTGGAAGCCTCCTTTCAAGAGGCCTGGAAGCCTCCTTTCAAGAGGCCTGGAAGCCTCCTTTCAAGAGGCCTAGAAGCCTCCTTTCAAGAGGCCTGGAAGCCTCCTTTCAAGAGGCCTGGAAGCCTCCTTTCAAGAGGCCTGGAAGCCTCCTTTCAAGAGGCCTGGAAGCCTCATTTCAAGAGGCCTGGAAGCCTCATTTCAAGAGGCCTGGAAGCCTCCTTTCAAGAGGCCTGGAAGCCTCCTTTCAAGAGGCCTGGAAGCCTCCTTTCAAGAGGCCTGGAAGCCTCCTTTCAAGAGGCCTGGAAGCCTCCTTTCAAGAGGCCTGGAAGCCTCCTTTCAAGAGGCCTGGAAGCCTCCTTTCAAGAGGCCTGGAAGCCTCCTTTCAAGAGGCCTGGAAGCCTCCTTTCAAGAGGCCTGGAAGCCTCCTTTCAAGAGGCCTGGAAGCCTCCTTTCAAGAGGCCTGGAAGCCTCATTTCAAGAGGCCTGGAAGCCTCCTTTCAAGAGGCCTGGAAGCCTCCTTTCAAGAGAGGCCTGGAAGCCTCCTTTCAAGAGGCCTGGAAGCCTCCTTTCAAGAGGCCTGGAAGCCTCCTTTCAAGAGGCCTGGAAGCCTCCTTTCAAGAGGCCTGGAAGCCTCCTTTCAAGAGGCCTGGAAGCCTCCTTTCAAGAGGCCTGGAAGTCTCCTTTCAAGAGGCCTGGAAGCCTCCTTTCAAGAGGCCTGGAAGCCTCCTTTCAAGAGGCCTGGAAGCCTCCTTTCAAGAGGCCTGGAAGCCTCCTTTCAAGAGGCCTGGAAGCCTCCTTTCAAGAGGCCTGGCAGCCTCCTTTCAAGAGGCCTGGAAGCCTCCTTTCAAAAGGCCTGGAAGCCTCCTTTCAAGAGGCCTGGAAGCCCTTCTTTCAAGAGACCTGGCAGCCCTTCTTTCAAGAGTGTCGTGTGTTCAAAGTGTCGGAAAGCTCCTTTCAAGAGTCTAGGAAGCTTCTCTACAAGAGGTTCAGAAGCCTTTTATCAAGACGCTCGGAAGCCTGCTTTCAAGAAGCCTGGAAGCCTCGTGTTAAGAGGCCTGAAAGCCTCTTCCCAAGAGGCACAGAAGGCTTCTTTTAAAATGCTCGAAAAGCTTTTTTTCAAGAGATACGGAAGGTTCTTTTCAAAAGAGTCAGAAAGCTCTTTACAAAAGGCTCGGAAGCCTGCTTTCAAGTGGCTCGTAAGCCTCCTTTTAAGAGGCCCGGAAGCACATAACATATGTGTAACTCGGGTAGCAAAAGTTGTACCCTTATAACACTTTATATTCAAATCGACTTCTATAAAACATTCTTCATGCCTGCCGTATCCTAACGGAACTATCAATACAATACTTTCGCCTCTAATTCTATCATGAACATGTACGTCTAAGTTTGGAAGATGATATTAGCATTTCCATATAAGAAAATACATTCTTACGCCGCGCTCGGGCTGTTAACTAGTAAACGATGAATTTGTTTCGTGTTTGGTTGAAATTTAGCGCACACATAATCATTCTCCACGCAAACTACTAATAAAATATGTCCAAATAAACTTTATGTGTGGTCTCGAATTAGCAATTATTTAATTTATGTGTGGTTCTATATCGATTATATCAGGTTGGAGGTATTGCAAAAGATTATAACGGTGACGCATATATCTTATATAGATATTTTTGGCAGTGTGGCATCGCACCCGAATTAAACTTTTTAACTTTGCACAGTTTTGGTGTTTTCTGTTTCCTTTTTACAAGTCGTTGAAGTTGCTCTACTTTTAGCAAAGAGTATTCGGAATACTATCAACCTAAAAGCAATGTTCTAATAATGAAAAGAATGCCATGAAAAGAGATAACATTAATATCGTACATCGTAATAACCTATTCAGATAAAGATAAAGATAAAGATAAAGATAAAGATAAAGATTATCTTGATTTCAATGTTGAATCATCACATTTTCATTTAATATGATATCCAAATTGGAAACACCTCACAGTTGCGATGCTCTCCTGCATTATGATAAGCGAGCTTGCTTTCGTACGATTGATAATTTATAATGTTGCTTCTAATCTATCTATTTTGTGATTGTTGCGCATCGTAGACAAACATTGGTGTATCCCTCGTCATCCTTTCGAAAAAACCGAAGACTGCATATATAAAGATTCGTTCCCAATGTAGAACAGTTCTAAGGAATATACTTTTCTGTACATGTTGAATAAAATCTATATTTTTACCATGCTGACTCAAAAATATTATATCAATTTCAGAGGAATTTTATTTTCGTATGATAAATAAGTTAAAATGGATAAAATACGAAAATTTCATCAAAAACCGCCTAAAAATAGAAGTTTACTCTACAAATAAATCAAATTAGATTTCATCAAATATAAATTGATTAGTAACAGCATAGGAGAGACCTTCTTTTGGATGCAATCCGTCATTTTTAAAAACAATGCAAAAAATTATTGATAGAAAAATAAATATCATTATACTTCGGCAACAGATCTTGCTCTTTGTATACAAAGACTATAGTCTTGGAAAAAAGTGTTATAATTTTCTGATCATATGGTATTTGTTTACACTTGAAAATGACAGAACGATGTTCCCTTTCCCAATTATAATCGTTTTGGCTTATCAAAAGGGGGTCAACTTTTGGATTGGATTTTGTTCGAAGATCCACTTATGTTACGTGCCGGAAACCTACTTTTTAAAGGCTCGGAAGCCTCCTTTTGAAAGGGTTCGGAAACTTCCTTTCAAAAAGCTCTTTTCAAGAGGATCGGAACTGTCTTTTCAAGAAGCTCGGAATTCTACCTTCAAGAGGCTCGAGAGCGTACTTTCAAGAGGCTTTACAGTGTCCTTTCAATATGCAAAGCCTTTCAATAAGATGCGCGGAAGCCTACTTTCAAGAGATTCAGAAGGTTCATACAAGAGGCTCGAAAGTCTCCCTGGTTTGGTCTCAAATGGTTTGGAATTAATCTTTCAAGAGACTTGGAAGCTTACTTTCAAGAGGGGGTACCTCAATTAATGCAGAAGTTCGAAAGGGTACCTCTCAAGAAAAAGGTTGAGAACCGCTGGTGTAAGCCAATGAAGAAGAAGAAGAAAAAAAAGAAGAAGAAGAAGAAGAAGAAGAAGAAGTTATGGAGTAAGATCTACCAAACTGAGCCAAAAATTACGTCCAAGGCTTTAGGGGAGAAGGGGGTCTTAAATTTGTGACAGTTTGTAACAGGGAGAGAGATGGGGGTCTCGCCTTGTGTTACGTCCAGGGCTTGCATGAATGAAGCAATGAAGATGAGGACTGATGCTTCGGCACCAGGTATACTCCCGAGGAAGGTATCTTCAAGAGAGAACAGTTTCAAAGTGCTTAGTGAAGAATGCTTCCTCGCTCCATATGGCACTGCTGTACGAAACAGTTGGAGAGTGAAACCAAGCACCCGCTAGTGCAGAGATTATTTTACTTTCTTGCCTCACTTATACTTGGAATGGATGTGTAAAAGTGAGGTATATAATGCAGGCTCTGACCTGACGGCCCTCCGACGAGACAGGAGGTTTGCGCAGGCCCAATAAGCCGCCTGGAAAACCAATAATTACGAACAATATAAGAGATAATACGACTCGATATAATCAGTAAAGACCTAGGCGACGAATAAAGAATCACAATTGGAACATGGAACTGAAAGTCGTTAGGTTTCGCAGGTTGCGACAGGATGATCTACGATGAATTACATCCCCACAACTTCGATGTCGTGACGCTGCAGGAGATTTGCTGGACAGGACAGAAAGTGTGGAAAAGCGGGCATCAAGCGGCTACCTTCTACCAAAGCCGTGGCACTACTAACGAGCTGGGAACCGGCTTCATAGTGCTGGGTAATATGCGCCAACGTGTGATTGGGTGGCAGCCAATCAACGCAAGGATGTGCAAGTTGACGATAAAATGCCGTTTCTTCAACTATAGCATCATCAACGTGCACTGCTCACACGAAGGGAGACCCGACGACGAGAAAGAAGCGTTCTACGCACAACTGGGGCAGACATACGATGGATAACCATTGCGGGACGTCAAATTCGTCATCGGCGACATGAACGAACAGGTAGGAAGGGAGGGAATGTATAGACCGCTCATCGGACCGGATAGTCTGTACACCGTATCGAATGATAACGGCCAACGATGCATGAACTTCGCAGCCTCCCGCGGAATGGTGGCCCGAAGCACCTTCTTTCCCCGCAAAAATATCCACAAGGCCACATGGAGATCACCCAACCAAGAAACGGAAAACCAAATCGATCACGTCCTAATCGACGGTAAATTCTTCTCCGACGTCACGAACGTCCGCACTTACCGCAGTGCGATTATTGAATCCGACCACTACCTCGTTGCAGTATGCCTGCGCTCAAAACTCTCGACGGTGTACAACACGCATCGGAGTCGGACGCCGCGGTTTAACATTGGGCGGCTACAAGACGGTAGACTAGCCCAAGAATACGCGCAGCAGCTGAAAGTGGCATTCCTAACGGAAGAGCAGCTAGGCACAGCGTCTCTTGAAGATGGCTGGAGAGATATTCGATCCGACATTGGAAGCACCGCAGCCGCTGCACTAGGCACGGTGCCCCCGGATCAGAGAAACGACTGGTATGACGGCGAATGTGAGCAGTTAGTGGAAGGGAAGAATGCTGCTTGGGCGAGATTGCTGCAATACCGCACGAGGGCGAACGAGGCACGGTATAAAAGGGCGCAGAATAGACAAAAACTTTTCCGGAGGAAAAAGCGCCAGCAGGAAGATCGAGACCGTGAAGAGACGGATCAACTGTACCGAGAATCGAGCTCGCCGTCTCTGAAATGGCAATCCTGCTCCTTTGCTCAACCCAATAATAATATCAATTTTGGTTCTATTATGATCGTATACGGCATGCTGATATGGGAGAACCGCGCGAAAAATCAACATCTGAAACTTCAATGGATTCAAAACAAGTTCCTGAGGATGATCATGAACACTTCTCCCAGGCCATGGACTACTGATCCAGTCAACACGAAATCGTATATGATGCAACAAAAGTGGCGGCGATATAACTACATGTTGCATGGGGAAGCTCCTATTTCGCCTCCATCTTGTATGGCATCATATACGATCTTATTTTGACTGGGGAGGTACTTCGTCTGGTCGAGATAAAAACGTTACACGAACACTTTGGGTTTGTTGCTTATTCTTCCGAACACCCATCAGTTCGGGAGCTAGTTTCCAACTAGTTTCCAATGTAATAAGTATTTAGGTTATCAAATATTCAAACAAATCAGTGCCTCTTCAAAATGCAAAATTAAATATAAAAATAACACCATGATATGTAAAACATGATTAAAAAAATCTAAAGTTGACGGGTTATGTTGCCAACATTTTGCAGTATACCGTATAATAACCGTGTAATAGCTGGCCAATATTACAGCTCGACCGGAGAAGCTATATTATAGCGCTTTCAGTATTAATTTTAAATGCATTATTCTACATAGAAAAATCTAGCTAGGAGAGCCAAAAATCTGCAATGACAAATTATTCCAACCACTGTTTTCGAAAGCCACAAATTGATTAAGTTTATGAGGAAAAAGTTTTTAAACAAAACTGATAACTATCTACACAATATATAAAATATAAGCATAGAAATCGTGTCGAATTGTAAGGCTATTGATATGAATAATACGAAATCCATTACAATATGCAACAGTTGCTTGTAACGACCATTTTGTGTAATGTACAGTGAGGCAAGCGGGTAAAGGAAATCGTATAGTTCATGTTCATCAAGTCATAAAAGCTGAATATAATATTTTAAATTGATCATATTTATGACATAACGATCCATTTATATGCCTGCGAACAAGATCTTCGAAAAATACTTTTAGGATACAAAATATTTGAAACACCAGAAAATCTGTTTGAATTTTTCACTAGCCCACTTGTGTACAGAATTGAAAAAAACATTTTTATTATTTGATACTAGAAGAATGTACACATTATCCATACAGGCTATAAAATACTTTGAAAACCAATTTGGAATCAATTGATATTCGTCTTTGCTCCCGAATTACAATGACTTTGCATAGGAATTAAACAATTAGAATCTATGAGAGAACCTAATGAGCACTAAGCTGAGATTTAGTAGGCAGATTATCTCTTAACAAGGAAAAATGATGCATCTTAAGGCAGAATAATAATAATCTAATAATCGGACCATCTAGAATTAGAATTGTGTTCATATAAAACTTTGAAAGCACCCGAAGCTCTTGACATGGGTAATTTTCCAGCCAGCTGATTTCTGGGTCGTCTGATCCGTTCGTAAACAACCATTGGACTTGCACTTGTACTTGCACGGAGCACTCCATCAGAGATGGCAGCAATTCTGAACCTGTAAAAACTACTTACCGCAAGCCATTTGAAAGGTACTTAACGGCTTGCGGTTGACTTAATGCTCTGCTATTGCTGCTGCTGCTTCTGGCCAATACTACTGGTGGAAGGGATAATAACGCGAGCCCTTACACACAGATTACCGCAATCACCATTCACTAGGAGTGAAACTGTCGGCTTAGACTTCAGTTAGAGCATCAACGTCATCTCAAGCTACATCGCATGTGTGTTGTACGTACTTGTAGATAGACACAGATCGCGATCGTACAACAGCGATTCCTCGTCGCACCTAAGAAAAGATTCGTCATAAAAGACAGATTAATCCACGCAATTGGAAAAGTACCTTCTACGTTTGGTTTTGCTCTCCACATTGATTAGCTTTCTGCAGTCATTCATTTAACTTAATGAATTTTCAATAGAAAATTTTATGGCCTTGGCATCTTCTACCAGAAACCATTTTTAAGTGAATACACAGCCGCTCATCATCTCTCGATGCACAAGAAACATGGAAAGCAGTTTATATTTCATTTCGTTTTCATTATCCGAGTGGAGCGTAGTGGCGCGATCCAGTCGTGCAGAAGATGAGTATCAGACGCGGAATGACTGATTGTTCGACTCGGCCCGGCGCAGTAGTGGGGCCCGCCTCGCTAACGGTGTCTAGAGTATAGGTAATCCAAAACCAGTTAGGCGAGAAAGAGCCTCATCAGGTTATCATCTTCCGCTGCTGGACGCGCGCAAACACGCAAATGAAATCGAAAGCGAAATCGCGGACCGAAGATGACCCGAAGATTTCGATCATCGATCATTTTGAGTGAAGTAGTTGGCTTAAATCGATTCTTGGAAAATCTGAGACACTGAAGTACTTGACAGCATTCCAATCAGTACGTTTTCCGCGTTTCCCACATGCAAGTGCGGAAATGCAAAAGTTTCACATTTCTCCGTATCACATTAGCAGAACTAGTCGGGGCTCTGTTGACACATCAAGCGCACTGACTGAGTTTCGCACTCAATTAGCACCATTTACCTCACTTGTTCGTTCGTCCGTCGTTAACTTCCATTACGTATGTGGAGTTCAGGGCTTGCCATTTTATTTATTCAGTGTTACGATTATTGCGGTCGCAATACCATGGCGGCATCGCATCGTCGCGACCAATAGAAAGACAACTTACCTTATAGAGTTTCTCCTTCTGGTACCAAACGTCTTCCTCTTCCTCCTGGGCGATGAATGTAGAGTCTAAGTTTAGGTCGTCCCGCGAACGGGACAAAATTTTTCGCCGTGACACCATCTCACGCGGTAGGGTGGCCTCGAGGGAGCCCAAGCTGAAATGGGATAAGGAGGGTGTAAAGTTGTGGTAAGTAAAAAATATTTGGAATAACATTTTAACATGACGTCTAGTTCTTCTAGATTTTTTACCTAATATGTGTACAATAAAACTAGGAAATATAGTCATGAAGCGACGTAAGGCCAAAAAAAAAACCTCATATGTAAAAGCTAGAATTTAAATCATGAATAATGGTAAATAATGCAAGCTACGTAATTTTTGCTAATACCCTTTGTTTAGGCATTCTAGAATTATAGAATAGGTGAGTAATGGATCATATTTCCTAGATACAAAGCGATGTCATCATCCCAAGTACAACTACCCCGGAAGACCAGCAACCGAACAATCATAATTACTCGATCTGCGCGCATTCCTCAACCCAACCGAAGCTGCCACATCCCATCAAATTAGTCATAAACGACCTCAACTCTTGGGTCAGACCACTGAGCATCACTCAACCGTCAGACGCCACATTTGTCGCGTGGGCAATAGATTCCAAGACGGTGCGCGTTTTTGTCCGTCCTTAAACTTGTTAAAACGACGACGATGACATCTCTCCCTCCAATGGTTCACTCGTCAACCGTTCCCGCTGCGGTTCGAATCCTTCGTTTTCCGTGTGGCACGGTTTTCATGCTACCGACCGAAAAAAAAATGCTCTTACATAAGTAATATTCGAAGAGACGGCAGCATTTTGTCTCATCCATCGGGTTAAGCGATTCATATTTCAATTCAAAATAGCCAACCGACAAACGACGGCGACAACGAGAGACGACCGTCCGGCAGTGATCTACTTCTGCTGCAATGGTGGTCTACGTGGTGAGTCGTAATCCATCACAAACATTGCACAGTAGGTAAAAATAGGAAAATATGTTTTCGATAGTTCATAAACATATTGGAGACATTTTATCGAATGTAATTAAATTTAGATCCATTAATTCAATTGATTGTGAATAAATTTCTTCATATTTTCAAACATTTTCCAATTGTGAAGTAGCAACCATCTGTTTGAAAGATTATTTCAGCAAGCGGTGTCCAATTTGCGAAATCTAAAGCAGACTCGACCAGCTTAGTGCTATGTAACGATTTTGCAGCTCGCGCGTGGTGAATTTAAAACGAGCGATTAATACGATTTCATATTTCATTTTCCCTCTGGTCGAGTTCATCGTCAAACCGTCTCGAGTCTCCATTTAGGCTGGCTCAGGCTGTGCATTCAATAGTTCCACGGGGGGTAACACAATGGAAGTTGTTTGCGCCACCACCATTATGGAGGAAAGCTGGTCCCCAGAGAATGCTCTCAATTCTCACCATACCACGTGGCCGGTTCTGCAACCGGAGTTTGTGAGTCATTCGGCTAATTGGACTCAGAACTTAGGTATGGCGCCCTTTTGATTCCTGTGGCGCCAACAGGCGAATTGGTCGTCGGATTTGTTATGGGTGTTAGACATTCACAAGTATTGGAAGGCAATCCAATTTGCGAGTGTTAGAGTTCGTGCAAATGCGAAGGCATTATTGAACTATTACATGATCAAATTTTGGATATAAAATCACTCTTCAAGTCAAGATTGTAAAGTGAGAACTGAAAAAGAAACTCCCTGAATATGTCAAGGCCACAAGGCGACGGAATGGTCGACCCTTGATTTAAAGGAAGGCAGATCAAACTATGGCATAAATAAGCTGCCTAAAGCTCAGGTTCAATAGAACATTCGTTGGAACCAAAAAGTTTACGGTGAGTTCGAGTTCACCATACTTGATGATTGATGATGGATGATTTTTCAACGTTCAATACTTTTCGATTATGGTCTCCAGTTAGCCTTGCTATCAAAGGCGTACACACTTAATTTTTTTTACCGGGATCTCAGCAAAATGTTGAACTTTTACCGAGATTCGCACAGCCGTGCCCCAGCAAACATGTTTTTTGCCGAGATTTCTGTCAAAATAGCTGAAAATCAGCAAATATTTTGCCGAAAATCAGCTAACAAACGTAATTTTTGCTGAAATATCAGTTTTTAATTTTGCTGGCGCACGGCTGTGCGGATTTTTGCCGAGCTGCAGAAATAAAAACTAACTATAGGATTGCCAATCCGGAAATAACGAGTTCAATTCTCGGTCCAATCTACGATGTTTTCGGGTTGGAAACATTCTCGACTTCCAGGTCATAAAGTATTCAATGTACCACCCACAAAAAATAAATACTCATGCAATGGCGAGCATAGAAAAGCTATCAATTATTATGCGGAGATCTGTGTTTCATTTGTATACAAGCCCCCCCTCCCCTCTTCCTGAGTGGGTAGGAGTCTTGAATCATCTCAGACACTTATCTTACTTTCAAAAATTTTCACATGCCACAATTGGTTCCATTTGCTTGATTAGTTCTCGAGTTAAGTGGGAATTTGTGGGAGCCCCCCTTTCCCGAATAGGTGGGTCTTGAACCATCTCAAGGACCTTCCACGGCCCGAAAAGCTCCTGTATACAAAATTTCACGCTGATCGGTTCAGCAGTTTCCGAGTCTTTATAGGTCAAACAGATAGAAATTCATTCTTATGTACACTCGATTCTGTTTTTACACGATTTACATTTTCTCAATTTTGCACTCATCCTGAATTTTTAACGCATATTAATTACCATGTGATTTTTCTTTGAATTATTTAGGATTTTTTGAAAAAGGTTTCAAAGACATTGGTGGCAAATTGAAGTCATTTGACAAAGTCATTTGCAAATTGATTAAATTGAGTGTAAAAACAGAATCCTGTGTACAAACATTTTGTTGCAATACATTTTTAACATACTTCTGATAATCTTTCAAGGATTAATGACGACGGTATTTTTCGGCTCTTTCAGTCTTTATGATAAGCTAAAACGGGTTTTGCGTCAACTATCCGACGTTTCGGTGTTTCTGACACTTTCCTCAGGGATTTAGAGGTTGAAGAATGTGTAATAAACACCGAAACGTCGGATAGTTGACGCAAAATCCGTTATAGCTTATCATAAAGACTGAACGATCCGAAAAATACCGTCGTCAATAATCAATCACAGTCGAAAGCAACAATCAATTTTAAGGGTTAAAAATATTTATCTTCAGTTTAACTTTCGTATCTATTTTACTTGCAATAAAGTTATAGCAGTTACATTTTTCGGATTCCACTTTCCACTATAGGCTCCAAAACCATTACAAGCAATGTTTTCTGCTAAAAAAAATATTTCTTTCTGCATTTCGGCATATTGTTTCATCTTTATATCGAAGGATAGAAGGACCGAATAACAGAATGTCTGAGGATCAAAGGTTAAAGGGACAAAACATCGGGAACATAAAAATTTTCAACGTTGGAAAACGTCTTACCCGAAGTTATTGGGTGTCGAACCAGAATCTAAAATTGGGGACTGTCGCGAAATCCTGTAAGATTTGGAACATTTATAGCACCTTTATCTGTCGATGGATTTTGGAGATTTATATATGAATCGACTCGAAAACTCTCCAGAAATTAGCCAATTTCCTTGAAACTCAATATTATTCACAATAAACTATTGAAAATTTCAATTCTTGTCATACCTAGTAAAAATTTCAAAACCAACCAATCCAGTTCATGCATTCCCAACATCAGAATGGTGTTAGTTACGGGTCGTTTGGCCAACCGCTTCATTTTCTCTGGGTATAAAAAGACCCGTGTTTCGTGTGGACGCGGAGAGCGGGCATAGCGAGCGGACAGTATGACGGTGTCTTCGGTAGCGATCAGGGTCGATCAGGGTTTGCAGAAATCGCTCTCAAGAGATAACGAACAACGATAAAAGAAGGGCAAAAATCAAACGTGTGTACAAGTGCGAAAACACAGAATCGGATAGGCTGCCTCCATAGAGAAGTGGTGATTCTCGCTTCTTTCTCGCACATTTTGTGTTCGGGACCACACAGTAATGTTGAACAAGTTGAAATGCATAATCAGAACTAGAGATGGGCAAAACGGATCACTTTGATGAACGGCTCAGATCTGTGTAATTCATTCTAATGATCCGGATCTTACATCCGGATCCGATCCTTAGAACAAAAAGGAAGGAGAATGCAAAAAAGTGAAACCTTCGTCATTCTGGCTTATACTTTTAAACCGTACTGACAATAACTTTACTCTTTCTTATTTACAAGCGTTTGAATTACAAAGAATTAACTTTTTATTTTATTATTTCCTTACAAATGGTCAAGTAATTGGCTGATCTGGTGAACCGGATCTTTTAAAAAATGATCCACGAATCATTCACTCACTTTAGAGATCATTTGACCAGTTGCCCATTGACCAGATCATTTGACCAGTTCCGGATCTGAGCGCCCATCTCTAATCAGAACCGGTGCTCCCTGCGTTTAGAGCTTTTTAAAATTAATCTATCATGAGGTATAGCCTCCTGAATCAGTTTCTTATCACGACAGCTTGTGAAAAAAGTCTCTCACGGTATGTATACAGAGTTTATAAGTGAGAGAATTTTTCATTCTTTGTTTTGATGCAATCCCTTGTAACGATCCCAGCCCAGATAACGGTGGTTCCTGCCTCTGCAGCGTTTCTGCGGCAAACTATTGACGGAAAAAAGTGAGGTTAAAAACAAAGAATCATCAATCGATAAATTGATAATTAACGCATTTTATGTTATGTTTCGCGTAAATATTGTTTCCAGTTTTGAAATTTTTTGAAACCTAACCCCACTTTTAATTGACAATAGAGTGGCTGTCGTCCCACTTTAGTAAAATTTTCTCTCATAGTTCTGGGTTTGGTTTTGCTGCAGTTAGTGATTGAAAATGCACATTACAGAAAATTAATCGATTTTTCTCTGGACCACCATTTTATATAAGGGAGAATTGAAACAAGCCGAATTTTGTTTAAAGTGCAAATCATAATCGATGAATCAGAAGCGCATCGGAGGGAAACACTGAAAAAAAATATTCGCAAGGATGGCATAAGTAGCAATCAACCAACTAAAATCATAACCTTCAAAGAAGATCTCATTAAACTGCTACTGATTTCATACATGCAAATATTTTTTTTTCTGGGTCTGCCTCTGACTCGCGTTAGTGATTTTGCTTTTCATTTTTGCACTAAAACATGGCTATCTTAATGGTTGCTCACGAAAAATCATCTGATGATCCTATAAAGGACAATTGACCTCATCGGCCACTTGCAGAATATCACGGAGTACCCCAGGAGGACCTGTAGAATGGGTCATTTTCGATTTAATAACAAAATGTGTCGTCACGGTGCTTCATTTACCGTTATTATGAAAATAAATGGAACAACTGTACGTATCTCTGGAAGGTGCAATTCGAAGATCTTGTGTGCAAAGAAAGGGAACCATCATCAACAAGTCTTACATGCTCCTTGGTTTTGCGTATGACATCGACATCATTGGTGTAGATCGCAGTGCAATGGAACCCGGGTATACGAAAATGGCTCATTAATAGTAAAACGTGATATTGATAACAAAACATGATATCAACTTGTTTGAATTAAAAGTAAAAATAACAAGCAAAAATACAAAAAATTGCACCGAAATATCGTAAAAATATCAGGTTTTGCCATTAACAAGAACTTATCAACATTTTGAGCTATAAGTTTGTTCCGATATTTTTATGATAATTCGGTTAAATTTTTTGTTATTTTCGCTAGTTATTTTTACTCTTCTTTCAAACAAGTTAATATCATGTTTTGTTATCAATATCACGATTTCCACCCGGGAAGAAGAACGGAAGACTGGAAGAATAGGATTGATCATGAACTTTGTCAAAACTATGCACCTGTTACTGGCAGTGATCGTGGCAGCCCAAACGGTGTTAGTCCCGAGGTTGAATGGGTGGGATGCGATGTGAGGTTGTCGTCGAATTCATATATCTTGAAACACTCGTTATATGTGATAATGACGTTAGCCGCGAGGTGAAAACACGTGTTTTCGGCTCCAAGTAGGACTTTCTATGATTTTCGTAGCCAGCTAAAGTCTCGCAGCCTACAAACACGACAAAGCTAGCTCTGTACACATCGTTGATTCGTCCAGTAGCCATGTACGATCATGAAGCATGGTCGTTAAAAGATATAGAACATCGAATTTTGGGAGTGTTTGAGTGGAAAATACTGCGCTCAATACTTGGCAGTGCGGTGGTAATTTAATGGTTCAGACGCTTGAATCAATTGTGCCAAGTGTACAAAAATGTAGACATAGGCAGACTAATAAAATACGGCATATTACAGTGGGGTGGACATAATGCACGTATGCCGAAAGAGAGACTAGCAAAAGTCATGTTTAGCAGAAAACCTGGAAGATGACGTGGACCACACACTCGCTGACTGCGTGTGTTGCAGGCGAGCCAGCGTATATAGCAAGATATTACAGTCGGTTTTGCTCCCGGATAACATAGACTGTACGAACATCATATGTACAGGTAGATAGATATTTAATTGATTTTGCATAAAAAAAACTCGTTTCCAAGTTATTACGTTGTGCTATGGATTTTTAATTTAATCAAAAAACTTAAAAATGGCATAACTCAAAAATCTCGCCCACGATTTTTTTAAAAATTTGTCCAGAAGCCTAGAAATATAGTAGAAATCAAATGGCGGCTGCCGATTTAATGGTGTTCATATAAACGGTAAATGAAGCACCTTGCGTCGTGCGACAACTCATTCGTCATGATTTCTCACAAATAATCTTCTGGTACGTTTGTAAAGTCTGTAAGACCTCTTTGGCCACTTCCTCATGGAGTGCCCTGGCGGGATCTGTAGGAATGGGCATTTCCAATTTTACCTGTCCGTTTATAGTATTATGCGACAGCGTTATCTTCATGGTTACTTATGAATAATTATTATTGCTTCTTTCGCCTGTTCAGTAATTATTATAGTTGAATCCCAGCGAAATGGAGTGATAAGTGACCAAAAAGTGAGTGATTTAGTGTTGGAAGTGGATGGAGAACAATTAATGAAGATTAATTATTAATGAAAATTATTGCCGTATCGAACCAAAGGGAGTATTTTTCTAGTTTTATCAAAATCCTGTTATATTTTAGCTTGAGTATTGGCATAATAGAGCGACAGATTGCTACAGACTTTGTGGACATTTAGAATGTAAAATTAAGGGTCCGTGAACAGCTCCGATCTTTGACATTATGATGACTTGATTGTGAGTAGTTTGCTTATCTTGTCGGGTGGGTGTTTAACGATCAAAAGAACGATTGGAATAGAGAAGAGAAGCGTTCTTTACAATCTAATTCAATTTTAAAGATCGAAAACTACGCTTTGACATGTGTCGCCTGGTGAATGCGTTGTAGAAGCCATGCTAAACGTTATTTTAAGGTAAATTGGACTCCGTGGTTGTGATAGTCGGTGAGCATATATTTTGCTTCTAAAATCTATAATTTCCGGAACAGTTAACCATGTTACTGGAGTGGACAATTTAAAAGTATATATTGATTTCGTAAATATATTTAGCTTTTCATGGAAAGTTCATAAGTTTCGTTCGCCTAATGTTTGGAAAATTTTCGGACGATTTAAGTTTGAAATAGGGATTTAAAATGGCCAATATCTGTGTTATGTGAATAACAGATTTTGTCTAGTTCTGTTTTTTTTTGCATAATAGGACGAAATAATAAAGAAATTTGACAAGCTGGAGTGGATTCGCCAAAAAGTAAAGTTACCAAATGAAGCTCCCTCAAACTTTAGAGAAGCTTTTTATGTCAAATATAGTTGTGCCCAGAGGAATACCAGAAGGTATTCGGCCTTAATAGGGTAACCCCGGCCGCTTTTAAATCCTGAAACTCGTCGGAAACTATGATCCTGACCATCGGGTTATTTAGTTGTATGATTCATTAATATATAGAATGCATCATCGAGAAAAACATCAGAAATTTGATTATCTATTCCTGCACAAACAAAAAACTCGGGCCTAGAAATATGGACTTACTACTGCGGTTGCGTCCCTGAGATTTATTCAGAAAAAAAAAACATTAACATCATTTAGGTACACGCATAGTTGTAGCCGTAGTTTTTTTTTTACAAGGATTTATGGTATTCTCATTCCAACTTGGAATGTTCCGGAACATCAAATGGCGGAATTTAAAGGATTTCAGGATTTCCTGCATTTAGGAAATAGCTTGAAACGCTTTTGAAAATTAAATGTCATCCAATACAATACCAATTGTGAAAATCCTTTAATAATGCATCGCAAAAAGTCTATTTTCAACTCCTTCTTTTTCTTCTTCTTATTGGCATTACATCCCCACACTGGGACAGAGCCGCCTCGCAGCTTAGTGTTCATTAAACACTTCCACAGTTATTAACTGCGAGGTTTCTTAGCCAGGTAACAATGTATGCATTCGTATATCATGAGGCTAGCCAATGATACTTTTATGCCCAGGGAAGTCGAGACAACTTCCAATCCGTAAATTACCTAGACCGGCACCGGGAATCGAACCCAGCCACCCTCAGCATGGTCTTGCTTTGTAGCCGCGCGTCTTACCGCGGCTAAGGAGGGCTCCTTTTCATCCCCTTCTCCGCCCAATATGTGAAACTTTTTGTGTGCAGTATTTGAGCTTTTTATATAGGTTATTTCACACAACCCTCCCTCCAACATTAAGCGTTCTGTTATTTGTGAACATTTTCAAAGAGCAAATCTATGTACATAAAAATGAATTTCTGTCTTTCTGAACCTGATAGACTCTGAAACTACTGAACCGATCGGCGTGGAAAATTGTATGTAGAGATTTCTGGTGCCGGGGAAGATTCTTAAGATGGTTTGAGACCCCTCCTTCCTTTGGAAAGGGGGTCCCATACAAATGAAACATAAAGTTCTGCATAACTCGAGAACTAAGCAAGGAATAAATCAATTTTATGCGAAACGAAGTTCGTCGGGTCTGCTAGTCTCAAATAAAAATTCATTAACGGTTGAAATATTTGTCCCTTTTGTCTCTTTTGACGCTCTACGGTGAACCTAAATATGTACTCAAAATGACCTATGAGTAGTGCTTGCATCACAATCTGATGATAATTCTTAATATCTCTTCTAACGAACAAGTTAGATTACAACAAGTGTAACAGTTTATCTTAGTCCTTGCCACTTTCATATTAGTTCTTGTTACACATTCAGCGATTAAAAACTTTCGGATGCTGTATTTATGTTTTTGCTTCAACACACTTCTACTTTTATGTAAATGGCAAAAAATCTTGCTCATTCTTTTTGGACAATTGCGTTACAATTGCAATAATGGAATCTATAAGAGTGAACAATAGTTGAAAAACTACATGAAAAAATACTCATAACCCACACAAAAGAAAGTAATGAAAAATAAACGACATGTAAAGTATACCTAAATTAACAAAATATGTTTTGGTGTGTACTCTTATTTAACCTCAAATTGAGATAAAATAACGGCTGCTGAGTGACATTAACTTTCCGATTACTATCAATGTGATTTAACAGCCGTGAATATATCCTAATTTTTAATTTCAATCCCGATTTTTTCTACTTTTCTTGCCTACGTTAAAGAAATTATGACGCGGTCGCTTAATCCGAAATTCAAAAGAAAAATTGCTCACTTTGAGCGATTGATTGTTTATCCTCGCGAAGATGAAGAATTCAACAGATAAGAAAATGCTAATACAGGTGTATAGAAGTTGCATAGGTCACATCACTTTCCATGGTGAATCCCGATGTATGTTATTGATAACTCCTTCCAACTAACACAACTTCCTTCCCGTGGTAATTGTGGAGATGCAAAGGTATTCTCGGTCTCTAGTAGCAACAAAAACCACACACTAACATTCCCTTCCTTTCCCAACTGACTGTAAGGACTCGGCCGGCGCCGTTATTGATCAACATTTTCGAGCTGCTGAAACGTGCACTTCAAGACTTACTTTTACTTTACTTATGGATCCTGTACAACTCCGGTGCGGTGGTGCAAAGGGCCGACTTGAAAGATCTCCATCCTGAGCGTTGCCCGGCTATCGCTTTAACCTGTTGCCAGGTTAGATTTCGGTCGACTTCTTTTATTTCTTTGTTAAGGCTTCGCCGCCATGAGCCTCTGGGTCTGCCTCTGCTGCGATGTCCCGCTGGGTTCCAGTCTAATGCTTGTTTACAGATTTCGTTTCCGCCCCTACGTAGAGTGTGGCCGACCCAGCCCCACTTCCGATCCCGAATTTCTGTTGCTATCGGCCTCTGGTGACAACGACGATGGAGCTTGCTGTTTGAGATCCAGTTGTGAGGCCACCAGGCCCGAATTATATACCGCAGACATCTGTTAATGAACACCTGTAGCCGTTGAGTGTACTCCACTGATACACAGCATGTTTCGCTAGCGTTTAACAGCACAAATTTCACGCTAGAGTTGAAAATTCGTATTTTGGTGCGTTCACTTATCTGCCTGTTTTTCCAGATATTTCTTAAACTCGCAAAGGCAGCCGTTGTGCACTTCGAGAGTAGATGGTAAATCCCAACCACTATTCACTTGGATCGAAGTGCAATTTGCACCAGTTCTGATAAATCACGGAGTAGCAACCATTGATATGTGCAGTCAGTCTAAGCTAAGCTTAGCTAAAAGGTGTTATTCGACAGCTCCATTTTCATGGTTTCTATCGAATAATCAGTCTGTAAAAGACAATTAACCATTTCCGAAACATTGCGGAGTGTCCCAGAGGACCCTGAGGAAGAGAACATTTAGCTTGAACTATTCTTGTTCAGAGAACCAACAGATGTTGGCTTGGTGTGTTTTAGGTCAAACTGACGCCTTCCAAATCAGCATCCAAGTAAATGACCGGGGAGGATGAGAACATTCACAATTTTATACCAAAATGGTTCATGCGACAGCTCTTTCTTCAGCATTTTTCCCGAGTAAATAACTAATAGATCTGTAAAGAACGATAGACCTTATTGACTACTATCAGGAACTCACGGGGTGCCCCGGGAGAACAGGCAGGAGGGAACATTTTCGTTTGTAGACCAGAACGTCTCTTGCGACAGTTTTTTTTCTTTCCGACTCCTCAGGAACAATCTTCTGATGAGGAAGTAAAAGACGGTAGACCTTATTGGCCACAATTGAAGCCTCACGTGTACCCCAGGGGCACCTGTAGGTGGAAGCATTTCCATTAAGACCAAAACGTATCTTGCGATGGCTATTTTCAATTGATTTATTTGATTTAACACTGAATCAATAAATTGACGCCACAACACAGGGTTCGAAGCCACATTTCTCCTCCTTAGTTGCAATTCATGTAGATTACACACACTCAAACACTTTGGACCAACATTGACTCCGCCCCCCAATAAAATGCTTCGGTTGCTGCTTTGTTTGACTGTGTGTGAAGTTGTTCGAACAACCATTAGACAGCTGGTGGCTCGGTTGGAAAAAATCAAAACGGTTTGATTTTGGTTTGAGCTGTCGGGGGCGGAGTCAAGTTCGTATAACATGTTTGAGCGTGTGTGGTGAATTCGCACAAACCCCCATGTATTTTTTGATGGTTGGTGTTTAAGTTAGCGCACGCGGTCGTTCGTGTGTGATATTGTTGGTCAAATAAATTGAGTGTTCGTGTCGCGATTTGTTAAACATGGTCGATGCTTGACTAAAGAGGGTGGAGTCAATGTTCCTCAAACTGCTTGACAGTGTGTACGCTGCATAACAAGCAGGAAATCAGAAATCAGATCATGAATAAAAATCGACTAAATTCATGCCATCTTGATGCTCTACTGGGGCCTAATCGATGATGCTATCTAGATCGTTGAAATTTGGCGTTCATTCATTTAAAGTTTAAAAATCTTCATCGCTCACCAATGGAAGACAACTGAGTGAGGCAAACCACTTGATAACCTGACAATGAGTGTTGTAACGACACGCTGTTAGAAAAATACACTGCATGGGAGGCTTTCATACTTTCTTTTCTCCATGTCAGCTTGAAATTGATTGAATTAGATCAATTCTCGTCCACTTCACTCACGCTTTCAATGCCTGAATTGGGCTCCGATAACGATTCCCGCACGCGTAGACGCAATATGGAGATGCATCATGGCAGGAAATTGTACGTACTTTAGACTCCATAAAACGCTCTTATCGAATAGAGTTCGCCACCGTACTAAACTGACTATCTACAAAACGCTTATTAAACCGGTAGTTCTCTACGGACACGAGACCTAGACGATGCTTGTGAGGACCAGTGGTGCAATTTATCAACAATACCTGCTGATTCTTTTGTTTTTTATTTTCTCTGCTCATCTTTCCCTTGACGATGCCTTTCAGTCAGAAAGACAAAGCAGGAATAGCTTAGCCAACTCGGTTTGCCAACAACGGGCTGAAGCTGATGATTCCATACATTTCCTGTCTTTGCTCATGTCCATTTTCAGTTTTCACTGCTAGGAAGTGAGTGTGAACAGGCAATGGTATCAATGGTATCCTACAAATATCAGTCACTGAAATTGGGAATTCGCACCATTGGTGAGGACCAACGCGCACTAGGAGTTTTCGGCAGAAGTGCTGCATACTATCTATGGTGCGGTGGAGATGGCGGACGGTACGTGGAGAAGGCGAATGAACCACAAGTTGCAACAGCTGTTGGGAGAACCATCCATTGTTCTCACCGCGGAAATCGGACGACTGTGGTGGGCCGGGCACGTAGCCAGAATGTCGAACAGTAATCCGGTAAAAATGGTTCTCGATAGCGATTCGGCAGGCACAAAAAGGCAAGGTGCGCAGCGAGAAATGTGGATCGATTAGGTAGAAGACGTTTTGCGGAACCTCTGCAAACTGCGTGGTTGGCGACGTGCAGCCATGGATCGAGCTGAATGGAGAAGACTTATCGGTCAGACTTTATCTGCTTTTCAACTTTGTGTTCCATTAGCATTTGAATTTGCATTTTAGGTGGCAAGTACAATACATCTGGACGTCGATAATGTTTCTAATACGAAAAAAAACCAAGGCACTCAATTAAACTTGAATGCATATATAATTTACTGGAATCCTTCCTACGATTGTCAGAATTTCTTATGCAGAATAGTCTCAAAGTGTTAATTGGACTATTTTCCACCATTGAAAGACCAGTTGCTTTTACGGCATCAATTGCCTACTTAATAATGTTTAATATGGAACTGCCATGCGATCATTGGCGGTATATTTTTAAAGAGGTCACTTCAATTTTTATATCCAAACCGTTAATTCTGTTCTCCCACACTAGAATCGTTTACACTCCGCAACCGCAACTGAGACAAGAGTTTCAATAAGAATATTGGGTTCTTTTGCAGCTCGGCGGCAATGGCGCGGTTGGAAAGCAAACTATGCCAAAAGTTTAAAACTAGGTTCGAATCATAATTTTATCTTAAATACGTTAGACCAATAAATTCAACGTGAGCTCGTTATGCATAAATTTACACAATGCTTAAAAAAAGCTTGACTTAGTAACTTCGCAGTTATTTACCGTGCAAATGCTTAATGAAAAGTAATCCACGAGACAGCAATATACCCGCTGTGGAGTGCACAGTCAGTTGAGAGAACACTTACTGCAAAAGCAGTTCAACTACGTCACTACTCTTAAGAACTCAGATTATTGGGTGGGCAGATGTACTCCAGTATAGCCGGTTGTCACCATTTAGGGTAAGACGCGTCCAGCCCCACAGCGAGGGCCAACGTCCCCATTATTCTCGCAATCGTTTCGTTCATCCAGCGCACGCAACCCCTTCAATAACTTCCAGGAAGAATCAAATTTAAGCCTCACCGACCGGACCGTCCGTCAGAGGGTAGGCGGCAGGTTATTTGGCTAATTTTCGACACTCCATGTGTAACCTCGTTCCATCATCATCGTCAACCGAGGGCGTTCGCGTAAATTAGCAAACGCTATTTTGGGACCGACGAACACCAAATGGCCATCATCGTCACGTCACCGGCAGATTGCTATCACGCTCGTTGAAAAGTTCACACCATTAGAAGCTAATCGAACCCAAAATTTATGCCTTTGTTGGACAAATTATTCCGCGATAGACCTTGATTCGAAGAGCTGGGGTAATCTAACTAAGGTTGACGCGGTTGGTGGCGGTTGAATTGGCGATGGCTGTCGAGTCGTCTTTGTTGCTTTTAAAACACCGAGAAAAGCAGATTCCCACCATGTGCATCGATTGCATCATGGTCTTGTTGTGGATTCGCAGCGATGACGATGCTTTTGAAGTCGCACGCCCTCCAGCTTCTATCCACGGTGACTGCTTTATACTTAAGAAGCACAGAAGTTAAAGCCTTTAGTGTTTGCATTAGCAAGATAATTTGCTGCTGCCGAGAGCAGATCGCAAAAATTATGCGAGACAAATGAGTCTGCTAGGTTTTTGCTTCGGGATGTATTTTGCAATAACGAGGAAAAGCGAGCTGACAAAACTGTAGCAAATCTAATACTGCTTAATAAAATAGTCGCATTGAAGTTCCGTCTATAAAAACGGCGGACTTTAAATTCAAATCAAAATCACTATGACTTATTATCGAGAGGGCATCTGTAATAATCAATCTTTCAATCAATCTTTTCTTTTCGTTGTCATAAACAACAACACACTTCGAGCATACTTCTTATGCACTTATTCAACCAGATTTCCTGGACACCATAACGACTCTTGGTCAATCCAATAAGTTCCACAGCGTATCCAGTTTCTCCAAGCCCCTCCAAAAAACAAAACCGGGGACCCACGACTTTCCGACCCGAAACCCGTTTCAGCATTAGTGAAGTGTTTGTCCAACTTCAGCAGCACTAGGTCGCAATCAAATTGCATTTAGCCCGGCTTGGCGCAACGGAGTTTTGTTGTGAGCACGAGCTTATTCCATGCCACGGCGCAATGTTTATACTTTTTGCGGCAATGCTTGAATTATGGCATTTTTTAAATGCCAAATACTGGTCCGTCGACGGTGGCTACTTCCCGCTTTTGACCAGTCGGTCTGGCTGCATTTATATATGGCAACAATTGCGCGGCGGAGAACGGGCTGGGGTGGTAGTCGATTTGTGGAATTGTTCATAATTGAGTCTGTGCGCTTGACTTGGCTCGGTTGGTTACTTCTGAGTGACTTTTACGGAGGTCCGTCCGTCGCCGGCGTCCTCGCCATCGCCGATGACTGTCGGTACCGTTTTCCGGTTGGTAATCTATTTGACCGTGTTACGTAATGAGTTCAGGTTCCTTATTTCTGGCGAAGTGCCGTTTTCTGTGAGCAGAAACGTGTTATTATCGAAGTTAAAGCTCTTCCGTTAAATTGCGGCAAAATACAATCTTTTCTGATTTCAAGGAATCGGACCGTATGGCACACAACTAAGAAAAATCTGCCAAAAAATTCGAAAACTCCTTTCAGAACGCGGAAGCTTTAGTGCTTAGGTTCTTCAGTTGTACAATTTTTCAAATATTCTGGTTTTCAGTTCTCCAAATATTCAGTTCTTCAATTCCTCCAAATCCAAATCCAATCCAAATCCAATCCAAATCCAATCCAAATCCAATCCAAATCCAATCCAAATCCAATTCAAATCCAAACCAAATCCAATCCAAATCCAATCCAAATTCAATCCAAATCCAATCCAAATCCAATCCAAATCCAATCCAAATCCAAATCCAAATCGAATCCAAATCCAATCCAAATCAAATCCAAACCAATCCAAATCAATCCAAACCAATCCAAACCAATCCAAACCAATCAAATCAATCCAAACCAATCCAAATCCAATCCAAACCAATCCAAACCAATCCAAACCAATCCAAACCAATCCAAACCAATCCAAACCAATCCAAACCAATCCAAACCAATCCAAACCAATCCAAACCAATCCAAACCAATCCAAACCAATCCAAACCAATCCAAACCAATCCAAACCAATCCAAACCAATCCAAACCAATCCAAACCAATCCAAACCAATCCAAACCAATCCAAACCAATCCAAACCAATCCAAACCAATCCAAACCAATCCAAACCAATCCAAACCAATCCAAACCAATCCAAACCAATCCAAACCAATCCAAACCAATCCAAACCAATCCAAACCAATCCAAACCAATCCAAACCAATCCAAACCAATCCAAATCCAATCCAAACCAACCAAACCAATCCAAACCAATCCAAACCAATCCAAACCAATCCAAACCAACCAAACCAGTCCAAACCAACCAAATCCAGTCCAAACCAATCCCAAACCAACCAAACCAATCCAAACCAACCAAACCAATCCAAACCAATCCAAACCAATCCAAATCCAATCCAAACCAATCCAAACCAATCCAGATCCAATCCAACCAAACCAATCCAAATCCAATCCAAACCAATCCAAACCAATCCAATCCAAACCAATCCAAATCCAATCCAAACCAATCCAAATCCAATCCAATCCAAACCAATCCAAACCAATCCAAACCAATCCAAACCAATCCAAACCAATCCAAACCAATCAATCCAATCCAAACCAATCCAAACCAATCCAAACCAATCCAAACCAATCCAAACCAATCCAAACCAACCAAACCAATCCAAACCAATCCAAACCAATCCAAACCAATCCAAACCAATCCAAACCAATCCAAACCAATCCAAACCAATCCAAACCAACCAAACCAATCAATCCAGTCCAATCCAATCCAACCAAACCAATCCAAACCAATCCAATCAACCAATCCAAACCAATCCAAACCAATCCAAACCAATCCAAACCAATCCAAACCAATCCAAACCAATCCAAACCAATCCAAACCAATCCAAACCAATCCAAACCAATCCAAACCAATCCAAACCAATCCAAACCAATCCAAACCAATCCAAACCAATCCAACCAATCCAACCAACCAAACCAATCCAAACCAATCCAAACCAATCCAAACCAATCCAAACCAATCCAACCAAATCCAACCAATCCAAACCAAATCAATCCAAATCAATCCAACCAATCCAAACCAATCCAAACCAATCCAAACCAATCCAAACCAATCCAAACCAATCCAAACCAATCCAAACCAATCCAAACCAATCCAAACCAATCCAAACCAATCCAAACCAATCCAAACCAATCCAAACCAATCCAAACCAATCCAAACCAATCCAAACCAATCCAAACCAATCCAAACCAATCCAAACCAATCCAAACCAATCCAAACCAATCCAAACCAACCAAACCAATCCAAACCAATCCAAACCAATCAAACCAATCCAAACCAATCCAAACCAATCCAAATCCAACCAAACCAATCCAAACCAACCAAACCAATCCAAATCCAATCCAAATCCAATCCAAACCAATCCAAACCAATCAAACCAATCCAAACCAATCCAAACCAATCCAAACCAATCCAAACCAATCAAACCAATCCAAACCAATCCAAACCAATCCAAACCAATCCAAACCAATCAAATCAATCCAAATCAATCAAATCAAACCAATCCAAATCTAATCCAAATCCAATCCAAATCAATCAAATCAATCCAAATCAATCCAAATCAATCCAAAAATCTAATCAATACAAATCCGAATTCTAATCCAATCCAATTCGCATAGTTTGTCCAATATTGCAATTTCTTCAAATCAAATCAACAAAAAGCTCGACGAGGTCGTCCTTCAATCTATTCAGTTAGAAGGGATCCGCTAATTGTTTTAGTCGTAAAGCTAGATTAACCTCCATCATCCGACCGTTCTTTTATTGTATTCAAATCACTCGCGTCCAATGGATTCCATCGGATAAACCACCAACCAGAAACGAACAGGTTGCAAACGTGCCCCCAAGCTAGACCCCGCTGGCGTCAAAATACGGACCTTCGTGCCTCGTGATCGATGATTGATTAGCAATAATTGAATATGAAGACAGCGATGAATGCACAGCACTTTGTGCTGGAAACATGTTGTAGAAAATAATCAATTCCACGTCGATGGTGAGGCATGTGAGGCGAGGTCGACAGTGAAAATCAATAAAATAGTGAATTAAATTCGAGAGAATTGAATTCAATAATGGCCGAAGGTAGGGCATTGAGGGGGGCCGCGGTTAATGGATTATAGATCAACCGATCTGGACGCGCCGACGTGTCATTGAATTTCACGCTAATGGAAATTTCTTCTGGCCAATTGGCCATCTCATGATTCAATTAAGAGACGACCCCCGCACGAAGACACGAAGCACATGAGATGCTCCGGCTTCTGACGATCCGAGGCACAAAACAGGCAAGTTCGGGGTGCATGTGGCACGTGATCCCTAGCGGTTTTGTACCTTCTGGTGGTTGATTGGTAGTTTTGGCACGCAAGCGCTGCACACCGGCGTAGAGCACCGTTTCCATACCCAGATCCTATTAGGTATTCTGAGGGTTCGTTAGGCAACGACTGGCAGCTTGGTGATATGATCGCCACCACCGTTGCGTTATCGGTTCGTTGTTGGTATGCGCAAACCGTAGGAGTTACTTCACCCTTGCTGCCTTGGGTTGATTTGGCCGTGGCCTGTGTATGGTCATCAAATATGAGGGCATGCCGCTTAGAGGTGACCCGTTCGTTCAAACAACTATGATGGAATTTTATTTGATATCTATATTCATTGGAAGCCCATTGCCTGTGCAGCAACTCACATCAGTAAGTGTGCAAAGCCAAACACAGAAAACATCGTTTTCACTTTGTAAGTGAAATGGATTGCCTGTCGATTGGCGATGGTTAGCGACTGGCAAAACAATTTATCGAATTATCGACTAACTCATTCGAAATTAAAAACCCCGAAGATTTGAAAAGCCGAGCTATGTTCACCTGTTGTTAACCAACGTTCATTCCATCGGAGTCAGAGTACCATCAACAACATGTCTAGTGCAGAGCGCCTTCGCTAGAGTACTGGCGTTCGATTGGAGGTGGGGTCGCAAATACTGACACTGGTTGGCGGCCCCAGCTAATGGTCAGAGACCGCTATCGAAACGCCACCCACTGTTGCTGCCGCCGCCAACCGATTTGACGCCCAATTGAGTATGATCCGATCAATTGGGATCGTGAACAATTTGCGTCCATTAGAATTGCTGCGGCGTTAATGATAATGGAGATTAGCTTTTTGATTAGATGGAGAAATTGAGAGCAAAGGTTGTTGGTAAGAAATCCGCCTTTATGTTCAAATGAGATTTCATCGGTATTGAGAAAAATGTGTAGATTAAGCAGAAAAAAAACATCAATCGTTGAACTTCCACCTAGGAAATTGCTTGTTATTTCAAATGTTTGAACTCGTGACTTTTCACTCGGAAAAAAATGTCTGAAAGATTACAAAAATAATTTCACTTTATTCGGCATAAATTTGCATTAGGTATATATGAATAGGCGTAACTAGAGTCTCGTTCTTGCGGGGGGCATGACCCCAGCTGGTGAGAGATAATATTCTAAGGCTGCCGAGGGTTTTGTTATGCCTTTGCTGTTCATTTGTCTTGTTGTTAAGGTGAAGGTGGGTTGAGTACCAAAACAAAGCTTTGAAAGTATTGGTACAATAAAAACTGTCATATACTGTAGTAGTATTAGTGTCGTATTTATAAAAAAACAAAAAATATTAGTAGGGTGGTTCAAAAACGACCTAGTACCACCACGCTCACTCGATTCCGTCCTATGCTCCGAGTGTCCTCCAAAAACCGATTTGAACAAAAACTGGTTGAGCGCAAGCCGGCTCAAGTTTATATGAAAACTAGTATGGGAAACTGAACCTTTTATGCCTCCCCTCCAAACGCTGGCGAAAAGAGAACCCGCATAGCTGAAAGCAACATTCCAGAGACTTCACTGAACGAAAACCGCATCGCAGGAAAGATCCATTGATTTCGTAACGCAAAAATAGCATTTTACTCACCCCCATGTCACACTTTTTGTTTGAAGCATCTGCCCCTGGTGCGATAGTGTAGACTAGACTAGACTAGAAGTATCTGCCCCTGGTGCGATAGATATCACTGACAAATTCTGGGTACATATTTTGTTGAATTGCACGTTTCATGCCTTCTGAGAAGCCCAATTATCATACTAAAGATTCGCAACCTCAATTAAAATCGACTCCCAACTATTAGAACGACCATTCAATATGGATTGTCTATGGAGTTAAAGCTCTTGAATGTTTCTTCCAGTCATATGGTCTCCCCCCTCGCAATAGCCCAATGACGGAGTGCCAGAATCAGAATAATGTTAAATTCAAGCTCGCCATATCAACTGTCATACAAACCTGAAACGACCTGTGCACGGTAAGCTTCTATTCATACCAGCCCAAACCATCGGATGACACCCAAATTATAAATATTCGACTGAGCGTGGCGGAGCAAAATTATTTTTTGAACTACCCTAGTTATTAGTTTGCTGCTGCTGGTGCCGTTGTTGACATTCGCTCCGCGATCAGTTTTTAATCGTTTTTTTCGGGCAAAAATAGCAGTTTATATCAAGTTTTCGGTTTAAACAAGTGACTGATTTCGAAAAGTGATGTTTAATTTGCATTTCATCAACATTTCGGGCTGCTCATGTGCGGAGAAGTGAGTAAAAACTTGATATTTCCAGTGCCCTTTGAGAAGAAGTGAAGTGCAGTGATAAACCCACCAAATCGCGAACGGCTAATAAATTGGCTCGAAACTGCTGATTTAGAATATTATTCGAGCCGAAATACATAGGACTCTTTGGATAAACATGTTCATTATCACGGGAAGTGAATAAATATGCTGTGAACAGGTTAGTAATTTGAATATTAAACTTTTGTTCGAAGCTGTTCGATGAATTCGAATGTTGGTGGGAGAGAAGTGCGGGAGGTGTGGGGTTGACCCGTAGAAGGTCCAGTGCCATATTGACTGCCATCGTGGTACTCTTCCAACTATGTCCTTAATATTACTCTATACGTGCCTAATTTTCATATTCATTGTACTAGTTATGTATAGATAAATACGTGGTGCAGACTGAGGATTCTGAATCGTATCTGGTTTAAGCCAGAGTCTATTACATACAACGCCGTAGCGTGTGGTTGGCCGGGTTGGCCCCCGCCAAGGGCGCCTGGCCTTAGGGGGGCGCCAAAATCCAGAATTCCGCTATTGGAAACGATGACAAATTATTCAAAAATTCAGTGGTTCTAAGTGATACAAATATAACCTTTTATTACGATTCTCTCGGGGACTACATACATAATCAATCATTTGACGTATTTTCAGAAGGCCCTGTTCCGACAATAACTGATACAGGTTGTTACCGAATGGTATCACTTTGTGTATGGTGTTGGAATGCAGGGAAATAATTTGTCAAGTTAGTGTCTAATCGTAATTTTAAAACGGGCAAAGTGGGTGGCAAATGAATACGGTTATCAAAAATATGTGCTCCAGAGTCTTCGATGAAGAAAGGAATAAAGCGATCAGTCGAGGTACGAGATACTAAAAACCTACAGCCAACTCGCATCTTTGAAGTTTATTCCATTCCTCATGAAACTCGGAATTTGATGATAAGTGATAAATCAGCCCAAATAGTCAGTCCGATAGTTTGACGTTCGGGAGCGAACTAAGTGGGAATCCAGCTACGAGCGTGTGTGGTGATTGCGCCTTTTCGGCGCCTCTCACCAACTGTAGGTGTTATTAACACGAGAACGCCATCTTGCAAATCGACGTCCTGTTGCTGGTAGTTTTCCGCGTGCCTAAGTGCACAATGGTTATTCATTTCCGGGGTTGACAACTGTTGGCCCCAGTTCTATGAGACAACTTTCGTGGGCCAAAGCTATCCGGTCGGCAGACGACTTCCAGTGAGCGGTGCGTAGTGAAGAAGCCGATCGTCCTCGAGCTTGACAAGACCTGCCAAGTGAGAATCACCGAGGTTGCTAACATTCTGCCCAGATGTGCCGGGACTTCTCGTATACCTGAAGGTACTTTCTCCGGGCGGTATCACGCAACGAACGCCATTTTGTCATACGGAGTCCTAATAACGACAGGACAGCTATTCTGCCGCTAACCGCAAGTCAGACTTATCTGGATATGGCGTCCATATACAGATAAGTCTGACTTGCGGTTAGCGGCAGTATTGTTCGTCCCAGCTTTTCTCACGTATCGTGCCAACTAACGCCGTGTTATCGGCTTCCGTCAACGGATGAAAATTCCGGAATTTACCTCGGCCATAAGATCGTCGAGAAGCAACACCTCGTGGACGCCGGGTCATTCGACGACCATCTGACCAACGACCATCAAGCTACACGTCGCGCCAGTACCTAACGCCATCTGCGATAGTGCCACTGCTAACTGACCAAGCCATTGCCACTGTATCTCATCGCCGCCCATACCGCTGAATAAACCATAAAGGTAAAGTGTAAAGAATAAAGTCCTTGGGACCTGGGAGAAAGGAGGCATTTTGCGCCCACCCCGGAAGCTGCCGTTGGTCAGACCAGCAGCTTGGGGTCTAGGCTATTCCCTTTCTGGGAACTCCCGGGGTCATAACATTTCAATATATCAAAACATCGGCATGCTCCCCTAATTTAGGAATATCTTTTTCATTATTTACTTGATGGAAAAGAAAGTGGAAGGAAAAGGAAGGAACAGGAAATGCAAATGGAAAGGAGCATGAAACAAGCTTCTGGGGAAGGAGCCCCAGATAACGACTTCAATAAGCCAAAGGCGAAGCGTAAATCAAATACATATAGTTTTTGTTCGCGACTTAAAAAGGCAAACCGTTATCTAATAATAGATGTACGGAAGTACTGATAAGGAATTTGCGTGAATTTGAGATAAATTCCCTCATTTTATACCGACAAACTATGCGATCGCACTTGTGTAATCTTTATAAACTGGTAAAGCTTTTAGCGGGAAAAAGTATTTGAAATGATGGTATGCTGAATATGAGAATATGCATCGAGGAATTTCAGTAACGATGGCTAAATCAGATTAGGGAGAGGGAGGGAGATCAGTAACTGACTTCCCGAGCAGAAGCCATGAACAGAATAACAAAACATGATATGGATTTGATTGACATAAGAGATAAAAGAACAGGCAACAATATCAAAAATTTGCACCGAAATATCATTTAAATATCAAGATATGCTATGGATAAGATTAAACCAATGGCACATGATATTGATCAATTCTTACAAATAGCATAACTTGATCTCCTTTTGATATTTTAGTGCAAAATATTGATATTGTCGTCTGATCTTTTATCTCTTATATCAATCAATTCCATATCTCATTTTCTATCTAATCAACATTTGATATTATTTAGCTATTATCGTCTACCCGGGTTTCTTTAAAGTAGAAATTTATTGGTTCATCCAAAACAAACAGTGCCACCAAACTACCGTCAGACCCACTCCAAAAACTCATATACCTTGATCTGAATAGGGCCCGTTGGTTATTCTGGCCATCAATCAACCCACTCCGGAATTGTTTTGTTCTTGATACGACTTGGACCAATCGCTATTCTCACAATCAACCAATTCACTCCAAAGTTGAAGTTCATTGAAAGATCAGTAGTTTTTGCAAACCAAGCCACTCCGAAATTGAATTTTTCGTCATCGAAAGGGCTAATGGCGATTCCGATGGTCATCCACTTCATATAAGGGTTCTTCTTGATGTGACTAGGTTCGATAGCAATCAAAATCGAATAGCAAGCAAAAATTGAGAGCTATTTTATAGTCCTAATTAAATCCTTTTTTTGTCGTGAATCCACACACTACTGGATCTATTTTTTTAATTGCGTTATTTTACTAAATCTTTCAGAAAATCGTTAAACTTCAGCGGATTTCTAGAAATGTTCTGGTCTTTTAATAACCCTCTACAGGTTATAGAGGCTTTAGGAATTCATAAAGCAAAAATTCATTGGACCCTGCTCGCAAAAAAAAAAATCTCCCTGCTCATAGCACGTTTTTTTAACATCTGAGTAAGGGGCGCCTAATAAAGGTTTCGCCAAGGGCGCTGGAAGTCCACGCTACGGCTCTGATTACATATGTATAGAGTTGCGCAAAAAGTGAAGCCAAATCTATCTAGTTCAATAGGTTACCCTATTCATACTTGCTAAGTAGGCCTTGACGTTTTGACCAGGTTAAACGGGTTTTCTGCGGTAGCCATTTTTTTTCTCTCTAATTTCAGACTTTGGACTGGATTTCGAAGGCCTGTAATAGAGGAGTTCGGATATTGGAATCGCTTAGTGGATGCGGTAGGCGCTTTCGGAGTCCTGACAGGTTTTCGTCTTAAAGGTGTGAAGTTCGGAGATTTGAAGTATCGTTTATTTTTTATTTGACGTGTATTTTGTTCATTATTTTGTTTTTTTAACATCCTCCTCAATTCTCCATTATGGAAACTATTGGGGGTGGGGAGGATGGGTATGGTTAAGGGCATCTTCGCAAATACAGTTATACATCCATTGTATTGTATATTGGAGAGCATAATTGGGTTGACATCGCGGCCGTTGACATCATAGAAGCCTTGGTTTTTTTCTAGTTATTTATAAGGTTCATTTGTTTAATCAAAAGCTTCACGAAGCCGCAGATCTCTAGAAATATTATAGTCTAATATTCAATTACAAATCAAAAATTCAATTTACGTCGAATTTTCTTCTGCCGCCGGAAGACGCAAACTGGGCTCTTCGTTGGTTCGCCTGTGGGTTCCTCATTACTTGAAATTCGGCATCTGTCACATCATTCGTTTCTTCTTCCAGTGTGCCTTCGTGCTCAAGATCTTCTCTTCCGATCGGGTCCACTGCTTCATCCATTTGTTCCACAAAGTTTTCTTCCACCAGATCTTCATTGATTTTATCCGCGCATTCTGAGTCTTGATCAGCAACAGCAATACCACATACAACCCCAGCATATGTACTCAGATGGGACTGGTCTTTGGGCTTATCTTTTCTACGATTTCCGGAGGGTCGTTTTGGGTAAGAATCCTTCCGATGACCCGCAGCCCGACGAAGGAAACACACATCATGAAGACCGTCGTAATATATTCGTCATTTACGGGCACCGAAATTAAACGATGGTGGTATTTCTTCTTTCAGGTCGATATATACACCACGGACAGCAGTGTACATATGCCCCAATCTAGATTCCGCACTAAATTTTTCTCGTGTCAAACATTCCACTTTCCCATATCGCCCGAGTGCCATCTATAAGCTTTTATTACTTGTCTCTGGCGGCAAGTCGAAGATACGGATGTATTTCATATTGCTACCTGCGATTGACATCCGTACCTCTACCGATTTTCCGCTAGAGTAATACAATTTTTTTGGCTCCGTATTCTTCTCAAGCAACTGCTTCATTGCTTCTAGAGAAACGAATTTAATGACAACCGAACGTTCTTGTGCCGTTCTGTAGGCCGCTTCCATGTCCGTCAAGTTGGTGTCCAACTGTTTTAGAAAATTCCCAATCTCCGTCCATGTCGGACGCGGACTAGCCGTTGGGAATTGGAATCGAACAGTATTCACAACGTTTTCATCCATAGTATTTCCCATTCCTATTAAACGCACAAATCGTCACAATAGCATCACCGTCGTACGACCGAACAACAATGCGCGCACTCGACTATAGTCACACAGCTTTCTCTGAAGAAGCCTTGGTTGATTCGGCAGACCATTTGATTCAAACTTCAGGACAATTTGGAGATCTTAGAACAACTCATATGCCTGGATTTGAAACGCAAGTGAAAGACAAATACTCTGAGAGCATAATTCAGCTAGTACCACGGCATGGGACATCATGGAAGCCTTGGTTGATCCGGTACACCATTTGATTAAAACTCCAGAGCAATTTGGGGATCTTACAACCAGTACTGGAAAAGGTCGTGATCTTCTTAAGACAAAGAGAAAAGTGCCTTTCTCTATTTCAGGCGACCAAATGAAAAAATCGTGGCTCCTTTGATCAATTTCGCATGAAAGGCAGTCATGAAAGGATGTTGTGCTTTATTTTAAAATTAATATTTCTAAATTATTTTAATAGATATATGCGAAGAATAGTGATTAGCCGATAAATTAATCATATTCCTTTAATTCACCGGGTTGAAAGTGGTAATAAACACAAAAATAAAGCAGATATTGCACACTTTCATGCACTGTCACGGAACAAATATTTTTTGAGATTTTTTTATCATGTCATTCATCCTTCGCGTTTCTATAGATATTGAAAGGGGCAGATATGTAAACATCGCGTGACGTCTTCCATTGAAAATGAGAAATTCAAGTACTGCTTACAACATCTCATATGCCTGGATGTGAGATACAAGTGAAAGACAAAAACTCGGAGGACATAATTGGGTTGATACCGCGGCTAAAGACATCATGAAAGCCTTGGTTGATTCAGCAGAACATTTGATTCAAACTCGATGACAATGTAGAGATCTTAGAACATCTCATATGCATACATTTGAGACATAATGAAAGACAAATACTCGGAGGACATAATTGGATTGTTACCACGGCTGGGGACATCATGGAAGCCATTGTTGATTCGGTAGACCATTTTATTTAAACTCCAGAACAATGTGGAGATCTTGCAACATCTCATATGCCTGGATTTGAGATGCAAGTGAAATACAAATACTTGGAGGACATATTTGGGATGAAGCTGTGGCCGGGATGAAGCCGCAGCCGGTATTTTTTGGATGACCTGGAAAGGAACGACTGCTTAAGGCATATTAAGTTTGGTTTAATATATCAAATAGGGCATGAACCACTTTTAAAAAGAGATAACAGCTCTTTCGTTACGCTTGTAGACCTTAGGTCCTTGGTTACGCGTGTAGACTCGCAAATGATGAATATACAAAGCATCTACTTTGTATATGAATGTATATATTGAGTACCATCAAATGGGGGGAAGATGATCATTGAGGCAAAGATGATCATTTGATGTATCAGTCAAAAGTGCCTAATTGTTTTATGAAACGGTAGTCAACAATATTATCGGTTCACAAGTAATGTTACCGCTAGGTATAAAATCCGAGTTTTCCGATTATAATCATGAAAATGCATTTTGTGGAAGAAAGAGAGAATAAGTCACAAATGATGCTATTTTCGTTTCAAATATTGATTTCGTAGACTTCTTTACGTAGTAAATTCAACATTCATACAAATAACCTAGTGTATTTTGACGGCTAGGTCATAATGATTTTAGTAGAGCTGTCTTGATCAACTTCACCCCAAAACAGATTATTCAAAAATGTGTGATAATTTAATTTATTTTTATAAATGAGAACATGTATTTCAGAAAACTAAAGTTGTTGATTATTGCAACGTATAGCAGTACGTGTTTTGAAAATATTTGTTTCGATTTAACACACTGTTATTGCATGGTTTGTCCTAAAATGATCATCTTCTATATAAATATTGACTATTTTGGAATTCAATTATCAATTTTTCTGAAGGGGGGGGGCAAAAGTGGGTTTGGGGAGGGGCCAGTCAAAAGTCAAAGTGTTACTTAATTTATTTATTGTGATTATTATAATTATTTATTCTCAACGAAGAGTTCCCATCTTCTACAGGACGGACACAAATTTTCGTAATGGACAAATGGAAATTATGTTGCGAAAAATAATTCATGTGTCACGTGTCTTCCTTCAAATATTGGACAAAATTCCTTCAGCATTTCAGCAGAATTCATTCATAAGTTCTGCAGAATTACTTTGACAATTCGGGAATTCGATAGAATTCCATCAGCAGTTCCTGCAGATCCTGCATTCCTTCAGCAATTCGGAAGAATTCCTTCTAAATATCGGCTGAATTCCTTCCGCAATTCGGCAATTTCTCTCTTTCGGTAATTTAGAAAAATTCCTTCGCATACTCTAAAGTATTCCGTCGGAAATTCGGAAGCATTTCCTCGGAAGTTCCACTGAATTCCATCGAGAAGTCAGCAAAATGTCTTCGGGTGATCATCAGGATTCCCTCAGCAATTTACCTGAATTTGTTTGGCAATTTAACAGAAACTCGGGAATTCGAATGAATTTCTTCGACAATTCAGAAAAATTTCTATGCGATTTCGGAATTTCTTCGGACATTTAGCAGAATTACTGCTGAACATTTAGCAGAAATACGACAGAATTCCTCCAATAAGGTACACCGGGGCAAGTTGAAACGATTTTTTCAAAGTTGAAATTCGAAGTGCTGTAAAAAAATCACCCTTTGATATATTTTGAATCCGTTTGCGGTGTTTGCTAGTTCGGGCCAAATATTATAGATAAAAAATAAGCAACCCTAACAAACTTTTTTATAAATATTTTTTATATTTAAATTATTTTTTTATATGCATCGTTTCAACTTGCCCCGCGAATCGGGGCAAGTTGAAACACTGCGTTACATTCAGATATAAGCTAATTTTGCCGTATTAATAACAAAATGTATGTACTCAGTGAGACTCAAGAAGCACGAGGTTGTAAAGGTGGCTATAATACTGCCAGGATTCGCATAAGAGTCCCATGTAAGATTTTGACGATTTTGATTTTCTTTCAGTATTTGGCTTAAAATTGTCTTCTGTTTGTTCTAGAAATTTGAAAACAAATCCTACTTTTGTTGTCTCATCTTGATATTTACTCTCATAAAAATCAGATTCCAGATTTTGATAGGTAATCTTTTACACAAAAAATAAACTTGAGTATGGTCTATTCAATTGTGGGACAATTAACACGGATAAAGAATATTATGCCATTTTTTTGGAAAGATACCAATGTTTTTTTCAATTTATTACATTTTTTTTGTATTTCTCAATGTAAAACAAGTTTGATAAATTGAACGGCAAATTACTCAAATCGGCGAAAATGACATGGGACTCTTTTGCGAATAAGGGCAGTGTACAACAAAGTCACAAGCGTATTTTCAGAGACCAAATTTTGGAGAACGCACTACGCTGAAAATATATCAAATTGATTTCCTCCTACTGGTGAACACTCGAATTACTATTCAGGATGCTTCATTATTTGGTTCACTTGTATATTGCGCAGTTGATTAATTCGGCTGTGGCTTCTTCATAAATGCACATTAATTAACCAGCCATCACATCTCTCATAAACTCTTCGATTAGAGAAAAATGCAGCTGGGGAAGTGAAAGGTGGAGTTAACGAAATGTATACGTACTCTACGTACTTTTTCTGAGAGTCAGTGCTCAGTAGATTAAGAATCTCAAAACTACAGTTTAAACATGATTCCTTTTCATTCTAGTGAAGATTGTAGGAGGGTTGCATTCATGAAGGGATTGGGCGCAAATTTATTAAATTTATGTTCAGTTTGTATGTTTTTATAAATTTATGTTTTTCGAATGTATTTACGGACCAATGTGAATTCTGGAAAAAAAAATATTTTAAATTGCGAGGGTGGCGTTTTGAATTGTTGTTTCAACTTGCCCCGCACCACGCATTTCTATTTGCCCCGATGAGTTGAACATGCAGAGCAATATCAAACAACCAAAATACAAAAATTAAAACGGGTCTTTCATCGATTTTTCATAATCATTATGCTTATTCAACATTGAATGATTACCTACCGTGAAAATTTGATTAAAAAACACTTCCAAACATCGTTTTGAGACCTGTTTCATTGACACGTCAAATAGTTGGATTGTATTTTGCAAAGGGCGAAAAATAAACAATGGCAGCGATTGCTTTTGAAAGCTGCAATCTTTCGGGAATGGCAGTCAGAAGAAGCGTTTAGGCGAGTAGTTTGTTGAAAAAAAATATCAGAGCATTCGGTCGTTTCATATCTGAATTACAGCTTCCGTTTCAACTTACCCCGCATTTCAACTTGCCCCGGTGTACCTTATATCAGCAATATTCTTTTGGCAATTCAGCAGATTTGCATAAGAAATTCTGAAGAATTGTTTCGACGAATCGTCAGAATTCCTTCGGAAAGTCGGCAATTCGCTTACCTTAGCTTAACTTAGACTGTCTGTATATATCATTGGTTGCTACCCCGTGATTGATCAGAGCTGCCGGCCAAGTCCTTATATTTATTTGGGAAAGGGAGGGAATGTTAGTGTGTGTTAATTTTTGATACTAGAGACCGCGAATACCTCTGGATCTTCACAATTATCACGGGAAGGAAGTTTTGTTAGTTGGGTGGGGTAATCAGAAATATAGATCGGGATTAATAATGAAAAGTGATGTAACCGATGTAACTCTATTTTATTAGTTAGTACGGTAATTTTTGTGTATAACATCATGATTAATTCCCTATCGGATCCTTTAAAATAGGTTAATGAGTATAGTTCTAACAAATCAACTAAACTTTTAAAGTTTTTCTCATTACTGGTAGATTCAATGCCATACAATAAACTGTAACGATATCGAACTCTCAAATAAAACGTTTATGAGATCTATATCTAAGAAACTAGGCTAAAGAAAATACTCATATACCGTGCAAACTCAAACTTCGGACGCTTAAGCACTTTCTGATATACAATCATCCTGTTTACTCACATTTTAAATCACACCGTTCGAATCACCATTGCAATCACTACGCATGGTATTCATCTTTTAACTACGTATTTAATATGTGCGAGATATTGCGAAGAATGTTTGCAATTAATGAAAATGTCCGGCTTCTGTTTGATTTAAACCTCGGACATCGGCGGGGTTGGATTCATATTTCGGACACAAAGATTTAAACTTCGGACACCTGATTACACAGTACCGGGAAGAATAAATGAAAACAATTCTCACTGCACAGCTCAGACTGTCTTTTAATCATTTCGTCGCATTGTTTTAACATGTCTTATTAGAATGTAACTATACTAAAACAAGCTAAAACTATTAGTCCTTCCGATACAGCTTGCCGAAACATTTCGATGAAATATTTCAGAAAATTTCCCATACGAATTGAAGCGTCCGAAGTTTGAGTGTGTCCGAAATTTGATTATCCACGGTAATCATTTCCTGCAAGCAAGTTCGATCCAGGGTCATTACACCACGTTCAGATCGAAGTGAACTTAACATGACGAGGGATTGAAAACAAAATTCAAAATTTCTTCAAAACAGACATCAATTTTTCATCCGAAAAGTTAATGATCTGAGGTGTGACGAGAAACAGATAGGGAAATATTCACTGCTCCATCACACCGTAACAAATTTGTTATATTGTTAAACAAAACAATAAGACACCATTATGTTAAGAAAATTATTTTGAGCTTTTTAGTGGAATGTCTTCACTTGTCATAAGACGAGTTTGTACAATCCCATTTAATTCCACCACTTAATTGTACCTTGACAGATATGTATTTCGACCTCAACAGTAAGGTCGTCCTCAGTGTCTCGTACTTGACTAGACTTGTCGAGATAAGATACTAATTTTATCATTATTTTGCTCTGCGCGCGTCGAGGAAAAATCACGATAAATTAGAAACCAACCCATCTGCATTGCATTCCTTGTCCTTCACGGGATGAACATGGGAGTTTAAAGAAGAACAGGAACAAAAACGAATCACTGTCAGTCAATTTTTGATTATGGCACACGTTCATTTACTTTTGTCCATCACAACCCTCCTTTTGTCCTAACTTCATCTAAAACTAGGAAAACATAAATGGTTTGATCGTACTAAAAATGTATTTTTTCAATATCTATTTTTTTTATCCTTCCGCATATTTCAACAACCAAAAGAATCGAAAATGAATTTGAATGATCCGTAATTCTTATATGGTGGCTGCTGCATCAATCGCCATAGAGCAACTCACGTAGACAACTTAAAATGGAGAATCTGAAGTGAATCCAATTTGTTTCACACAACCTAGTATTTTGACATTTTGAAAAACACATGCTCCTTCGGCAAGTCGGCAATTCGGACGAATTAGTTCGGCAGTTTTCTTTAGCCAGAATTGAAATTCCTTCGACAATACCGCGGAATTCTTTCCGAAATTCAGCAGAATCCCATCGGCAATTAGCCCGAATTCTTTCGGATTTTCGGTTGAATTCTATTGGCAAAGCTCCACTCGAATGAATCTCTTCAGTGATTTGGCAGAATCGTTTCGGCAATTCAGTATTTTTTTTGCCAATACGGAATAATTTCATCGGCAAGTCGGAAATTCGGCAGCATACCTCCGGCGATTCGGCTGAACTTCCTCGGAAATTTGGCAAAACACTTTTGACAATACGTCAAAATTCATTCCACAATTTGGCAGAATTTCTTCGGCGATTCGGCAGAACTTTTTCGGCCGTTCTGTAGAGTACGTTCGGCAACTTATGAACATTTTTACGGCAGTTTGGAAGAATATCTTCGGCAAGTCAGCAGTTCGGTGGGATTTCTCCGGCAATTCGGCTGAATATCTTCAATTTGAAATTTGGCTGAAGTCCTTCATGAAATCGGCAGAATTCATTCAGCAATTCTGCTGAATTTCTTTGTATACTCGCCTGAAACGTGAAGTTGGACTGGTGATGAATGCATCGAAGACAAAGCACATGCTAGTGGGCGGAACCGAGTTCCTGCCAAAGCCAAATCAAAGTTCCTACGGAAAATTGGAAGAATTGATTTGGCAATTCGCCGGGAATTGGATAGAAATCCATCAATAGTTCGGTACGAATTTCTCCAGGAATTCGGCAGAATAACTTTTTAAAAACGGCAGAATTCTTCCTTGAGTTCGGCAAAAATCCTTTCCCAAATTCTGCAGATTTCTTTCGAAAAAATCATCAAAGCACATTCGAGAAATCGGCAGAATTCCGACGGCCATTCGGGAAAATAATTTTGTTATTATAAAGAATTCCTTCGGGAATTCGGAAGATTTGATTAGATAATTCGTTTAACTTCCTTCGTAAGAATTCTTTAGGCAATTTGGCCTTCGTAAGACGCCTTTAGGTAATTCGGCTCAATGCGCTCATGAATGTTGCAGAATTGTTTTGAGAATTTTTTATTGGTAACTAGCAGACCCGTCGAACTTCGTATCGCCTAAAATTGATTTATTTTATATGATTAGTCTTCGGGTTATCCAGAAATGTATGCTTCATTTATATGAGAGCCCCCCTTTCCAGAAGGGGAGAGGTTTCAGACCACCTGAGAAACATATCTGTTCTTCCAAAACATCCACATGCCAGATTTAGTTCGATTTGCTTGATCATTTCTCGAGTTATTAAGAAATTGGTGTTTCATTTGTATGGGAGCCTCCCTTTCCATGTAAGGGAGGGGTCTCAAGCCTTCTTAATAACCTTCCTTGGTCCCAGAAACCTCTGCATTAGGGCAGTTCAAATTTCAAAAATGTTCGAAAATTTCAACTCCCATATGTCTATTAGCATCATTTTGATAATATAGGAGTCCTGGCAAAATTTCAGGCAATTCGGTGGCCATTTAGCGAAGTCAATTTATGTTTATATGGAAATTTGTATGGGAAAAACTTAAAATTAATTCAAATCCCCCTACAACTCTTAAATCGTGATGAATTCAAATAAACATCCCCAACCTCTATTTTTGGAATCTATTTGAGCTCAACCAGTGGATAACTCATTACATTATTTTGATTTATATTTCCACTGCTACCTTGTGGCTAATTACACCATTTTAGCCATTTATCACATATTCACACTGTCAATAGAACCGTTCAATCCACTCATAACTAATGTGTTATCCAGAGGTCTCATTTATATAGATTCCAAAAAGGGTGGTTGGGGATGTTTATTTAAATTCATCACGATTTGACAGTTGTAGGAAGACTTGAATAAATTTTAAGTTTTTCCCATACAAATTTCCATATAAACATAAATTGACTTCGCGCCACCCCTAAATGGCCACCGAATTGCCTGAAATTTTGCCAGGACTACTATATTATCAAAATGATGCTAATAGACATATGGGAGTTGGAATTTTCGAACATTTTTGAAATTTGAACTGCCCTACTCTGCATACAAATTTTTACGCTGATCGGTTCAGTAGTTTCAGAGTCTATAAGGGTCAGACAGACAGAAATTCATTTTTATGTATATAGATTTGGTAAAATTCTTTCTGCGAGAATTTCTTCTGCAACAGAGCAGAATTCTTTCGGAAATTTTACAAAAAGGCTGAAGCAATTCGGTTAAATTTCTTAGAAAAATCAAAAAAATTCCTTCGACAATTTAGCAGAATTCCTTCAGCCATTCGACACACTTTCCTCGGAAATTCGGCAGAATTTCTACTATATTTCAACAGAATTTCTTCGGGAATTTGGCAGGATTTTTTCAGCAATAGACAGGAAGCTGTTGGAAATTCTTAGTGATGAGCTTATTATAAAAAAATCACTCTAATGAAGTACAGGTCGGACTCGATTATCCGGGGTTCGAGTATTTTTTATTCTTCGAATTTTTTATTCTTAATTTTTTATTTTCTATAATATAATATACAATATGATTATTTTAAAAATGGGACGTATCTAGGTTGTGTGAGGGGGTTGAAAAGGGGGTCGTTTTGTATATTGAAAGTTGACTACCTATTAGAGTGGGGCGCAGTTGTATGGAAAAACGCAAACTTCGTCCGATCAAGTGAGATCAAAGTTTTTCTGAATCGTTTTGGGACCCCAATCAACTGTGCAAAATATGGGCTCGATTGGTTGCGACCTCGCATGCCGCATCGCGTTTTAATTTTACATGAAGATTAGTATGGGAAAACGTACTTTTTAACATTTTTGCTCTTGGCGGCTCCAATTTATCATCAATCACGTGACTTAATACGTTAGCATATAGCCTGGAAGATGCCGAAAAACTTTGCCGAAGAAGGTACGCAGCTGGAAGGTCTACAAAAAATGTTATTACGTTTCAAAAATTGATTGTTCAAACCATATGCAAGAAATCAAAGTTTCTGCCAGCACTACCAGACAACCTATGGTTATCGAAGGGCAAAACCCATCTTCCTTCTCGTTGGATTTTTTTCTTTGTGAAATGATTCCGGATAACTCCCATTAGCTCTAAAGCCCTATAAGATCAATTATTTTGGAATAACAATCAGTTAAATTATTGGTCTACGTAGTTCGGCAGTGCTGGCAGAATAAACGATTTTTTGCATATGGTTTGAACACTCAATCTTCGAAGCGTTATTACTTTTTTCGTGGACGCTCCAGCAACGTGCCTTCTTCAGCAAAGTTTTTCAGCATCCTTTGGGTTATACTTTAACGTAATGTGTCACTTGGTTTACGATGAACTGAAACCTCTAGTAGTAAAAATGCAAAACTAAACGTTCTCCCATACTAATTTCCATACAAACTTCATACGCGATGCGGAAAGCGGGGAAGCAACCAATCGGTCCCAAATTTTGCACAGTTGTTCTGGACCCAGAATGGCTTCGAAAAACCATTGATTTGAAAAAATGACTATGACGCCCCACTCTACTACCTATATGCTTGTATTGTATAGGGAAAGTGTACCGGTTTAGGCCACCTTGGTGCCTAATTTGGACAACCCTGAAAAATGCATATTTTCGAAAAAAAAAAACTATCGATCATTTTTCGCAGCGAAGAAGCGTAAAAGATGTATCACCTGTCACAGTTAATAAAATCCTCAACAATTGCTTTATTTTTGGAGTTATGCTTCCTGAATTCAAATGATTATATTACTGTTATATTCATACAAAATAGGATTATATGAAGAAATATGAACGTAGCTTGTATGGGAGGGACTGAAATAAGGGTGTTCTACATATTTAATGTTATTTCGATGAATCAATTATTTTTTTTAGAACATGTCCACAAACTTCTCGCTTCAAGAACTTTTCCGTGGAAGTCCGTTTCCTATTTTCCTTTCATGCAATTACTTGATTGATTGTCAATTAAGCTATTGCATTTGAGACAAAACAGTCGCTCATTTTACAGATGAAAACGTAACCTCGCCACTTTAGAACGATGTGTTAGGGTGCATTAATTGGGTTGCATAATTCGCTCTCAATTTATAATTAACGACGATGGCTTTTTTGGCATAAGGCTTCTTTATCATACCAAGACATGAAAACGAATTGCTCGTCACCTGATACAAATGCGAAAAAAGAGGCAGGGAAATATTTCCCCTGGGGGAGACTTTAGGTTGTTTTTTTTATTGTAAAACTAGCGAAGGAAACCCAGCTTTACCCGGGTGTTGCAAATGTCACAATGAATTATTTGCAGCACCGCACTCTAGATCAATTTTCGTGCGTTTGTTTTATTTTTCTCAACAGGTGACCGAAAATTGTATTCTAATGGTTTCTTACATTTTCCTGTCAAATTCACCAACTTTTTTGTTTTTCCAAAATAATTCCTGACTACACCACTGTGGTAAATACAATAAAATATAAGTTTTTCGTCATTTAATTGCAGATTTGATTTTTTTTTCTAGTGATTCGAATATCTGGAGTGAAAAAAAATCGATACTCTAGTGATTCGATTATCTGGAGTGAAAAAAAATCGATACTCCGGATAATCGAGTCGGACCTGTGTTAAAAAAAAGGTCGGCAATTCTTAAGAAGTCTCTCGGGAATCCGGCGAAACTTCTTTGGCAATTCGGTAGAATTACTTCAGAAGTTCAGCAGAATTTCTTATGTACTCCGGCCATTTTCTTCGGCAGTTCGTTTGAAGTTTTTCTGCAGTTTTGCTGGATTTGATTAGCAATTCCACATAATTCCTATGGTAAATTTTCTTCGGGAGAATTCCTCCAAGAGTTTGGAAGAATTCGACAATTCCTTCGGCATTTTGACAGAATTTCTTCGGTAGTTCTAAAGAATTTCTTTAGCTATTCGTTAGAATACTTTTGGTAGCTTGGTAGAATTTCTGTAGCAAAAATTCGGTTTAACTACTTCAGGAATGAGAAAAGCTGATTTAAAAAACATCAACAAATCATAGAGAAGAAGAATATTTGAATTATTATTTCGGTCCTACTAAATTATTACCAACAACGTATTAAATACATTTGCATTTGCTTTTGCTTTGAATATGGATTTATATGTAAAATTCACAGCGGCGTTCAAGCTCAACAGCTTGTCATAACAGTCTTGACCCCAAAATGCACAAAACATCCGTAACTTATTCCTGAAGTCATTCAGCGAACAGCCACTTGGAATAAATTTCCCAGCACTACCCACTAGAGACTGTGATTCTTTCGATGGCCTCAAATGCCTCCTCATATCTAATGCAAGGAAACGATCAAAACGCATTCTTCTGCGTTTGGGAAAGCTACCGACGCCGGTAACAACGTTGAAGAAAGCTCATACATAACTTTGTTTATTCCGCTCCTCGACAAAGTGTTCTATCGCCCTCAACAAGAAATCCACAACTTTCACATAGCGGGAAACGGTTTTATGACTTCAAGGTGCATCACAGCGCATGCAGCAGATCCAATCATTCACACAAAACCCACACACGGACACGTACCGAATTTACGACTCATCTTACGCGTGAGAATTCGCACAACCCAACTTGTCATGCGCAGCGCGATGCACTCTTCTAGAAAACTGTATGCCAAGGTTTCCCCTGAGCTAGGGACCCCAAATAGAACCGTCCCGCGTTCTGACTCTTAGCCGCTTAGAAAGCACGCCACAACTCATCGCCATGATCATGATCATCGCCACCGACTTACCAGTTGGCTGCACAACGAGGCAGAACCCTCTCGGTTGCGATCGCGAAGCTTATTACGTATTCAAACAGTGATCTAATGCTAAGAACTGCCACGTATCCATCTAACGAGTTGATATCCCACGGGCGGGCGGGGACAGACGCATACGTAAGCGAGCACTTACTCACTTACATCTTCAACCGACTTCTTGCGGGGCTGTGGCTGTTTGATTTTCGGGTTGCTTCGGAGGAAGATAGCGATCGCGGGTACGTGACGCGCTTTTGTTTATGAGCGGACCTCATTCACTGCTAGATAAGGGTACGTGCTGAATGACTAAAATAAATTCTCCCCCTAAACAATTAGAAAATTCCCATAAGAAAATAGAAAATTGCCAATAAAGAAATCAGGGTATGAGCAATAAATAAATATAAAATTTCCACAAATAAAACAAAATTTCCATAAACAATTAAAAATTTTCCACGAAACAAAAATAAATAAGCACTTTTAAAAGCAAAAATTGCAATTATAAAGGAAGAATTTTTTAATAAAAAATCAAAATCCACGAAAAAACTACAAAATTTCCATTAATATATCAATATTAGCAATAAAAACTACAGAATTTTCCACAAAATAAACAATTTTTTGCAAAAAAAAATTAAAAATTTTCCATGAAATGATCAATAAAAGCAATAAAAAAATAAGAAAATTTCCATAAAGAAATATAAAAAGCAATCAAACTGTGCTTTTTTCCATAGATGACCCTTCTTTAAAAGCGTTTAAAATTCATGTAAAATTTCATCAGCTTTATTGCTTTTTTGTTTTTTTAATTGACATCTTCTTATTTTTTATTGCTCTTTATTGATTTTTTCGGGGAAAGTTTTAATTTTTTATGGAATAAAATATCTATTTTGTGGGAAATTTTGTAATTGTTTATTGCTAATACCTACTGATTTATTTATGGAAATTTTGAATTTTTTCTCGTGAAACATTTGGATTTCTTTCCGGAAAATTCTTTTTTATAATTGCTATTTTTGCTTTTAAAAGTGCTTATTTGTTTTTGTTTTGTGGAAAATTCTTAATAGCTTATGGAAATTTTGTTTTATTTGTGGAAATTTTATAATTATTTATTGCCCATACTCTTATTTTTTTATTGGCAATTTCCTAATTGTTTATGGAAAATTTCTTATTTTAAATGGAAATTTTATTTAGCTGCCCGTGCTGAATAGCTCAGAATAAAATGTAGGCAGAATCTGTTCATTTTATTTCCGGACAATGATTAAAAATTAATTTGAACACAACTGTATTTAAAAAGTTCACATATTGTTTGTAAACAAAGTATAGACAATGAGAATGCATTCATTTCGAACGTTTTCGGATTCGTAAACATATGTACAACAATGTTCCAAAACCTAACATTTCGAATTAATCACAACTCTTTTCGATATGTGTTTCCTTACGACCCAAAAATATCTAACCTCGCATGCCCTCTCTCGTAGCAGTCGCGAGAAAGGGCGCGGGTGTTCTAGAGAAGAACCCGCGAGCCGTCCACTCATTCTATTAGTGGCGTGGGTGTCCGACGATGATGCACCCGACGCGCGGTCATGATTTCGAGGAGTCAGCCCACCGTTACGGAGTGGCTTCCGTTAATACAAACGATAGCTGGTGCGGTGCGGTGGTGGCAGGTTGATTCACCCGTCTATCTGTCCGCCCGCTACGCAGAGATCGCCGGCCGCACCGCGCGGAATCGATGACGTGAAACCGGACATTTCCGTTTTCCTCAGACGTACACATCGGTACCGAAATGAACCTGCTGATTTATGACTCAATTCGGTTCGGTTTCTTTGAATGAAGCAGCGATCTACGCACCTCCGCCGCGATCCGGTTGAGGGGTGATCGCACTGTTGTATAACCGAACGGCGGACGATGGTCGTGGATCACGATCACGCGAGAGGGGTTTTGTTTGAAAATTGAATGGAAAATCGTTCGTGAATGCACAGCCGCCGCCACCGCCGCCGATCAATAATGGTTGTATTGATCGGATTGGTACTGGCGAGGAAGCCGTGAAGAATAAATTAGTCAGATGTTTGGACCGAAGAATCTTGTGGGGTGTTCTTGAGAGGACCACGTGACGGTCACAATGGCGGCGGTGGTGATGGTTGGACAATTGTCATTCTGCGACTTGGAATGGTCGAGGTTTTAAAGGCCTTGACATCGGCATACAATGTTGTGATTTAGATCCCTGGTGTATTTGCCGACGATCCAACTTGCGATGAACGTGCACGTGGAGTAGTACAAACCTACAATTAGTAATGGTCAAAGTATTTTATGTTTTGAATTGGACTGGAGCTAGGCCGATCCATTGGAGTTTTTCGAGATAATTATTAAAGATATCTTTGCATTAGATTGTATCTTCTGTGGGAAACACAAATATACTATGCTCAGTGTGTCGATGCTTTTTCCACCGAATATTTCTTAAATGCTGGCCGGGATAAACCTTGAAAACTTCAAATGGGTCGTTCTCAGTCATCTTTCAATTCAAATACATACGATTTGATGTGTGATCAAAGGAATAAGTAGTACAAAATACTATTTTGTATGCGTAAAATACGCTAAAAATACTTACTCTTTTTTTTGTATTGGAAAGGTTGTCCGGAATGTTTTCTACCATGTGACCTTGATTTGATAGTGAAAATCTGCGAAAGGTTTCTCTACCGATGAACTAATGGTAAGGGAGCATACTGCATGTTTCAAACATGTGAAACATGTGAGTAAATCTGCCAGGAAAAAAATCCGTAGCCAAAGGATTGAAACAAATACTAAGGAGACTAAAAGGTGCATACAGGGGGAAGGGTTGTTTGGCCGAAAACCATTCGGCCGAATGCTATTTAGCCGAAGGCCACTAGGTCGATAGTTATTTAGCCGAATATACTATTTGCCCGAACAGACCATTAGACCGAAATTTATTTGACCGAATAGGCCATTTGATTGATAAGGCATCTCCCTTATCACTTCGTTTTTCTCACGTTTCACAGTGAGAAGTGAAGACTGAGAAATGAGAAATGAGACGCCTCACTTATCACTTCTTACTGTGAAAAGTGAGAAAAGCTAAACGAGAAGAGAAACGCCTCTCTTCACACTCACCATTTCTAACTCCTCAACTGAGACGACTCACCCAAGCAGCACACATGTTATAGAGAAGATACAGTAACTCATATGCAACAAAATTTGGTCACATTTGAGTTGCTGCAACCAAATCAGTGTGAGTTGTGCTACTCGGGCACTTCTTACTCCTCATTACTCACTTCCCACTGTGAAGACGACTCACTTCTCACTACGAATTACTCACTTTTCACAGTAAGAAGTGAGAAATGAGGAGTGAGAAGTGAGAAGTGAGCCTTTTTACTTCTCTCTGTGTCATTTAGCTCAATAGCTCAACATTCTACAAATTGCTAAATTATCTGAAATCTGAATACGTTTTACACGAGTAAAGCAATTTATCACATAGAACAGAATCCGATTTTCATCTGTGAGGCACTTACAACGGTAAACATGAATATAAACAATGCCTATTATGTTTTTTCTGCACATGGTAAGCACCCTCAGTGACAGTCGAATGAATGAGTTGGTGGAGTAGTCGTCTGACTATGTCATTCTATGTTTGGAATAATCAAAATTTTTTGTTTGTCAAAATTCGGACCGAAGTTGGTTCATGAAGATGAATATTTATACTCGGCCGAACGACCTATTCAGCAGAATGACCTATTTAGCCAAATGACCTATTCCGCCAAATGACTTATTCGGCCTAATGGCTTTCAGCCGAATGAGTTTCGGCCAAACGACCCTTCCCCATTACAGGCTGATTGGCTCAGGTTGAGATCATGTCAGACATAACTCAATTGAAAGAGATGTTGTATACATTCTGGTAATATAGTCTATGTCAGTAAAAATTATATGTTTGTTTGAGCCAGAAGTACACAAAACTTGATTTTACTCCGACACAGCTATACTTATTCTTAATCTGTGATAACAAATGCTTGATAACAAACCAAATGATAACAATGATAGACAAATCAAAAGAGTTCTTGAATAACCCACCACCCTTGAAAATAATGTTTTTCTCCATCCTTGAACGAGGCTATTTCGCTTGATATTTCGAGCTACACATGAACAGATCTTTGACACCATGGATGATCCTTGAGTCTGCATCCTTCGTCTTCATCTTCCTGCATTACATCCCTCACTGAGACATTGTTACACTGGAACTTTGGGAAGGTACTTGAGTATGTATTAACGAGGAGATTTCTGAGAATTTTTACAAATTTTGGATTCTTATATAATGAGGGTAACACAAAGATACTCCATGTCTTCTCCTCTTCTTATATGGCTCTACATTCCAACTGGAACTTGGCCTGCTTTTCAACAAAAATGGTCTATTAGCATTTCCACAGTTGTTAATTGAAAGCTTTTATATGCCCGCCAATTTACGAGCCGAGAATGTCTCCCACCCGAAAACATACTAGGCCGGACTGAGAATTAAACTCACCATTTCCGGATTGGATATCCTACGCCTTTACTCGCAAGGCTAACTGGAGATCCTATGATATAATTGTGGTGACCGCTGTCTTCCATGACGTGGCAATTGGGCGGACTTGGTGGGACAAACTGGACGACTCAGACTGACGATCCGGATTTTCACGCAGAATGAATTCTTGAATAACGAGTTTGATGAACTAACGGACTGGACGGACTGGACGGAATAGACGGACTGGACGAAATAGACGGACTGGAAGAACTTGGTGTGACGGATCCGCACTTCGAACACCAGAACATCAAAGCTTGACGAATTAGAAGACCTTGGCGGATTAACAATTTTGATGGACAGGCCAGACGAACTTGTTGGGCTTTCTTTGTGATTGAAGAACACTTTTTTTGTTTCAAGTTCGTCCTCCTCTGACCCGACTCCTAAGATAATATTGAGCTCATAATTGAACATTGAGTGATTGCTACTTTTTTTAATGCTAATTTTATGCTCTACAATTATGATACTCCATGTACAGAGATTTAAATAATAATCCTACCGGACTGGATATCAAACCTAACCACCTTTATCATAGTGTTGCCTTATCGCAGCGTATAAGTTTATGGAAAAAAAATGTAGCACATAAACTTTGAAACTTGCGATAATAGACTAGAATGAGGCTAATTTGCCAATCCGTAACGAATTAGTTTTCAAGTATTCTCTCTTACATATAAGTTCGCGGGCAGTAGGGACTATGTCCAAGGGCTTGACGATCCCTCACCAGGCCATCTGCGAGTTGTGGGGCTTACCTAGGATGTGGTGGGGTTTGACAGTGGGCCCTATTAAATTCCTATAAAAAGCTGCATGTATCCGCAAGAAGGCCCCACCAAAGCGACCGTGTGCCGCTCAAAGCGCACAAGCCGAAGTACTGGTGTTAAATGTGACGCTTGCGCAGGCCCAATAAGCCGCCTGGAAAACCAATAATAACGAACAATCAGCGCCGTAGCGTGTGGTTGGCCAGGTTGGCCCCGCCAAGGGCGCCAGGCCTCAAGGGGGCGCTGAAATCCAGGATTGAACTATAGGAAATGATGACAAATCTCATCAAGGTTTTTACGCGGTTGGATGGATACCACTAGAGGCCTTAATAAGAGAAACGCGGATAGAAAATATGACTCTGCCAACACTGCATTCAATCTTCTTCATCAAAGAACAACACATGAAAAGGTTTATGTGGATACAATCTCACAATCCGCTATTTTATGTGTCCACACCACATAACAATAGAATCCAATAAACAATGAAATTTCATTTCATAATCTATAAATGACTTGCATATATTATTGCAAACTAATGAAAAATACATTCAATTTTGTTTATTTAAAAATGGCATAAAATCGAATTTGACCCAACATTTTGGCTGCTTGACAGGTCTCCTGCTCGATTGGCTGCTGTTTTTTGACGGTTCGATTGGCGGCACATACCTATCCGCGTTTCTCTTATTCAGGCCTCTAGATACCACTTGAATTTTCTCCGATTTTTTGTGATTTTTTGTGGTTAGGTTAATTCCTTGTTTTATTAATGCTGAGGGTCTCAATCGGCTAAAAACACATTAATAAAGAGCAAAAAAAAGTCTCAATCGGCTAAAATTAAACCGTGTTAAAAGCCTTGGTTTATTCTCAAATTTATCGGTTCAAAGTGTTTCAGATTCAAGCTTTTAACAGACGTTTCCCTCGGGGACTACATCCACAATCAACCGTTTGACTAATTTCCGAAAGGGCGTTTCCCTTCAATATCTGATACAGGTAACAGAACGTAGGCTCAAGGAGCATCTTCACTGACTATTTTTTTATCATTTACCTGATGAAGAAGCAGGTAAACAATTGTATAAGGGTGAAAAACATACAAAGGCGTTCAATATTCGATGATATTTTAAATTTGATTTTGTTTCTTTTGCTTTGAACGAGGCACTTTTCTAAAGACATGCTGAATACGAGAATCTGCATCGAGGGATCTCAGTAATGATGGCAACCGATCTATTTCAAAGTTGATATTTATTGGCCAAGTCAACCAATGTCACCAAACTACCGAAAGGCCCACTCTAGGAATTGATATATCTTGATCCAAATAGGCACGGAGTTGTCTCTTTTATATGACTTGGTCAAATCACTATTCTTACCTTCTACCAATTCTCTCCTAATTGAATTTCATTTTAAGTCCAGTAGTTCTACTAGTTGGCTTCCTCAGTCTGAAGAAAGAGGACGATGGGTTTTTACTTGTCCGACGTTGCAGCTGTTGTACAAAAAGCAAGCATGAAAGCACCCTCTCCACCACTGATCAAAGTGGTTTACAATTATTTACGATAGACGACAGACTATACTAACCTTCAAAAAGGCTACAACTCATTGGCCGAAACGTCGGGCAATTCTTCTTGTTGTGACTACGTCCGAAAATGATCCAATCGCTGACCAGCAAACTTGAGAGCACACTCTTATCATGTCATTTGTTTTCAACATGCATGAAAGTAAGGGGCGCCCAATAACGGTTTCGCCAAGGGCGCTGGGAGTCCACGCTACGGCTCTGCGAACAATATAAGAGATAATGCGACTCGATATAATCGGCAAAGACGTAGGCGACAAATAAAGGATCACGATTGGAAGCTTAGAACATGGAACAAGTCGCTAGGTTTCGCAGGTTGCGACAGGATGATCTAGGATGAATTACATCCCCGCAACTTCGACGTCGTGGCACTGCAGGAAATCTGCTGGACTTGACAGAAAGTATGAAACAGCGGACATCGAGCGGCTACCTTTTATCAAAGCTGGCCACATGGCCACAAGGCCACATGGAGATCACCTAACCAAGAAACGGAAAACCAAATCGACCACGTTCTAACCGACGGTAAATTCTTCTCCGACATCACGAACGTCCGCACTTACCGCAGTGCGAATTTTGAATGCGATCAGTACCTCGTTGCAGTATGCCTGCGCTCAAAACTCTCGACGGTGTACAACACGCGTTGAAGTCGGACGCCGTGGCTTAACTTTGGGCGGCTACAAGATGGTAGACTAGCCCAAGAATACGCGCAGCCAAGGATGTTATCGATCATTTAGTAATCTGCGTTCGATCACTTAGTAGTTTGTCTATAACTCATTTCAGAGGCTAAATGTCAAAATGCATTGTATGGTGGACTTCTAGAGCGAAGGTTTTTCTATAACTCTGCCTAACAGGTCGAAGTTTGAATTTAACTTATAGCGGAGCTACATTTAGCAATCATTTAGTATAGGTTACTGCTTCTGGAACTATAGCTCCGTTATTAGTGAAATTCAAACAACGAACTGTTAGGCAGAGTTGTAGATAACCCTTTGTACTAGAAGTCCACCATACAACACATTTTGAAATTTAGCCTATGGAATGAGTTATTGGCAAACTACTAAGTGATCAAACGCAGATTACTAAATGATCGATAACATCCTTGCGCGCAGTAGCTGGAAGTGGCACTCCCAAAGGAAGAGCAGCTAGGAGCAGCGTCTCTTGAAGATGGCTGGAGAGATATTCGATCCGTCATTGGAAGCACCGCAACCGCTGCACTTGGCACGGTCCCGAGCAGCACACATGTTGTACATAGATCACAGTAGCTTATGTGTGACCCGATTTAGTCACATTTAGGTTGCTGTAACCAGTTTCATTGGACTTGTGCTGCTTGAGGTGCCCCCGAATCAGAGAAACGACTGGTATGACTGCGAATGTGAGTAGTTAGTAGAAGAGAAGAATGCAGCAACACCGCACGAGGGCGAACGAGGCACGTTTTAAACGGGCACGGAAAAGACAAAACTCGATTTTCCGAAGGAAAAAGTGCCTGCAGGAAGATCGAGGCCGTGAAGAGACGGAACAACTGTACCGAGCTAATAACACACGAAGTTCTATAAAAAGTTAAACCGTTCACGTAAGGGCCACGTGCCACAGCCTGATATGTGTATGGACATAAACGGGAACCTTCTTACGAACGAGCGTGAGGTGATCCAAAGGTGGCGGCAGCACTACGAAGAACACCTGAATGGCGATGTGGCAGACGAAGATGGCGGTATGGTGATGGACCTGGAAGAACGCGCGCAGGACATAATTTTACAGGCACCGGATCACTAGAAAATCCAAGAGGATATTGGCCGGCTGAAGAACAACAAAGCCCCTGGGGTTGACCAACTACCAGGAGAGCTTTTTAAACACGGTGGTGAGGCACTGGCTAGAGCGCTGCACTTGGTCATTACCAAGATTTGTGAGAAGGAAGTTTTGCCGCAGGAGTGGATGGAAGGTTTCGTGTGTCCCATCTACAAAAAGGGCGATAAACTGGATTGTAGCAACTACCGCGCAATCACATTGCTGAACGCCGCCTACAAGGTACTCTCCCAAATTTTATGCCGTCGGCTAGCACCAATTGCAAGGGAGTTCGTGGGGCAGTACCAGGCGGGCACGGACCAGGTGTTCGCCATTCGCCAAGTACTGCAGAAATGCCGCGAATACAACGTGCCCACACATCATCTATTCATCGACTTCAAAGCCGCATATGATACAATCGATCGGGACCAGCTATGACAGCTAATGCACGAACACGGATTTCCGGATAAACTGACACGGTTGAATAAAGCGACGATGGATCGGGTGATGTGCATAGTTCGAGTTTCAGGGACATTCTCGAGTCCCTTCAAAGCCCGCAGAGGGTTACGGCAAGGTGATGGTCTTTCGTGTCTGTTTTTCAATTACAATTTTCAATAAGTCCGTCCAGCTATTTGGCTTCGCCGACGACATAGATATTATGGCACGTAACTTTGAGAAGATGGAGGAAGCCTACATCAGGCTGAAGAGGGAAGCCAAGCGGATTGGACTAGTCATCAACACGTCGAAGACGAAGAACATGATAAGAAGAGGTTCAAGAGAAGACAATGTGAGCCACCCACCGCCAGTTTGCATCGGTGGTGACGAAATCGAGGTGGTAGAAGAATTTGTGTACTTGGGCTAACTGGTGACTGCCGAAAATGATACCAGCAGAGAAATTCGGAGACGTATAGTGGCTGGAAATCGTACGTACTTTGGACTCCGCAAGACGCTCCGATCGAATAGAGTTCGCCGCCGTACCAAACTGACAATCTACAAAACGCTCATTGGACCGGTAGTTCTCTACGGACACGAGACCTGGACGATACTCGTGGAGGACCAACGCGCACTCGGAATTTTCGAAAGGAAAGTGCTGCGTACCATCTATGGTGGGGTGAAGATGGCGGACGGTACGTGGAGGAGGCGAATGAACCACGAGTTGCATGAAATGCTTGGAGAAACATTCATCGTTCACACCGCGAAAATCGGACGACTGCGGTGGGCCGGGCACGTAGCCAGAATGTCGGACAGTAACCCGGTGAAAATGGTTCTCGACAACGATCTGTCGCGCTCATGCGTGGCATTCATATCTTCTTTTAGTAGTACATTCTCAGCTTCATAAACTCCATCATAATTCACTGTTATTTCTTTCTTTGCAATAAATTCCTCCTTAAACTGCTCATAGCTTGCATTATCCGTAAATATGCAAGAAATCTAACCGATTCAATAATTTTCTCGCAGGGGCGAACTGCAAACATGTTGCTTCGGAAACGTATTACTGTCGATGATTTTTTTTTCGAAAATAACATAAATACTCGCCGCAGTTTTTTTTTGACTGATAAGAGTACAAAAAATATACCAGCTATAAATCATTTATGTGTCAAGCAACAATTTCCGGTTGATTTTTGACAACACATGATGCAAAACAATCCTGTGTGCTCACTGAATCTAGCTTGAACGTAATCGCTTGTTCATAGCTCCTGTAAGCTTCACACTTGGTCAAAATCACAACTGGTTCTCGGTTCTCTTCCAGTTTACGGACGTACGGATCAGCTAGTAATCGTTCAGTCATTTTCAGTTTCGCTAGTTACTTCCGGATTAGCGTTTAAGATGAAACAGATTTCTTTGCGTACACATTCTCTGAAATGGTCCAAATAACTTCATATCAAATAACTAAGCATCAAAATGAACACCCAGAAATACTGACATTTGAGCTGGTCGTATAATTAAAGCAAAATGAACCCTGTTCAAGTGAAATAATTAATATTGAGCGTCTTTCGGGAAAATGTTACAAGGTTAAAATACTTCAATCTTCCATTTACTTCCGCTATATTCACTTATGTATCAACAGATACGTATTTCGCTTTCTACTTGAAAACTTCTTGAGTGTTTTGTTATCGACTGAAGAAAAACATTGATTTCCAACTTTAAATATGGAGTACAGGTACAAAAGGTATGAATTACGTGGGTACAATTAGGGCATGTCACTTGGATCGGTTCGTCGTCGTCTTGGGGGTAGGTGAGTGAATTTGATGAACTCTGGTACGCCGCCGACTTCTTGACCAGCGTCGACGTACGTAATTTTATTAACAGCCGGTGTATTCATGGTTTCAATTTTTTCTTCTACTTATCTATCCATAAATTTTCGGAAATTTCCATTTACAGTTTGCTGAAATTGCCACCGAGATTTCGGAGCACCCACGGGACATTCATCGGATTTTTTGGAATTGAATTTATCAAGAATTTTCTTTTCGAACAGTCCTATTCTATGATGATCTATTTGAAGACATACTCTTTTAACTACTTACTTTTGCGGAAAAATTGAGGTAATTCAATTTTTCCGCAAGATCCTAGAGAAAGTGAACAGCTTACCTGAAAAGAAAAGAAATATAATTCAATACAGATTTAAATGGATACAGTTCATTTATGTATATTAATTAGGATTAGCTTAGGTGATTTAAATCCAATAAGTCCCTCACAGAGTAAGAGGTGCTGCTAAAGCTGGAAAAGGGTGTCGGTGGGATGGTCCTCAGTCCACTGCAGGTGTGGCCATTTTAACGTAGGACTACGTCTTTGTTTTCAATACGTAAATACGTAAATACGAAAAAATGATTTTCAATCGATGGTAAATTTATCTAAGATTCAGAATCACATTTGAAATCTTATAATTTCCAATTGCCAACCATTGATTTGTGCTCTACTCTCAAACACTACTTGTTCTCACAATAAGTCACATAATTTCACTCCCCTGTATCAGTTTCGATCGATTAATTCGGCCCATATATGGCATAGGTGGCATTACGGAATTGATTGTAATGGGTAGGGGAGAATGGTAGCCAGTGCAGTGTTGTAAATTTAAGGTTAAGCACAATCTTAGAAGTTGTGGGGTTCGAGTAAGTTACCATCAGCGTGGGGTTATATATTAACACCTCGGAATGTCAATCGGTTAGCAGCAAGCCATGACTCGGCTTCTTCTTCTCAGATATCCGTGGCGTGCATCATCGCATTTTGCTCCGGCTATTTGAGGTCATCATTTTGGCGATCCTGTCAGGATATTTTTTGGATCTTGACGCTGATTTCAAAAGGTGAGTTGAATTGAATTGGTACATGTTCGAAGAATAAACTATTTGATGATTTAAAAAATCAGATGAAAAGTTGGTTTGTTTGTATTGCTATAAAGCACGTCTGAAAGACGTAAGTGGATTGTGGCTTGGAAAATCAGAAAGCGTGTTTGCACGACCGCTGGAAAATGGTTTGTGGTTTGGAATACCACAATGCGTGTCCGGGAGAGTGCCGAAAAAAGAAAATTTCAGGGTAAGTCCTGGAAGCATTGATTTTGGTTGAAATAGTTTGAAACTTCTACACTTGGCGGCTTTAGACTACCAGATACTAGCAGTTAATCTAGTTCAAGCGAAATCCGAGAGTTATGGAGAATTATCGTACGCTTCAAAGTTGTTTGGGTGGCGAAATATGCTATCATGAAGTTTATTTTGGAATTAACTGACATAAAAATCATAACGGAAATAAATAGCCGTTCGGTCAGATATCCGAAATACACGAAGTTAAAAAAAACTTTATGTGTTGTAGTGTCTTGTGCATAACCTTTATGATTTTCAATTTAATTATTTTTTATCTCTTCTCTTCCTTTCAAAGACCAGTAGTTCTGAATCCAATACTCATTCCTTGAATAAGATGCGCTGATTGAAAGAGTTTTTTTTTTCGAGGGCGTGATAAGGTTTTGTATTTAGGATATTTCAGGAATACACGCATAGAAAACTAAACAACAATTATTGTTGACAGGAGGCCAAAGTCAAACATATTATTGATTGAATGGACAATAAATAACAACAACACGTTTGAAGTGGGATTCAACAGATTTAATAATATTATGATTTCAGTTGAAAATCGAATTTCGAAATCGCGAAAACCGGTTTTATTCGCGTTCAATTTATAGCGCATCATTGCGCAACACACTATTCGCAACCAGATGCGCTATACAGCGCACCAGATGCGCAATACAGCACACCCGATGCGCAGTGATGGCACTTGCGACTAATGGGAGAAAAATTGATTGTCGTGAGTTCAAAAATTCGGTTTTGAGCTGCACATATAATATTTATTGCTAATTCTATACTATTTTCACGTTCCAATCAAAATAAATTATCGCTGACGGAGTTAGACTTGGGCACGATGGATCACGTGACCTGCCAAATTGAATATCTTCCCTGAACTTTCAAAATATACGCCACATTTTTTCCGAAAAATAAAAACGTCAATTTTGATAAATCCTGGAGAAACTCCCGGAAGAGGGTGATTATACAATCAAGCCAAGTGGTGAATTTCAAATTCACCACTCGGTTTCTACTCCTGTTATGAAAAGTTCAAATCCAGCGTAATATTTTTCGTACAATGCTGAAATTAAAGTCGATTGTTTAGCATGAGTACGCAAACGATCTACGGATGTTTCATCTCCATGGGCGTTGTGGTTCTCTCAATTCGTGCTCTTGAAAAATCACTAGAAAAAGCACGTGGTTCCAAGATGGCCGATTTGTGGCTTTGTTGTATAACCACCTTAAAGCATCTTTCAGGGGAATTTTCAGAATATCCAAAGGAGTCCTTACAAAAAAAAAAAACTTAAAGGAAGTAATTTCCAAAGGAGCCCCTGAAGATTTCAGTTTTTGAAGAATTTTATCGGGAATTTACTTAAATATTTTTTTTAGTCTTCTTCTTTACTCTTGGACTTTGTTTCATTCACTTGGACATTGTTTCCTTTGGAAATTCCTTTGTAAGTCTCACCAGAAAATACTTTGAAGATTCATTTAGTAAACCATACACCATTTTCTAAGAAATTATTTCCGGATTTCCTGCAGGGTTAATTCCGGTTTTTTTTTTTGGAAATTCGTTCGTTCTCTCTCCTATGGCAATCCTAAAGGAATTTTCAGAAGAGGCAAAAATCCAAAGAATTTTCTAAACAAAATTGGCAAAAGAATTTTCCATATACGATTTTCGAAGGAATTCTTCAATCCAGATTAGAAAAGATGCCCGAAAGAATTCTTAAAGGATTTTTTTATGGAAATTCTAAAGAAATTTCTGAGAACGTTGCCTAAAAAAAAGGTTGGATAATTCCTAAAGGAATTTCCGAAAGAAGTCATGGACTTACTTACTTATGGGTCCTGTACACATCCGATGGTGCAAAGAGCCAATTTGTAAGATCTCCATCATAAGCGATGTCCATCTATCGCTTTAACCTGTTGCCAGGTTAGATTTCGGTCGACTTCTTTTATTTCTCAATTGAGGCTTCGCCGGCATCAGCCTCTAGGTCTGCCTTTGCTGCGATGTCTCGCTGGGTACCAGTCTAATGCTTGTTTACAGATTTCGTTTTCGCCCCTACGTACATAGAGTGTGGCCAACCCAACTTGCTATCGGCTTGTGGTGACAACGACGATGGAACTCGTTGTTTCAGATCCAGTTGTGAGGCCACCAGGCCCGAATTATATACCGCAGACATCTGTTGATGAACATCTGCAGCCGTTGAGTGAGAGGTCATGCAAGAACCCTAAAAAAATCCTTGACGAAGCTCTGAAGAATTTCTCAAGAGAAATATTTTATGAGTTGTTAGAACTTCTTCTTAGATTTTTTAAGAAACTGCTTGAGGAATTACTGGAGGAATTTTTAATTCTGAAACAATCACTGATTTACTTCCTAAAGTACAATCTGAAGAAAATCCTGAATCATTTTCGTTAAGGAAAACACATTTCTGTAAGGTTTCCCAATGGAATTTTCGAATCAATTTGCAAAAGAATTTCCGAAAAGATACCTGAAAGAAAACGTAGAGCAATATCAAGAGGAACTTTTGAAGAATTCATTGCAGATTTTTTTAAAACTTTCCTGAATGAATTCCTGGAGAAAAATTAATTTCCGAATGAGATTCTTGAGGATCGACAAGGAATTAAAAAAAATATATAAAAAATGTTGGAAAGAACTTATTGAGGACGTTCCGGAGAATTTCCCGAGAGAAGTTTAAAAGAAATTCCTGGAGGAATTTCCTGAGGATTTTCTGGATTAATTGGATTGCGTAGGATTTTTTGAAGAAATTGCTGGAGGATTTTTTAAATAATAATAAGAGAAATTCCCGATGGAATGTCTAAATGGATTTCTGGACGGCCGGCTTACCGAATTTTACAGAAGATTATTCAAGCAATTCAAGGTATTTACGAATAAATGTCTGGAACGTTTTCCTTAAATATAACTGGATTAATTTATGGAATAACATCTGGATGAATACTCCAAGAAATTTCTGGAAGAATTTCTGAAGGCATGAACTCATTCCCAAACAATTCTTGGAAATATTTAAAGAAGTATGCATTAAATACACTGCCGTAATCTGAAAAATAACGTACGCGCCATTTTACAACATAGGGGAAACTGGACACACATGATCCCCGGGGATACATGATCCCCTGTTTTCTCGAAAACTAATCACATTTTTATACCAGTGATATGTGCAAACGAATCCGTTAGATAGATTATTGAATCTGAGTAACATTTGATATTAGTTACTTTATGTAGATGGGTTTTACATAGGTTTTATTATTTAAGCATTCTCAATCCTTTTTTTCTTCAAAGGAGAAAAGTTTAATAACTTTGAATATGTCCAACCAAAACGTACCAAATTTTTACTGGACAAAGTTTTATTATTGTAGAATTGAATAAATTCAGTCAAATAACTATTGCTTATGTTCCATTGAATGAAAAAAACAAAACAAGATAATGGACACACTTGATCCCCCACACTTTGGACACACTTGATCCCGATATTGCATATATTAAGGCGTTTGTTGTATACCGTCGCATATTATTGTATTGTATGTAACTAATTGATCTGTTAACATTATTTTCTAGTTAAAAAGTATAAATAAATGTTATTTCTCTTTAATTTTGTTAATCAGTTAATACACGCGCAATTTGAACTTCTCAATAAACTTAATTCATTAACCAGAACAAAGTGTAGTTGAACATACTTAGTTTTGATTAGTTTTATTAAATGCATTTTACATTATTTTCAATGAGGAAGAGTGTGAATTAAGCTTTGAAAATATTCAACAAATCACAGGGCTTAAAATCAGTATTGTTCGATCATTCGATTATTTTTTTTCCGTTTGAACGAAGAGAAGTTTGCTTACAATCACCATTTATTTGTAAATCTTCTTAAAGGATTTTTAATAATAGGCTCATTCAACATCTTTTGGTCAGTAGTTTAAGAGAAATCCCATTTGTGTAATAATAACACTCACTACAAAAATGATGATACGTGATAGTACCATATTGATGTATGAAGTCATCATCCTGGTATGATCACGGTTGTGGTATTGGTAGTAGTCTGGCGATCTCGATGTACCGTCGTCGGGGGAGGCAATGGGTCAAATAGGGGTGAGAATGGGTCACTGTTTCAGCTACTTAGAATGATTGTAAAATAGATTAAATGCATCTGAGGGCAAGAAGATCAAAATATAAGAGACCTTTTTGAACAATTTAAAAGAATAATTAGATTCTAAAATTACAAAGATATATTTATGTATCGATCAACCATTTTTGGTATCATAACTGTATCTTATGATTGATCCTCTTGGGAACATCATGGTTGTCGTGATATGACCACTGTCTTTTAGTGGAGTGAATGGTTTGCAGATAAATCATTATCACCATGTCAATTTTGTTGCTATAGCAGACATTCTATCTGTCACTATTACTCTATTCGAGAACTAAAATACTTGCCTTGCTTAATACCCACAATATTTAATTTTCGCACGACTGATATTACGGCAGACTATGAAGAATTATTAGGATTTGAGGCTAGACCAATTCAACCTTTCATTAGACTTGGAAGAACCTAAACATGTTCAGCTCATAAAGGGATCAATTTCCCCCTGTACGGGGATAAAGTCTCCCGCAAGTTTTGAAAATGCCAAATTTTCTATCTTTCGGCAAAATCGATATTTTGGTAATTTTCATGGACAAATAATTGCTTTCAATGACGTTTTTGAATAGCTTATTAAATTCTTTATCAAGTCCATCAAGAAGCGTGCAAATCGGTCCATGTTACTTCGAGAAATATCCTAAACAAAAAGTGGGGATCATGTGTGTCCAGTTTCCCCTACATGTTTTCCATTTTTCTGTTAAAGAGTAAGATGAATAGTAATCGTTAACACCATTTTTGGAAAATGGCGTATACGTCACTTTGCCAGATTACGGCAATATAAATCCCGATATTTTGAGGGGTTTTCTTGGCATGCATTCTTAATTCCAGAGTCGAAGCAGAGATTTTCGCCGCCACATGTCGTTCTCTTGCACTCCGCCAAAGATGGCCATAAGCCCCTGTCTCTCGAATACTCCGAGTACCGGCAAGTCCTCTTCGAGCATGGTCCAAGTTTTATGTCCGTAGAGGATTACCAGTCCCTTGAGCGTTTTGTACATGACACATTTGCTGCGGCTGTAAATCTTTTTTGACCGCAGTTTATTCTGTAGCGCTTAGTAGGCCCAACTTCCACAGATGATGCGCCTTCGTATTTCACAACTAACATTATTATCAGCCTTTAGCAATGCTCCAAGGTAGACGAATTCCTCGACCACTTCGAAGGTATCCCCAGCTATCTTAACACTGCTTCAAAGGTGGGCTCTGTCTCGGTTGTGCCCACTAGCATGCACAAACTGTTTTACTGGGATCTCATCCATATTTTTTAAACTTTTAACCAGATTCGCACAGCCGTGTTTTTTTTTGCTGAGTTTCATGTCAAAGTTCCTGGAAATCAGCACATAATTTGCCGAAAATCAGCTAACAAACGTAATTTCTGCCGGGATATCAGTTTTTATTTTGCTGGGCACGCGGCTGTGCGGATTTTTGTCGATCTGCAGAATTAAAAACAGGAAGTGAACTTCATCTTCGCAACATACACCATCAGTCCATATTTCGAACTGTACTCTTGCTAAATTCATGGGTTGACTAGGGTGGTCCAACCGATAGTACCGAAACCGGTAATACCGGTATTACTGGCCAATTTTGGGTACCGAAAATACCGGTATTAGAGACGGGAAATACCGGTATTTTCGGTATTTCAAATTTTGCTGTCAGTATCAAAAATCTTGAATAATTTTCACCTACTACTATAGGGCACTGCACGAACGAATCTCTTTCTCTTTTGTTCTTCAGGAAATTTGACGTTTACTGGCCTTGTTGTTTTCAAATTTCTTTGCAGTGAAAAAGAGACAAAGCAGTCCGTGCAGTAACTACCTGTAATCGCATATCAGTCCCATATAAACAGGAAATGCAGCATAGATGGGGCAAATATTCGATTACAAGCAGTAAAGACTCATCGAGCAAAAAATACAACAATTAAATGTGCGCATGAGTAACTTTGCCCAAGTAAACAACATTAACGACGTATAGGCTACAACAAAAATCGATCAACATCGTCATTAATCATAACTGTTGCTTCATTCTCTTACCCATCTGTCAAACTGCGAATGACTTTTTCTTCAATGAACATTGTTTTTTGTCTTTATTTGAGACTTTGAGAGGTTTTCCTAGAGCTGACTCACCTCCAAACATTGTTGATATCGTCGAGAATTTTCCCGCAATGTATGAAATTGTGCAAAAGATACGAGCCGTTTTTCTGCAAAAATATGTCCGTTCTGAATTCGGAAGAAGACGAGCTCGGTGGTCTAGTGGCTACCGCTTCTGCCTTATAAGCAGGAGGTTGTGGGTTCAATTCCAGGCTCGTCCCTTTCCTACTTTGTATTTCTATCTTAGTTCTTTCCATGTTTCACGTTCTACCAAAACGATTCCTACTGTTATAACCTTCCACACAATCCCAAAAAAACCTCCCGTGGCACCTATGAGAGGTCGTAGAGCTCTGCATCTTTCTTAAGCAGGTGTCCAGCTAACAATCCTTCCCTTTCCCTAACACTCACAAGGATATGGTCAGGACAAATCTCGACTGTTGGAGAGTGCCTTGCTTCTATCTAAGAGATAGTGATTAGTCCCAAATCAATATCTGTGGTAACGGATGAAAGTAATGCTACTCTCATACAATAGTTTTGGCTTGTACCACCTACGAATTTGTGCGAAATGCTCAATGCTAATGCTAATGCTAAATATGTCCGTTCTGAATTCGAAAGAGAATTTGAATTAGTGTTAAGACAATTATTTTGAGCTTTTTAGTGGAATGTTTTCACTTGTCATAAGACGAGTTTATACAATCCCATTTAATTCCACCACTTAATTGTACCTTGACAGATACGTATTTTGACCTCAACAATAAGATCGTCTTCAGTGTCTTGTACTCCAATCCAAGAGCGACGATCCATATACGCCGATCTTTTTGCTTTTTTGAATAATTCTGCCGTGAAGCCAGGGCCGGATTTAGCCGGAAGGGGCCTCGGGGCCGACGGTATGTGGGGAACCCAAAATGTACAAAAAAAGTTGGTTTTAGTACATAAGATTTGTGGGGGCCCGGAGACACGGACCCCCCAACCCCCCATAAATCCAGCCCTGCGTGAAGCAGTTAATTAGAAACGATTTTGACATTTTCTTTGATGCATTGATTAAGCAAGCGTATGGGATCTTGAAGCGTCTAATCATTCCTGGTACGATCGTTTAAACTGAGACAACGACCATACCTGACGATCGGTACGAAGAAGATGTACATTTTTCTGGATTATTGGTTAAAGAAGAACTTGTGAAGAGACTGTAGCGTTGCTGGTGACAAATACGTTGACGCCAGGATCCTTGCATACAATCCTTATTGAATTCTCCTGCTATGAATCGGAAAGGATTAAGGGCAAGTATTTGACACTGATTTTCGACGATCTTAGAACCATTCGTCCTACTTCGGTTGAACCAGAGAGGGCGGATTGGGAGAAGAGTCGCTCAGTATGTAATGTCTACTTAAGTTTCGCTTTCCTCAGCTCAACAAGCAATGATTTTAACATTTGAAGTTTGACAACAAATATTGTTTTTCATCCAAAACTCCAAATCAAAAGTTTTTCTTTTGCAACCTGAAATTTTCACAAAAACCGGTATTTTACCGGTATTACCGGTATTGACTTCATCAGATACCGAATTCCGGTATTTAACAAAAAAGGCCAATACCGACCACCCGACAACCAAAAAAACGAGTTAGCTAATGGCGAAAAATATTTTCAAACTATTCAAACTAGTAGGACAGGTATATCGAGGGGCCCCCCTTAGCCGTGCGGTAAGACGCGCGGCTACAAAGCAAGACCATGCTGAGGGTGGCTGGGTTCGATTCCCGGTGCCGGTCTAGGCAATTTTCGGATTGGAAATTGTCTCGCCTTCCCTGGGCATAAAAGTATCATCGTGCTAGCCTCATGATATACGAATGCAAAAATGGTAACCTGGCTTAGAAACCTCGCAGTTAATAACTGTGGAAGTGCTTAATGAACACTAAGCTGCGAGGCGGCTCTGTCCCAGTGTGGGGATGAAATGCCAATAAGAAGAAGAAGAAGGTATATCGAGAGAATAGCGACTGAATTAACTACACCCAATCAGAGAATGCATGATTTTACGACAATCTTGCATGAGTTCCATGTACAGATAGCATTAAGTCAATATAGCAACCATAGTAACATTTTGCTTTTATGCTGGTTTTATAACACTCTTGAAGAGTCAATTATGGACTTCAAGAGCGTTATAAAGCTCAAAATGTTACTTGGGAAGCCATTGCATTAGGTCTCTGGTCACGAGAAAAAGGAACTAGGTATGTGTTTGTGGCTACATAGAATCTGTTTTGGGAACTTCCATCGAGGAACGATTCTTTATACATACTTTTCCAACTTTATTTGCTTAAAAACAAATTATGCCGAAGACGAGAACTGAACCTAAGCCCTCTACCAAGCCTAGTGATATTCGAGTGACGCACTGGACATCTGGACTACACAACGGATGAGAGAAGCTGCGATAGAAGACTATTATAATCCTCGTTCTGTACTATATGAATGGGATAATGCATCGGATAATCTGTTGCTTTTCAAAAACAAAATGTGTCAGATAAAAAAATTCCTTCACGGTATGTCCTTTGTTTGATAAATATTTTTTCCACACAATTAAAAGTAATTAGCATACAGATTTAATAAAAAAAATCATATACAGTCACTCTCAAAATTGAGCGTACAGCATGGATTAGATGAATATATTCAAAAATTCCAAAGGAAATTTAATTGTTGGCTCGGTTGTTTTTAATGCATTTCAATATTTATCCCTTCCTTCAATGTATGCGTACATAAAATGGTTGACATTTTTCCTCTAAAGTTCATTTATTTGAAAATAATCTCAAAATACGCTTATTAGATGTGACAAAATTGAGCGTACAGCTAATGTTTTTCTATAAAATTTCTTATTATAAACACGATTAATGTATTTTAATATTGTTTTTTCATGATTATATTTATAATAATAAACATCCGCTACTTAAACATTCAATGTTTTGAAATTAAACCATGTTTTAATCAAAATGGCGAACAAGTAAGATGTATAAACAATGCTATTTAACAATTTAATGCTGCTGGGCAAAATAGATGCTTTAAGATATGGATTTCACCGGCATCGTGTCTTATATATGATAGATAATCGAAATCGAGCGAGACATACGATAAATTTGGGAAAATTCAGTCGGTAAATTATGAAAACAGATGTAAACATACAAAGAAAACGACAAATGTTGGGAACGGCATATTTCAAATTAAGTATAACTTTATTTAAAAGTCGATGTATAGGTAGCTTATAAGCTCAGGACACTCATTAATAATAATATTAATAAAAGAGCAGCACACGGATACATTATAAGATGTCATTTTATATTTGAAGACTCAGTCACCGTAGGAACAAATTTGGTTGAATCATTTAAATTCACCAAGATATCATTAAATAAGCTGCCGAACTCTTAAAAAAGTTTATTTTTACTAGCCACATGGAAATCATCCAATTGTATCCCGTATGGTAACAGACCGTGGAGTCCAATCCAAATTTAATTATGAAATTACGATTTTAAGCTATCTTTTCAATATTCAATCAGAAGTGCTCTACGGGATTGAAAAGCTGTTTTTATGTTCGATACCTTAACATGCACCTTGTACTTTTAGAATTTGATTGTGAATGATTGGATTCAATAATATTACTCTTAATGATAGACCTGAGACAATAATCGACCTTAAAAACAAATTTATGTTAAAGATATACTAAATTTGAATTATGTCATTCCTAACATTTGTCGTTTTCTCTGTATGTTTGCATCTGTTTTCATCATTTACCGACTGAATTTTGACAAATTAATCGTATGTCTCGCTCGATTTCGATTATTTATCATATATAAGATGCGATGCCGGTGAAACATACAAATTAAAGCATTTATTTTGCCCACAGGCATTGAATTTTTAAATAGCAATGTTCTTACCTCTCACTTGTTCGCCATTTTGAAAAAAACATGGTTTAATTTCAAAACATTGAATGTTTAAGTAGCGGATGTTTATTATTATAAATATAATCATAAAAAAACAATATTATAATACATTAATCGTGTTTATAATAAGAAATTTTATAGAAAAACATTAGCTGTACGCTCAATTTTGTCACATCTAATAGGCGTATTTTGAGATTATTTTCAAATAAATGAACTTAAGAGAAAAAATTTAAACAATTTTATGTACACATACATTAAAGGACGGGATGAATATTGAAATGCATTAAAAACAACCGAGCTAACCATTTAATTTCCTTTGAAATTTTCGAATGTAGTCAACTAATCCATACTGTACGCTCAATTTTGAGAGTGACTGTAGTATTTATACATGTATACAACGCCCAAATATTTCAAAGGAACTTGCCATACGATAGCATACGTGTCATCTAACATTCGAGATGCCATCATATAATTCACACACATATCTTAATAATATGTAAACGACAATTCTGCAAGCCCCGTTAGATCATTCGTTCGATATGAGCTGTCCAGAGAGGTTCCAGAATCCCCGTCGCAAACTTCCCACCCATGAATCATCTGATATCCAAACAAGTTCAACGCAGTTCAATGCCCGCTCACTGCTCGAGATCCGAGCGGCTGGCTCCAGCGACAGAAAGAGAGCTCAAATCACACCATAAATTTAGCACAGAAAAGTCGACGACCAACAGGCGGGAGGACGATGACGCCCTGTACCAACATTCCCCGTTCGGCATCGATACCTTCGATCGGACGGACTCTTGTTTGGACACAAAGCAAACAATCTTTCAAACATGCAAACAAGGCTGCACCCCACTTTTCCCCCGAGAACCTTCGGAAGAGGTGGGTGCATTAGAATCGAATCTATCGCACACGCGGGGGCACCCTTACCGGTCGTCGGATCGTTGATATGCGCCGCCCATGGCTCCAATTAGAAGTTCACTGAACACTTTGGTGCTGCGCGAGCGTCCGTCGTCAACCGAAGGCTTTTTCTCTTCCTGATGCAATCACTCGGGGCGAAAAACAGAACTAGAATGAAAACTGTTGCGCAGGATCTCCGCCGAGCCACGATTCTCACCCCACTCACCATCATCAGAAATGAAGAAGAAATCGAAAGGAATTTAACATTAAATGTAAATTAAATTGTGTGGACATGTTCAACATATCCGCGACACTTGATCGAACATGCGATGCCTTTTGCTCGACGCCCTCTTTCTCTCATTTGCTCATCGTCTCTAGGAGTCCTCTAGGTGCAGTTCGAGATTTGAGCTGTCCAGAACGGAACAGAACCAATCCACGTATGATGGGATAATACTTTCTGTAAAAATAAGTATAACTGTATGGAGTAAAATCTCAATTATTTTACAGATATGTTGCATAGAAGGTGTCTTTTAACCCAATATGAAAGGTAAACGGAAATTAATATGTATCTACTTCGTATATCTATTCGAATTCATTTTAAAACTTATTAGATGATGTATTTTAACATTCTGCATGCAAGACGTTGCTTGTTGCCTTTTCATAGGCAATTGGCGGAAATAACGACTTTGAAACGAAAAAATCAACAGAAACATTAAAAATCCTAATAACGATAAATCCTTAATATTCCATATACAGTGCTTAATAGATATTCAATATCTGGATATCCATACCTTTCTGAAGCTATAAGAATCGTTGAAAACGTCCACAGCATTTGAACCCACTAAGAATTGATCAACATCTTCCGGAACCCAACGCGGAAAGGCCCGCACTCAGGTGCGGATCAGATTCGACCGGTCCGAAACGGTGGACCGCCTCTGGTTGCCAATACTTTACAAACAACAGACAGTAAAAAAATGTCTCGGGAAGAAGTTCAATCATCACGAGAAAGCAAACACACGACATCCGAAGACGGCGACGACGACTAAGTCGCCTGCAACGACAACCGTCCGGTGGAGACAGGTTCCTTTCGTTTGCTGGTTCCCCAACGGTCGTCATCCATCCCGAACGGTAATGTTCCACACCAGTCAGGTCGATGACAAACGTGGGGCACCAAGCGCAGTCGGTTCAGCTTCACAGAGTGTGTAAGTTTGCTTTTAATTTTCCGCTTCTATTTGCGTGCGCCCTTTTCTTCGGGGATCGGATAAGTGTCAACAAACAAAAACACCGATTCCGATTGGTGTTTGTCCACGATGTTGGGCTTCACAATTATTCAGGTCGTAAATTTTCGCGATCGTTGGTGTTGTTTGCTGGTGACACTTGACGCAGATCGAGAATTATCGGGTATCAACTATCATGTTGATCGTTGATTAATGCGAGGATTAATACTTGATCGAAGAAGATCGCCTATCTACGTGAGCAATAGTTGTTCAGGATCGTTCTGAATTCTAGACGCAGTATTTCTTCTGAGGGCAGCCAATTTATGGGCACAATTTTTGCGGAATGGAGGCGTTCTCACTTGTCGAAAGCTTGTGTGTCAGCGACAAATTGTCCATTTCGCGAGGCCCACTCAATGCTAAGCCAAGGTTTTGCATTCTAGCTTGGACGGCGCAATGAATTGAGGAGGCGACGGTCTTAATTTAATCTTGGTCGTTGACTTTGGGATATTGTGCGAAGGGCACTTATTTATGCTATACAGCGGAATAGGCTAACGAACGTAGAAATTGTTGAGGGGGCTATTATTATCAACTGTGAATTGAATGGTGCTAATTTTTTACGTGGAAACTGCAAATAACTTCCCGAGGAAATTTAAGAGAATATTCCAAGAAAATTAAGAGGAATTTCATAAAGAAATTTGAAGAAATTTCTCGTGAACATCCAAAACTTTTCTCATGATATTTCAAAAGATTTTTTGTAGAAATCACATAGCGATCATGTTTTGCATTTGCAAGAAAATTCGTTTCAGCTGAACCTTCTTTTGAATAAAATGACATCCGATTTACTCTCACTATCTCCTTTTCTTATTTACATTTTTATCCCTGAAAAGGGCCAATTACTTTTTAATCATACTGTCAAACATCAGTTCGAATCTAGCGAGAAAATATCCCTTGAGTTCTTCTGCTTGTCGTTCACACGATGATTACCTGCTATACTGTAGCAGACACAATCGTTGAGGTTGACTTCTCAGCAGCAATCTCTGATGATATTCCATCGAGACTGCAATCGGCGGCTTCGTGGCAACACTGTTGTATCCGTTCTCTGCGAAATCTTTTTCGAAATTGGGATTGTAGCCAAACCCGCAAGTTTCTTGAATTGATGTCCGTGCTTGCGATGCACGCACGGGATTGGTTAGTTTATTCGGTTCTAAACTTTGCTACAACTATCGATGCTAAAAAATAGAAAATCAATATTTTTGAAGGCTATATAGAAGCCTTGACTCTTCCTTGATCGAATGGTACAAAAACTGCTAATCAATCTAGAATCGGCTGAGATATAAACGTTCAAAGTCTATCATATTTTGGTGATGACTTTCGCAATTGCAAAGTGTACTCTGGTATAGAAAACACAGACCTAGTCCTTCGTCAAAAAGGCCAGATAAAACAAACTCAAGTCAATACGATTAACGACTTCAAGAAGCAAATAATAGGGGAAAATACCTATTCTTGGCAGTCTAAGACATTCGCCAAATTGAATGATAAAAATAATGAATAATTACACTAAAACACAGGTATAGTTCAACTGGTATACATTCGTATGCTCTTCCTTTGATGATTGGTGTTCACTTAATATAATATCTTTTACTACAAACTTAGTAAATTTAATATAAAGTAACAGGTCAACGTTTCTTCTATTGGCATAGCAATTTCTATTATCAGCAATGATTTTGCTCCCTTCAGCAACTAGACATGGAAGTAGAAAACTAGTAATGTATTGGTGCCAGATGCTGCCCGCATGGAAGGATGTCTAAAAGCGAACAGGAATCTACCTGGATAGGACGCAAACCACTTTAGCCATATCTCAAAATAAGTTTGGACCCAAACCAAATGTATAATTCGCTTCGATTTTTGCGAGTGTATTTGTTTACCTCTACATACTCACTGTTGAATCGGTTTAGCTGTTTAGTAGATTGTCTCGCGCCTTTTGCAGTCGCCATTTTTCTACTCCCCAATTCAGATCCGAAAAAAGGCTGCTGAGAAATTATCTCGAAAATTCTTTGTAGTGCAAATGCAGAGATTCTCAGTGACTGCGTGGTAACCAGTTTATGTAGTAGAAATTGTTAAAAAGAATTGCGGGATTTGACGGAATCGACTGTGTATTTCGGCGGAGGCGGCAATGGCAGTGTAAGTGGTGTCGGCGAAACTATTTAGAATTCCTGAAGAATTATTTTATTATTCCGAGAGAATTCCAAAAGAGTCTGCTCCAAGTGTTTCAGAAACTTTAGTTTTAACCTTTTTCATCCTAATTTGCAGAAAAGGCAACACGAATAGTTCGCATTTGGACATCCCGGTGGAAATTCAGTTTGTGACATCTGGCGGTAAATACCATCTGAGGCGACCCCAAAACCGAAGGGGAAATCCCTGAATACACGTGGGTGGAAACATCCCGTGATGATCGTGACCCAAGCGGTCATTGGAAAGCGCACCACACGTCGATTTCATTGGGACGAGACGTTCTCCGACACAACCCAATCGGCGATGATACCTGCAATCGCGATGACGTTACTCCGTATACCATTCCGGCCCACTACACTTGGGAATATTATATCATCAAACAACGCCGGATAACCACTTTGATTGGCCATCGTATATAATTGGGTGCATTAAAAATTGCGATTGCGGGTGCGCATTAAAAATCTCGATATATATTAATAAAAGTAAAGGAAAATTGAAGTATATGTTTTTTTTTGTTTTTAAATTCGAAATATAATGTAAACATTACAAAAAAATAAAAAGAAGAATCGAGGTATACATATCTCCATAATTTCTAGTAAAAATCTAGGAGAACTGTGGTACCCATGTCTTTTAGATATCTCCGCGTTATCTAAGAGACCCGATATGTCAAATCTCTTTCGGTTCAAACGGTTTACTCGTCTAAAATTTGAGGTAGACACCGGTGCAAACGGTTGTTGCATTTGAGGCGGATTTGAGGTGTGACAGGTTCTAGACATCGGAGAAAAATATCTAGGAGACTCAATTTTTTGTCTCAGAGATATCGCGGAGATGTCTAGAACAAATTTCCGAGCGGGTGGTTGTTTATATCCTCTAGTACACTCAGAAATAAATTTATACTAAATAGCTTAAAAGTCGTTCTAAACGGCTATTCGCCTGGTTGACCCCGAACTCGTTTTCGGTCCAACAATACCAAGATAGTATAAATTTAAGAAATTCTTTCTTTAGTATAAGTCAGCTTTATGATTGCTTAGGTTATTTTAGTTTTGGTTGAAGTTTCTAGGTTATGTTTGTTTGTTTTTATTGGTTTACTAGAGGTTTTACTTTTCTTTATGTAAAACTGAAATACAAATCAAAATAAAAAAATACTCATGCATTATTTTTATTGAAAACCAGAAATTATTGCTAATTGATAATCAAGAACAGGACTCTGCTAAATATGCAGATTGAAGAATGCGATTTGGTACCACCGTGAGTCGCAAAGAAGGTGTCGAACTCGATTATGGCCTGCGCCTTGATATTCCGTCTTTTTTCGGGAAAGGCGTTGTCGTTAATGTTGGCACCGTTCCGCCGGGGGACTAGCTGGAGGTACGGAACCGGGTTCGTATTTGAGCTGCAAGTGAATAGTGCATCTTGTCTTGAGCCGGTGCTACTCTGCCTCCCATACGCTTGAGAGATGGCTGTCGACATAAACCTAATGATGACTAATATTTTCGAACGGATGATCTGCATTCCGCAAGTGACCGATGGATGTAGTCGTCGTCCTGGATTTTTAATAAAGAATAATAAATTAATCGTAATAAATACCCTTTTGTTTCACATCAAACCATATAGCAAGCACTTACCTCAATTTATTTATTTTGTTCAGCGGATTTTCACTATTCGATGAATTGAAAATAAAATATCGATGCTGCGTGTGATTTCTTGACTGAAAAAGTTAAGTAAATGGAAAAGAACAAAATTTTCCAAAACGCAGTATGCAAACAAAAATATTTTTGCACTATTCCGGTTCAGTATAAATAATAAAGTTGGATAGTATACTTTTTATACTATGCAATGTATAACATGCAACAATAATTAAAAAGGTTAATTTCAAAGCTTTTACGGTTTTATTTTATTTCTGAGTGTAGTAAAATTCATTCATAATAATCGGCCGCACGCTCATCTCGCTTCACCCAATTTTGGAAGAAATTTTATTAGTTTTCAAAACTGGCTTAAAACAAAACATGAATTTTAGCCTTGGCATCAATTTTATGTCACGTGGAAGATAGGCAAAAACATTTAAACACATTGTAAAACAAATTTTACCCCTTATGCGGACAACAAAAAACAGACGTGAATGGCAGATAGGGTACCCGTGTACCCAGATATTGACAATTTAATAACTTTTACCATTTTTAACCTATTTGAATAATGTTGGCCATTTTGGAGAAGGGAACTTAAGGTACACCGGGGCAAGTTGAAACGGTTTTTTCAAAGTTGAACTTTGAAATGCTGTAAAAAAATCACCCTTTGATAATTTTTTAATCCGTTTGCGGTGTTTTCGGGCCAAAGATTATTCATAAAAAATAAGCAACCTTACAAAAAATTTTTATAAATATTTTGCATACTAAAATTATTTTTTTATATGCTCCGTTTCAACTTGCCCCGCATATCGGGGTAAGTTGAAACACTGCGCTGTATACAGACATAAGCTAACTGTACCGTATCAAAAACAAAATATATGTACTCAGTGTGACTCAAGATGCACGAGGTTGTAAAGGTGACTATACTGCCAAGATTCGCATAAGAGTCCTATGTAGATTTTTGACAATTTTGATTATCTTATCAAATCCTACTTGTCTCATCTTGATATTTACTCGCATAAAAGTCACATTCCAGATTTTGATACTCTATAAACTCTTTTCTTTGAATTGTACGCTTGATTAATTTGGCTGTGGCTCCTTCATAAATTCACATTAATTAACTAGCGTATCTCTCATAGACCCTCGATTGGATAAAGGAGGGCTGGGGAACTCAAAGGTGGAGTTAACGAAATGTTTACATGCTCTTTGATTTATTTTTTGAGATCCAGTGCTCATGGAAAGTAGATTAAGAATCTCAAAACTAGACCGTGTAGCCTAAACATGGCCCCTTTTTATTCTATTCTTCAGTGAGGATTCTAGGAGGGTTGCATTCACGACGAAATGGGCAGATATTTATTAAATTAATTTTCAGAGTTTTGGACCTTTCTATTAATTTTTGATTTCCAAATGTATTTACGAACCATGTTGAATTCTGGTTAATTACGAGGGTAACGTTTTGAATCGTTTCAACTTGCCCCGCACCACGCATTTCTATTTGCCCCGATGGGTTGAAAATGCGGAGCAATATCAAACTACCAAAATACAAAAACTAAAACGTATCTTCCATCGATTTTTCATAATCATTATGTTTATTCAACATTGAATGCTTACCTACCGTGAAAATTTGATGAAAAAACACTTCAAAACATCATTTTGGGACCTGTTTCATTGGTACGTCAAAAAGTTAGTTCGAATTTCGCAAAGAGCGAAAAATAAACAATGGCAGGGATTGCTTTTAGTAGCTGCAATCTTCCGGGAATAGCAGTCAGAAGGTGCGTTTAGGGGAGTAATTTGTTGAAAAAAATAATAAGGGCATTCGGTCATTGCTGATCTAAATTACAGCTTCCGTTTCAACTTACCCCGCATTTCAACTTGCCCCGGTGTACCTTACATACTTTTCGTCCGCTGCCAAGATTTACATCTTTTGTCTTTTGTAATGCCTTAGAGTCTACACGCGTAAGCAAAAGTCTATCAACCAGTTTCAAATATACAACTTACTCTTTACGGTCCTTAGATTTGAAGGTCCTTACATGATATGTTTGTTTCATCAAAATAATCATGGGGGTTGTGTACAACGACGTAAACTATGTAAAACCAAATCTATACACATACGATTGAGCTGGAGCCACCTCATTCGTACACTATGTTTCACAGTCGAATAATTGATAATACCCTAAAAGTAGGTAATTATTTATGGTTGAAATGCGCTATGTAGGAACGGGAATGGTTATGATTTTTTTATGAGCTTGGAAAGTATAAAAGTTGCAAAAGAAAAATGTTTCTGTCAGCCACATAAGGCTTAAAATACTACGGTGTGGCTATCACTTTTGATATAATTCATGGTCTGAGTAAAAATCTGAATAGAAGCATTTGTATTCTAACACTTTTTTAAAATAAATGCCAACGCCGGATATTTTGTTCGTAGTTTTGCTAAAATCAAATCACATGGAATTGTGCGTGGTATTTTTAGCGTGTGTTTGATATGCTCACAAACACATTCTCTCGCTCTATTCGAAGTGCGCTGCTGCCAAAGAAAACGAACTGTCCCAATTTTATTTAGTGAAACATAGAGCAAATATTGGATAAATTTGCTGTTTGTGGTGATAATCAAGTGGTAATAAAGTGTAAAAAGTAGTTTACGTACCTAATTTGTCGTATCATACACGATAAAGAGAAGAAACAGGCGATCCAAAAAAGTAAGTAACAGTTTGCATTTCGTCTGCTGCTTTCTTGGGCGATGCAATAATGGCAAGGATTTCGTAGGTGCAAATTTGTTTCGGTGATTAATTCGTCAAATCTTGCTACTTTTACACAACCAACTTATTCAAATGAAAGCCTAGACTTGAAATTGTGTGATTGAATCAAATTTATGTTCATAAATAGTGTATGTTTGCTGGAAAACGCAAATATTGTTGAGGGTGCCAACAAATGTCGCACCCTGCCAAAGCCGTATTCTACCCTAAATAATAAGCAAATAATAATAACAAAACACCTATTCACGTTTCTATCGGGAAGTAAAGCGCGCTTATTGGGACAGATGTCCGCTGAGTCATTATTTGTCATTATTTCGTATTCTATATTAGTTATATGTTTTCCAGCAAAAAATCATTGAAAAATCGATAAATTCTTGTTTTTGTACTAATTTTTCGATATTTTATACTCATTTTATGTACCCATGAAAGCACATGAAATAGACAAATTGATACTAAATTTGCGAAAAATAATCCACGTTTGTTGGATGGACTCGAACCCTCAACCTCCTACTCTCTAGACAGGAGTGTTAATAGCCAGACGTAGTTCTTATTTATATCCAACTAGTTATGGGTTTGCAACTTAGTGGACAAACAACAAAGGAGTAATCGCATTACGGGATCCATGGATCGGTCGTATGAGACACGGTGCATAATGGATTATCTGCGTAAGCAGTGGGTTGCGTCGTACGGAATTTATCGGGAGGTTGGGACAAAAGATATTTTAGTTACTAGATAAAGATTGTCGCTGTCGTCGCTGTCCGGAACATCTTTTGCTGGCAAGGATAGGGGAGCTAAATGTCAAAGAAGGAAAATCCATACGATTTGACAGCTTGGTATCCAACATGTTCCGGACAGCAGAACAAAGGGAACCGAAGCGACAATCTTTATCTAGTAACTAAAATATCTTTTGTTGGTACGGTCAGTAGATCGGGTCAAGCTACTGACTAGTCAGCGTGAGGAGCCTTGGAACTAAATAGAGCTGGATAGCAGAAGTTTAGGGGGTGCTTCGGATCAACACATTTAATAGCAATAAAAGTAGGGAGATTTAAAATCAATTATTTGTGTGGTGTACCCTTGGGTGTACCTAATTCTTTTATGAATTCCTTAAGCCTACCTGACTAGAATTATATCAAATTATATCAACCTATGTTATTATGTTATACTAAATTTTTATAACAAAATTTGTTAGAAACGTGGTGCAGGATGTTGTTAAAATATCTAAATTTCTATCAAAAATCACACTACTGGAAACAAAAAACTATCAAATTTTGTTACAATTTTATCATAAAAATAACATATTTTGTTAGAAATTTATAACAGAATCAGATACAAAAATATTGTTACAGTGCAGTTGAAAATTTTTACAGGTCGTAATAGATCTCCAGATTGTGAACAACAATACAAAACTTTTGTTTTTGTCTGAACAAAAATATTTTTCGAAAATATGAAACTAACAACATTACAAATAAGGCAACCTTTGCAAATTATATCAGCGTTGTGATATCTATATGGCTGGAAGACTTTGCTACATCTATTTCAATTGCCTACTGTTGGGCAATTCGGTGTTAAGCATTTTTTAAATCATATTATGATAAAATCCTGTTACAATATTTGAAAGATAATGGCCACTAAGAACAAAATTGTATCAAAATAAGTTATAAATATCACAATATGTTAATATTGTGTTCAGTTTCTGTTATGCTATTCTAGTCGGGTATGTAACCTTCATATGTTCCAATATCGAGGTAGGAAGTAAGGATTACTAAAAGTCATATAATTCCAAGAAATCTATTGAAATTTTCATGAATTGTTAAATTCAGTAAGCCTTGTATCTACTTGATCCAGTAGCGCGCATATTCTCGACTAAACATTTCAAACTTCTCAGTTGTGAATTGACAAACTTCTCAGTTGTGAAATGGCTGGAGAGATATTCGATCCGCCATTGGTGCCGCTGCACTTGGCACGGTGCCCCCGGATCAGAGAAACGACTGGTATGACGGCGAATGTGAGCAGTTAGTGGAAGAGAAGAATGCAGCATGGGCGAGATTGCTGCAACACCGCACGAGGGCGAACGAGGCACGATATAAACAGGCGCAGAACAGACAAAACTCGATTTTCCGGAGGAAAAAGCGTCAGCAGGAAGATCGAGACCGTGAAGAAACGGAGCAACTGTACCACGCTAATAACGCACGAAAGTTCTATGAAAAGTTAAACCGTTCACGTAAGGGCCACGTGCCACAGCCCGATATGTGTAAGGACATAAACAGGAACCTTCTTACGAACGAGCGTGAGGTGATCCAAAGGTGGCGGCAGCACTACGAAGAACACCTGAATGGCGATGTGGCAGACGAAGATGGCGATATGGTGATGGACCTGGGAGAACGCGCGCAGGACATGATTCGACCGGCTCCGGATCTCCAGGAAATCCAGGAGGAGATTGGCCGGCTGAAGAACAACAAAGCCCCTGGGGTTGACCAACTACCAGGAGAGCTATTTAAACACGGTGGTGAGGCACTGGCTAGAGCGCTGCACTGGGTCATTACCAAGATTTGGGAGGAGGAAGTTTTGCCGCAGGAGTGGATGGAAGGTGTCGTGTGTCCCATCTACAAAAAGGGCGATAAGCTGGATTGTAGCAACTACCGCGCAATCACATTGCTGAACGCCGCACAGTGGGACCAATTCCAAAAAAGACGGTCAAAAATGTTAGAAGTGAATAAAATGGTCTAGCAGGCCACATATTATGATATCTCATTGAATGGATGGTTCATCTTCTCGACATCACCGACCCGTAAGCTAGAGATCGACTACCGGAACGAGAGGTGGGGCACCAGTCGCGCAAGCACGCTAACGTTCTCAAAGACAACGTGCTTGCACCAAGTGGTGCCTCATCAAATATCAATGGCTAGCGCCGCCAGTGTAGAGTTCTATTTCTATGAGCACTTTCACAGGTATTCCTTTACTTACCAATTTCTGTCGTCACCTCACTGCAGTGCTAACGGAAAAATGTATTCCATTGTTAGAAATTGTAAACATATAAAATGGATTTTCTTTCGTCCCTACGCAAAGTAAAGCTTTAGAGGCACAAATCGTTTCTTGATATTACGGTTCATGTGAAAAACTCATGATATTTTTACAGAATATGTATGGAAAATTAGACATAGGGGTCAAATAAAATATTCTCGCTGCATTGCGACTAAACATGACATGACTTGATAGTTTGTCCTACTTCCTTTAACAATATTTTCAAAAACTCAGAGCGCAAGTGCCTGTAAAAATTCATGTTCGCGTAGCATTTCCTTAATTAAAGTATGCGTGAGACAAGAACAAATGGTACTAGGGGGCCGTACACATATTACATATACCCTGATGGGGTAGGGGGATCTGTCGTTTTACCTATAAATAAAAAAATCATTTGTATGTAAGAAATCTTACATGAAGGGAGGGATGTTGAAAAAACCAGAAATAACGCTTACGTAATAAGTGTACGACCCCTAGACAATTTTCAGCTGATGTTGCACCATTGTATTGAGGCAAATGAGAAGTAGAAGGAGAAGAGAAAACATATTGTGCGTTGCTTTTTATCAAAATTGATTGGCAAGACCAAAACGACCACTGTCAGTAAAACCGAAATAACTGAGCGGGCGGAGGGTGGCGGAACCTAATTTCTGCAGGATTGGATTCCTGACAAAAAAATGAAACTACAGTGTGAATTTCATTGATGGGTACCGATGGGTACCTTTTTGAATTTCACAATGAATACAGCAAGAAGATAATACAATAATAATTTAGACCTAATAAAGACCGAGTGCTTTCTGCGCGATCAAAAATAATTTACGAACGTATATGCGTGGCTTTATTAGTTTTTGGACTACACTTTGTGATGGTGCCAAATATAATAGGTTTGGGTGATGTATACGTCGTGGCCAACATAATGAAGCAGAAAGATAAATGTTACAAGATTTAACAAAAATAAAAATCGACAACATGCTCAACTTGTATTGACTGTAAAGGTAAGATCCACCCGAATAAAATGACTCAAAACTATGTCAACATCATCGTCAAGTATTCTACTAACACCCCATGGCTCAAGTTATCAATTTGAATCATTTTGAAAAAATGGTTTTTGACCGTCTTTTTGAAGATTGGTCCTTCTGTGCGCCGCCTACAAGGTACTCTCCCAAATTTTATGCCGTCGACTAACACCAATTGCAAGAGAGTTCGTGGGGCAGTACCAGGCGGGATTTATGGGTGAACGCTCTACCACGGACCAGGTGTTTGTCATTCGCTAAGTACTGCGGAAATGCCGCGAATACAATGTGCCCACACATCATCTATTCATCGACTTCAAAGCCGCATATGATACAATCGATCGGGACCAGCTATGGCAGCTAATGCACGAACACGGTTTTCCGGATAAACTGACACGGTTGATCAAAGCGACGATGGATCGGGTGATGTGCGTAGTTCGAGTTTCAGGGGCATTCTCGAGTCCCTTCGAAACCCGCAGAGGGTTACGGCAAGGTGATGGTCTTTCGTGTTTGCTATTCAACATCGCTTTGGAAGGTGTAATACGAAGAGCAGGGATTAACACGAGTGGTACAATTTTCAATAAGTCCGTCCAGCTATTTGGTTTCGCCGACGACATAGATATTATGGTACGTAACTTTGAGAAGATGGAGGAAGCCTACATCAGACTGAAGAGGGAAGTTAAGCGGATCGGACTAGTCATCAACACGTCGAAGACGAAGTACATGATAGGAAGAGGTTCAAGAGAAGACAATGTGAGCCACCCACCGCGAGTTTGCATCGGTGGTGACGAAATCGAGGTGGTAGAAGAATTTGTGTACTTGGGCTCACTGGTGACTGCCGAAAATGACACCAGCAGAGAAATTCGGAGACGCATAGTGGCTGGAAATCGTACGTACTTTGGACTCCGCAAGACGCTCCGATCGAATAGAGTTCGCCGCCGTACCAAACTGACAATCTACAAAACGCTAATTAGACCGGTAGTTCTCTACGGACACGAGACCTGGACGATGCTCGTGGAGGACCAACGCGCACTGCTGCGTACCATCTATGGTGGGGTGCAGATGGCGGACGGTACGTGGAGGAGACGAATGAACCACGAATTGCATCAGCTGTTGGGAGAACCATCCATCGTTCACACCGCGAAAATCGGACGACTGCGATGGGCCGGGCACGTAGCCAGAATGTCGGACAGTAACCCGGTGAAAATGGTTCTCGACAACGATCCGACGGGCACAAGAAGGCGAGGTGCGCAGCGGGCAAGGTGGATCGATCAGGTGGAAGATGACTTGCGGACCCTCCGTAGACTGCGTGGTTGGCGACGTGTAGCCATGGATCGAGCCGAATGGAGAAGACTCTTATATACCGCACAGGCCACTTCGGCCTTCGTCTGAATAAATAAATAGTTGTGAATTGACGCACTAGTGGATCTAGCTAGGCCAATAAAATATGTGCTGGTCGATGATTGAAGTGCTATCGGACCTAGACGTACAAAAAAAAACCTACTTTGGAGTGGATTGGATGACCTCCAGAATCGCCATTAGTCCTTCAGAATCGACATATTGATAAGACAAATTGAATTCTGGAGCAGAGCTTAAAATATTCATCTTCATGAAGCAACTTCGGTCCGACTTTTGACAAACATCGCATGAATATTCAAAACATAGAATGACATAGTCAGACGACTACTCCACGAAATCATTCATTCGACTGTCACTGAATGTGTTTACTATGTGCAGAAAAAACGTAATTAGCATTGCTTATGTTGATGTTTACCGCTGAAAGTGCCTCGCGGATGAAAATCAGATTCAGTCCTGTGTGATAAACCACTTTACTCATTTAAAACGTGTACAGATTTCAGATAATTTATCAATTTGTAAAATGTGCATAAATATTCAATGACTTATATTCAACTGAATATTGACTGTCCAGAGCCGACTATGAATGTGTCGGAAGTGAACTGACAAATGAAGAAAAATGGACTTCACTAAAAATTTTCGATTATTTTACACTCTGTTCTGGAGTCAATTGGCAGATATTCCGAATACTGGTTGGACGTATCCGTATTAAGAAGAAGTGGGTTGATTAATGGCCAGAATGGTCTCCAGTCTGTCGGTAGTTTAGGGCATTGTTGGATTGGAATTGCTTGGACCTACAAAATTCAACTTTGAAGTAATTCAGTCGCTATCGCTATCATTATTTAAATCTCTTGATGCAGATTCTTGTATTCTGTATGCTGTAAGATGAGTGACGCCATTTCAAATACTCATCCTCGTTCAAAGCTTAACCAGTTAATATAGCCAAGAATCGAACTCATCAGGGGGGGTCCCGTAGCGTAGTTGACTACACGTTCGCCTTATAGGCGAATGGTCATGTGTTCGATTCTCGACCCCTCCACCAATCCTTTCTCAGGCGTTAGAAGCGCAGTCCGTACGGTTGCTTTTTGGGGAACGCGCCTCACCGATACGGCTGCTTTATGACGACTGACAAAACTGTTCTTCTTGGAGGCACTCTCCTCATTTCTCACTGCTCACTGTAAAAAGTGAGAAATGAGGAGTGAGAAGTGAAACATCTCACTACTCACTTCTCGCTGTTTACAATGAGCGGTGAGAAATGTGAAGTGAGAAGTGCGTAGTGAGATGTCCCACTTCTCACTCCTCATTTCTCACTTTTCGCTTCTCACTTTTTACAGTGAGCAGTGAGAAATGAGAAGTGAGTAGTGAGACGTCCCACTTCTCACTCCTCATTTCTTTCTTCTCACTTTTTACAGTGATAAGTGAGAAATGAAGAGTGAGAAGTGAAATGTCTCACTAAAAATCTTGTTTTCCCTTGCATGATTCCGGACAAACACCTATTTTTGAAGAATGGACTAAAACTTAGATTGCCTCAATCCAGGCTAGAAGGAATCACATCCACCATTGCCTTACCTGGGCCAACGCCCGGGATTAAATTTACTACCTTACTTCAAGAATCAGATCTACCATTGCCGTATTCTGGACAAACTTCTATCTCCATAAAATGAATCACTTTAATTTTTGAGAAAGGGGTAAAATCCACCATTGCCTTATTGTGGGTGAACGACTACTTTAACCCTTTCAAGCCCAATTTTTTCTAAACGGTATTACGCAGTAAATTTGATATGTTCCATTTGTTTTCGTGATTATGAATTGACAAAACAAGTTAAAAATATTTTTCGAGATGTACTAGATTATCCAAACTGTCCTTGACTCCGGAACTTACGATCTACAATTACCATGCAAGCTTTTTTCGTCACTCTAAGAGCTTGGATATGGATTCAACCATATCCGTAACATATTCCTAAAATCAATGGACATGGTCAGATGATTTTGGGATATCCTAGGTCATCCAAACTGTCCTTAAGTTCAGAACTTGTGATCTACAGCTTTTTTCGTCGCTTCAAGCTTGGATATGCATTCAACCATATCAATAATACATTCCTGAAGATCAAGGGACATGTCGCGAACTCAACGACAGTTTGGATTGCCCAGAATATCTTAAAGCTATCTTACGATATCTGTTGACCTCCAGGGAAGTGTAATGGATGCATTTGAACAGATATTGAAGCTTTTAGTACCGAAAAGAGCTTCTAAGCAGCTTTAGATCTCAAGTCTCGAACTCAAGAACTGTTTGGATTACCCAAAATAGCTAAAAACTATCCTACGATATCCTTCGTCCTCCCAGAAGGTATAATAGATATAATTAAATGCATATTTCAGCCATGGGCTTAGCCAGGATTTCGAGAAGGGGGGGGGGGGGGCAACTTTTTTGGTCTTCTAAATCGTAGTTTTATAGTAGTTTAATAAAAACACATGAATATTAACACATGAAACCAAATCCAAACCAAATCGAAACAATAATGATTAAAACTATAATGGATTTAAAAATGCGTGATTTATTGCTCATCAGATTTTTTAAATAAAGTTAGAAAAATATTAATGAACTTAGTATTCAGAAAGAATATTAAATCGGCTATAACAATTATTATAAAAATCCTGCATTCTTCCATAAGTTTAAGAAAACTAGAACCATACATCTGAATTTCTAAACAAATCCTCTCTGAAATAATATTTATTATAAAATAGGCAGAAAAATCAATATGCAAGCTTTCTCCAGGAATTCCTTCGACAATTGCTCCTGGCATTATATCCGAAATTCTATCAGGGATTCTTTAGGAATGCCTCCAGCAACTTCTTCGGCAGTGTCTTCAGGAGTTCCACCATAAATTTTGCCGAGAATTGATCCGAAAATTCCATCATTATTTACTCCAAGAAAAAAATTCCATAAAATTTTCCGTGAATTGTTTCGAATAATTTCTTGTGAAAATTTCAAAGAATTTCTCCAGGAATGAAATCAACAATGGAATTTTCGGAGGAGCTCCTAGATTAATTCGCAATGAAATCCTGAAAGAATTCCGGTGGAAACTTCAAGATTTCCACTGGGAGATCCTCCAGGAGCTTCTCCGAAAATTCCTCCTGAAATTCTTCCAGGAGTTCCACTGACATTTCCGCCAAGAATTTCTCTAGGATTTTCTTCGAGAATTATTCCGGTAGTTCTATCGGCAGTTCCTCTGAAAATTCTTCTGGGAATTTCGGCAGAATTGGAATTTATTTAGGCTTCTTCAGGAATTTATATAGATTTTCCACCAGAAGTTCCTCCGAGAATTTCCCTAACAAAGGTTTCAGCTAGATGAGATATGTCTGGCTATAAAATGAATTCTCTTGTTTCCGAGAATGCTTCTGGTAGTTTCCCCGGGGTTCCTTCAGAAATTCTGCCGGGAGTTTCTTCAGAAATTCTTCCAGAAAATTCCTTCGAGAGTTCCTCCGGGAATTCCACCAGCAATTCATCCGGAAGTTTCTCCGGAAATTCCTCCGGGAGTTCCACCAGAAGCTATTTCAGGAAATTATTCAGGCTTTTTTTCAGGAAATCATTTAGGCTTTCTTCAGAAATTAAGCTGGAAATTCCTCTTGAAGTTCTTCCGATAGTTTCTCTGGGAGCTCATCCGGGAGGTCCTCTAGGAATTCTTCCAGGAGTTCCTCCTGAAATTCCTCCGGAAGATCTTACGGGAGCTTAGAGAAGTTCCTTCGGGAATTCCTCCGGGAGATCCACCAGCAGTTTCTACGAGAATCTCTCCGGGAGTTTCACCTGCAGTTTCTCCGGGTGTTTCTCTGAAAAGAAACTCCCGGAGGAACTCCCAGAGTAATTTCCGGAGGAACTCCCGGGGGATTTTCTATTGGAATTTCCGGAGAAATTATCCGAGGAATTCTCGGAGGAACTGCCGGTGGAACTTTTTGAGGAATTTATTGAAGAACTACAGGAAGAATTTCCGTAGGAAATCCTGGAGGAACTCTCGTAAGAAATCTAGGATGAACCCAAAGGAACTTCCGTAAGAATTCCAGGAGTAACTCCTGGAACAATTCTTTAAAGAACCTCCCGGAGGAATTCCCGTAAGAACTCCCAGAGAAATTCTCCGAGAAATTTCTGCAGGAATTTGTAGATAAATGCCTAAAGAAATGCTAAATTTATTCCTGGAAGAAAGCCTGAATGAATTCCCGAAAGAAACTACTGGTGAAACTTCAGAGGAACATCCACTGGAATACCCTAGAGGAAGAGAAAAAATATTTCTGAAGGAACTTCCAAAATCCCATTTCCCGTGAAATTCTTGCCAAATATCGTCCAGGAATTCTCTGTAAAGTTCCTGGAGGTATTACCGGAGAATTTCTTGGAAAAATCCTGGAAGAACTCCCTGAGGAACTCCCACAAGCGCTTCCGAAGGAACTCCCACATGGAAGTGCTGAAATAATTCTTAGAGAAGTTCCTAAAGGAATTTCCGAAAAAATATCTGAAGGAATTCCCAGAAAAATACCAGGAGGAATTAATGCAGAAATTCCCAGATGAAATCCTGATTCTATATTCCCAGATTAATTGCTGAAGAAAATCTCTGCGGATTGTTCCGAAGAAATTTCTGGAAGAACTCTTGGCAGATATCCGAGTAAATTCCGAGTGAAGTCCGGAACGAATTCTAGTACACTTCCGCGGAAAATCTCCCGGAGAAATTCCTGAAGGAATTCCTGGAGTACCTGAAGAAACTCCCGAAAAAAATACCTGTAAGAATTTCTGGGGAAATACTTGGACGAATTCCAGGAGAAATTCATGAAGATATTTCTAGAGAATTTCTTGAAGGATATTCTGAAGTAATTGCCAAAAGAATTCCAGATTGGAATGCTAGATGATTTCGCTATTGAATGTTTGGAGGTTTTCCCGGAAAATTTCCTGGAAGTAATCCCGTAGGAATTAAAGGAAGAGTTCCGAGAGGAATGCCCGGAGAAGTTCCTAGAAGAATTTCCGAAGGAATTTCTTATAGATTTACAAGTGAAATTATGGAGCTATATCGGAGGATTTCCGTCATAAATTTTTGAAGAAACTTCTGGTAGAATTTTGGGGAGAAATTCCGCATGTATTGTTGCGGGAGGTATTGGCTGGTGGCTTCGAACCGATGATGCTTACAGCAAATAAAAAAACATATTTGTAATTCATTAGCTAAAAAGCTGAAATAATATATTTATTGATAGTTATTTACATATTTAGAAATAATGTATAACTCACAATTTCGGTGATTTGTCTGAAGCCGATTGCCTCCTTGCCAACAGAACCTCCACACTCGCTAAACAAGAGGTTTTGTTGTTATTCCTTACACATCTAAATTGGTTGATTTATAGCTAGGGGTGAGTATTATGCAATGATGTGCGGAATGTAACATGTATTCTTGACGGAACTCTCGAATAAATGCCTAAAGGAAATGCCGGATTCTTCCTGAAGAGAGAATAGCCGAAGAAATATCTAGAAGTAAATCTTGGAGCGAAGAAAAGATATCTTCAAGGAATTTCCTCGTGAATTTGCTAAAAAAAATTAGTGGGGGGTTTCTAGATAAGGAGGAATTACAATTACATGAGAAGGATTTTCGAACGATTTTCAGAGGAATTTGTGGATAACTTTCCGGTGGAATTTAGAAGTTCCCAGGGGAGCTTCTAAATGGATTTCAAGGAGAATTTTTGAGCCCGAAATGTTTCGAGTTGTTTTGAACTTTCATATATTATGGATCCTGGATGCCCTAATAAGTTTTGGGATTTTTTTGAATTTCAACCACCTATTTCTGTATATGATTGGATCGTAAAGTGCACATTGCGCGGCCGGTAATAAAGTTAATTAGTTCAGTGCGTGTTGGCTCTTGTTTCGGACGGCAGAACGACCGCGCGATTTGCCGAAATTTTGTGTTTTGCATTGCGCGGCCGGTAATAAAGTTAATTAGTTCAGTGCGTGTTGGCTCTTGTTTCGGACGGCAGAACGATCGCGCGATTTGCCGAAATTTTGTGTTTTGTTTTGTTTTTTCTTAGGACGGTTCGTAAGTAAATTGATGAATATATTTTATTATTTTTACAGCATATACTGTTATTGACAAACGCTCTATATTGTCGAATAGAGCTCCCTATTATTCACCTTTCCCACTAACACAAATTTTCCTTCCCGAGACATCTATGAAGGTAGTATGGGTTCCCTGCATCTTCACTAGTAGATGTTGACCTGACATTCCTTCCCTTCCTTCCGTGATTGTAAGGACGTGGCCAGGTATACAACTGCTACTGTATAGGAAAAGGTACTAATCCCAAGTACCAATTTGCGACAATATACAGTAGATTGCTCAATTCAAGCTCTGTCTGGTAGGGGGCGGGTGTCGCGGGAGAGGGTTCTCTTCGTCGACTTCCCCTCATTTGAATGAAAGTGACAGGCAGGGAGTTTCTTTGCAGTTTATCACCTCAGAATGCAAGTTCGCATTGTTTTCTTTCGTTCTGAAGTGATAAACCACAGAGAGATCTGCTGCTTGTCACTTTTGTTTAAGGGAGGGGGGGTCGACGGGGAGAGTCTTCTCTTGCGACATTCGCCCTTATTCCGGATGGAGCTTGAATTGAGCATTGTATAGCCACCCACGATTTGTACAATCACATATGCTATGCTATGCTATGCTATGATTGGATCGTAAAGTGCACATGTTTGAGGGAATTCATTTCAGTGCCCGTTCAATCTTTCCACAATTTAGGGGGGGCGACGCCCCTCCCCCCTGCCCCTCCTTGGCTACGCCCATGATTTCAGCTTTCAGTACCGAAAAACGATTTGCTTGCAGCTGTAGGCCTAATACGTCCTAGGAAGTTGAAAAATAGTTTATTATACATCACAGTAACACTACGGATACGTTAGAATCAGAGTGTAAAATAATCGAAAATTTTTAGTGAAGTCCATTTTTCTTCATTTGTCAGTTTACTTCCGACAGATTCATAGTCGGCTCTGGACATTCAAATTCAGTTGAATATTAGTCATTGAATGTTTATGCACATTTAACAAATTGATAAATTATCTGAAATCTGAACACGTTTCAAATGAGTAAAGTGATTTATCACACAGTACTGAATCCGATTTTCATCCGCGAGGCACTTTCAGCGGTAAAAATCAACATAAAAAAATGCTAATTATGTTTTTTTCTGCACATAGTAAACATATTCAGTGACAGTTGAATGAATGATTTCGTGGAGTAGTCGTATGACTATGTCATTCTATGTTTTGAATATTCATGCGATGGTTAGAATAAAAATATTATTTTGAAATAATACAATCCGCTGCCAATACACCTAAAATTTTCTCTGTCGTAGCTTCACCGTATTCATGACGTTCTAGGTAGTCGTAGGGCCTTGATTGCCCAATCCGGATATTTTCTCTGGTAGGGGAGTTAATTTCAAGAAATTTTGCTGAATATAGTGTTCACTTTTATCCTTTGTGCGATTTTATACATCCATTTTTCTATTGGGGTCTGAAAGGGTTCCGCCGAAAAGGGTGGTCTCAATCCGAGCAAGCGTCTAGTTTTGAGTGAGCTTTTTAGTCACATTCACCATCGCCTTATGCCGAGCACACGACTTCATTTAAAAAAGAGATCACATCCACAATTGTCGTAATTCGACTAAGCGCCCACTTTTAAAGAGGGAATCACGTCCAGTATTACCTCAATTTTCTAGTCTTGCGACCAAAGGCGGAGGATTGCCAATCCGGAGATGGCGAGTTCGATTCTCGGTCCGGTCTAAGATATTTTCGGGTTGGAAATCTTTCGACATCCTGGGCATAGTGTATCCATTGTACTTGCCACACAAGGTACACACTCATGCAATGGCGGGCATAGAAAAGCTTTCAACTAATAACTGAGGAAATGCTAATAGAATACTAAGTTGAAAAGCCGGCCAAGTTCCAGTGGGAATGTGGGAATGTCTGTGGGAATGTCTTATTCGGCCAAATGTCCTTTTCGGCCAAATGACCTATTCGGCCAAATTACCTGTTTGGCCGGATGACCCGTTCGGCCAAATGACAATCGGCCAGATGGTTTTCGGACTAATGCACAGTGGCTAAAATCGTGTTTTTAGCGCGTTTATCAAATAGTACCTTTATTATGTGATTTTGTGTAATGGCATCTTTGAGACATTTTATCAGTAAGTCGACGCGATTCTTTGGAGGTATTCAGCCTTATGATCAATCCCCCTAAAAGTGAGATGAAATTTTTTTTTCCACTTTACAACATGGAAGGTATATCTCTTCGCGAGAGTTGTAGCAACAGTTCTCCTGAAAAACTTTGTCAAAAATACCAAGTTCATAATTTCATTACTTTTGGAGATTTATTGCATTTCATGCCAACAAGTTTTGAACATGTTCGATGTATGAGCAATGCTTATTAAGCATACAAACATATGGAGACGCATGGTGCATTGGTTCATCAACTCCCTATGGTGGGTGATTGATTTCTACCTTGCACAGTAGAAAATGGTTTTTGATGAAACACTACTTACATTCGCTTACAACTCTACAGTTCAGATATTAATTCAAAGTTCATTACTTGTACTTTGTTATCCGTATGAGATTGACTGCCACAATTTGCCCGGTGTCAAGTAGCAGTTGAATCAAATATGATTAAAAAATCCAATATAACTGTTATAACTTTTTTATTTTTCAAGTTTTTAAGCCACAATAGCCAAACATGCAAAAAAAAATGTAGAAATGAAAACGAAAAGATATGATGAAAAATCCATTTTTATGGGGTTGTCAGCATAAAACGTAAGAAATCTCCAAAAGTAACGGGATTACGTGTCTTCGACAAAGTTTTTCAGGAGATCTTTTGCTACAACTTTTAAGAAGAATCAAATCTTATAGGTATGTTGTGAAGTGGAAAAAAATAATTTTTCATCTTACTTTTAGGGGGATTAATCAGTAAGGTGAATACCTCCAAATAAGCACATTAACTTACTGATTAAATGTCTCGAGGACACCATTACGCTAAATTTCATAATAAAAGTACTATCAAATAAACGCGCTAAAACACGATTTTAGCCACTGTGTAATGGTTTGTTTGGCCAAATGGCTCTCGGCCGAATGGGTTTCGGTCAAGCGACCCTTCCCCTTTCTTTATACACAAAATACATTTTCACTTTATTATAATCACTTTAAAACATTGACTACCTTAAAGTATAAGACCGAGATTAATCTTATGCAAAAGAGTGTGACTATTTCAGTATTGTCACTCCTCGATTTTGTCTACCCCTGATTTTAACACGTTATAACCCCAAGTTTAAAAAAAAATTGTGGTCGTTCTTTTTATTTTTGTAAATACAGCAAACCACAAAGATTTTCACGAAATAACTTTCACCGCCTGTGGTTAATTAATAAACATTTCTGAGTACCTGTCAAGCATTTAGTAACCCTTTTCGACAAAAATACGGGTTCCGTTGAGATATTTTGCCTTTCCAAGGTAAAAACTGATTCATATTTGTGAAACAAATTAAAAATCGAAAAAAAAATCGATTTTGTCACATTTCCTATTTTATCACCCCATAATTCATGAAAGGGTGGTGATAAAATCGGGAGCGCATATTGACCAAACTTCTCTTACTCGTTGAATCAAAGAGTAATGCCCAAGATGACGCCGTGAACTTTTAATGGATCCCTTGTTTAGAGGTGACTAGTTCATCGAGTAGTCAAATCTGATCGGTGAGTGGGCAAGGGTAATATGATTATGCATTACGTCTATCTGACACCACGATGTGAAGAGCTCAATGTCAACATTAACTGAACAGCAGTTCAAAGTTTAAAAACACAATAAATTTTCAGGTCACCCGCATAATGTGGCGTACATGAATGTGATCGTAATCACCGTTAATATAAATTACAATATAAAACAAAGGTCCTAAGTAACTCTCTAGAGATGTATTCAGCCGAAACTAAAGTGCGTCACCATGCAATCATTTCTAGACATCAACAATGATTTATTTCTGTTAACTATTAACGACAGCAGTCCACAATAGTAACACTTCAACCAAAGACCACCCCCTAGTCTTTGCTTGAACCAGAGATCAGTGAGTAAAAAACTGGGAAAATGGCAACGTGGCAATGGTAAACACTAAAAGGACACTTTGAACAACTTGAGCTTTTCGTAGATGCACATCATAAAAAATATAAACTTGATTGATAACGCAGATCGATGTCCGTTTGATCTCAAAGTGGCATGTTCGCCAATCTCTTATTATAATAGTACTCAACTAATTATAGTTACCTCATAACACCCTTAAGGCAAATCGTAGTTTAGGTATTTTCTCATATTTATTCATACGATAAGGTAATATAGACAAAAATGAAATATAAAACGTTTTGGCGAGTAAAAACGGCCTAGCAGCAATAGCCTACAATGTACCGCGCGCTTCCACGCCCTACTTTTCCTTACCAGAATGAGATTCGCCGACACATACGTGGTGCATTGTTCCATAAGGGCTGTCAGCTAAAAGACGTCTCGCCCCCATGAGTTTCCCGTGAACTGAACATCACTACATTTTTTCATGTGAATAATATCAATGTTATTCAGATTTTATGCAATTTCACGGTGGAAAAATGCCCTTGAAAATGGTTATGACTAAAATAATGCCAACTATCAAAAATATTGAATAGAATTTTTTCTCCCGCAAATTGATTTCAATGTTACTCCTGAATCCATGCCATACAAGTAAACAATCACATGGAGCCAAAACAAATTCTAATCATATTTAAATTATAATCATCATTTTTTTTTGTACTGAATTTTATGTAGAAGCTAATCCACATCTGAATTATTGAACATTATCCACAAATCAGGGTTACTCTGAAGACGAATGCTTGCCATTTTTTCTTATGAACATGCATTCATATTGACATCTTGTTCAACATACACCAATCCAATAACTTCTGACATCTGTTCAAAGTCGAGCATCCTCTCGATCATGAACTGTCAATCGGATTCGATGAGCTATGCTTTGCCTAGCCTACTTTTGACGTAACGATTGCTCTCGATCTTCACCTCGATCGCAAAATCCATCCCTCTTAGAACGGTGGCTGCTGAATCAGCTGAGGGAGAGTCCATCCCAACAGCCAGAGCGCTAGGAGTGCTGATCTCACGCTGCACGAGCCTGATTCCAATACTAGACCCGACCCGTCAGTGCGCTTAGCACATTCCAATCCCGTGTCATCGACGATGACAACTTGCGCTTTTCTTCTTCCACTGTCAGAGTGCATTATCGGAGCGTAGTTGCTCTTTTAAGGATCGGCTGACTGAGTGACGCCGTTTGAAAATGATTAATAACTTCGTTCTCGACTGCAAGTGATGACGCTCCTTCACCGCACTCGAAGCGAACGATTTTGCGCACTGGATTTATATTTAGTGCGGCTAATTGCACCCCGCCGCTTAGCGCAGCGGATCTATCGTTTTCCGTTGGGGATCGCTTCTCTACAGGCACGACCGCCGGTAAGCACAAAACATATGAATTAGACAAACGACACTGAAGATGAACAACAAGAGGCACTGCAACTCATTCGAAGCGGCGGTGGAGTGCGGACGTCCGTCGACGGTGCGGATAGTCCTTGACCTCGTTTTCCACTTCGTCCACTTGGACTGACGACGACCGATTGGCCTGACGGACGCGGACGGACGACGGCGAGAAAAACCTGCGCTCGGTGCGTCACTGAAACGGAACGAATTACAATCGATCCGAAGCAACATGCGCGCGGGGGATTCATGCAGAAGATCATCTCCGCCGTACCGGAAAAGGTAATTTGCATTGAACTTAGATTTAGACTGGAGACCAAGTCGAGGGGACTTCACCGACCGGCAACGTTGCTGAGCATGGTTGAATGGTTTCAAATTGAAATCGATTCCGCTAAATTGAGCTATGGAGTATTGTTGGTGGCGGATCGATCGATTAGTAAAGTGATCAGCAGGGGGTGCTTTAGCGAAGGTGACGATTTGTCGTAGGAGGTGATACGTTGGAGGTCGTAAAATTCATCAATTTGTACTGAGTTATTTAGAGGGAATGACGATGTAGTAAATATACGTTCGAAATACACGTCATGCTACAAATAGCAACATGATGCTAATGATGATTTATTGTAGGCTATACTTACAAATTCTACTCAATCACAATCACTAATTTTTTAAAATTCGTACCTGAAATGAGATAAATAAAATGGAAATTAGAAGGACGAATGAAATAAATAACAAGACATAACATAAAAATCATTTTAGTTGCCAGAAGTTGAAGGTTTATATTGATTAACTTCGATTTAATATTCTAGGTCAGAAAAAAATAACCAGTTTGCATATTTGAAATGTGGACACCTATGAAAAAATGTTTTGTATTACAAAAGAGCTTTCCATACGAGTTTTGAAAAGTCAACGACTTGAATTTGAAATTATGACTCATGACCCACCACATTTCCATCCACTTCGAAAATGTTCCCATGCATGTATCTCATCTTTGCGGCCAATTCTTAATAATTGTGTGAACGAACCGCTGTCATATCGCGCCGCCCCCATTTGATATTCTATCCGCATCGGATTGATCATCTGTTCAGACCGGCTACAGTACATGCTACCTCCCTCGATCCAGAACTAATTTGTATGTAGGATCAGCCCGCTAAAGCTCTTGTGCCGAGGGGACGTTTGTTCTTGGAACGTGCGTAGGAGGACCTTCTTCTTCTACTTTAGATCCAAATATCGCGGTCACATGATTAATTCATATTTCGAATTCTGCAATTGTTGCCCGGAGCGGTTCCATTTCGAAAACAAATTCCGAACACGACCGTTCCGGATGTTGAACTTCTGTCCGAAACGACCAATTTCTCATGCTGATTTATGATCCCGGGGATCGGACGTGGAGCGGCTGAAACTCAAAACCGACCTGCCTAATTTCGCGCGAAGTCACTAGTTCCAGGCTACACGACAAAAATCGAACCTGGAGCACTCCTGAACGAAGGCGGAGGTAATTAATCCCGTAATCGCCGAATGAATGTATCGTGCGGTCGCGTGGGTTGATGAAGTCCAACCCAAAGCTTACTGCTGCCAATTCTAAAATTTGGAACGTTTGAACGATTCTCAATTCTCCAAATGTTAAAGACCTTGCCATAATAAACCTCGAAGCAAACGATGATCACTTGTTTTTTTTTCGTTTGAGTATAGTGTCGACCCACTCACCCTAGCAGTGGTAGAATTGCACTCACCTGGCGAAACTACGCGAGCATTTTATAGCTCTCGTTGGAGATTACGATGCGAGGACGATGAGACGTGCTCGCTTTGGGTTGGCAAATAGAAGCACCGCCATTTAGTAGATAGATCATCATACGCCGTACCCCCGCTGAAACGGGGCGATTATATTTAATATCGTGTCATGCTATGGAAGGATTTTGAAGCTCCATCAACCAGGTGGACAACGTGATGAGCTTCTTAGATTGCCTCATTGCAAAACGGGATGAATTTTGAGAAGTGGCTTGATGGGTAATGAACTTGATTGAGAGATGTTATTGACCCTGGCTTTTTGAACTATTTAAGCTTGATTCTCGTTCTTATTTCACGGAACAACAATCGGAATTCGGAATTCGAATATTTAGGAATGAACTATTTCGTTAGACCTAAGATGTTGGACCTTAGACCTATTTTCTCGGCCCATGACCCACATGGAATGAGAAAAAATAAAGGTACCGTAGAAAATGGAACTTGGCTTGAAACTCAAATTTTAAACTTGAAACATTAAAGTCAAAATTCACGACGTGGAACACAGCATTACACTCCAATAGTGGAACGTATAACTAGGGCTTTTACGTTGGAAATGAAAACATGGAGCATGGACTTTGGACTTTGCACATTGTTTGCTCGACCTTTGACATCAGCCAAAGCGTCAGTTCACTACCACTGTCTCGATCGAAATCAAATACTCTGAAGGTTGGGGCATCAAAGACAACTGGCAATTGCCGAAAAAGCCAGTGACCAGAGAATAATTTGTTATTGTTTTCGTCTGAAGTGACGCCAAATTTGTAAAGTGGCACTCGTTCTATGTAACTTGTGATGAAACTGCTCACTATTGTTTCCGACTTAAGGGTTACCTAAGTGTGGAAATCTGGTCTTGCTCCCTGATTCAAATCCTAGTCCAAATAGCGTCCCCGTCAATCAAGCGCTCTAGCTGTCAAGAAAATGGTCCATTCGACGGCAGCCAGACACATCATGAAGACCGTGTCTACCTTATGCTCCGTCCCTGGCCCTGGTCGCTTGATGCCAATTCAAATTCGGAACGAATCGACATAAGGTATGACCAGGGTTTGCAGAAATGGCTCTCAAAAGATAACGAACAGCGACAAAAGAGAGGCAAAAACTGTTCCGAATCATAACAAGCCATGATAACAAATTTATCAAACTTGTATACAAGTGCGAAAAAACAGAATCGGGTAGGCAGCCCCCATAGAAAAATGGTGATTCTCGCTTTGTTTTCGCTCTTTTCGTGTTGGTTACTGCACAGCTGTGTAAAACAAGTTGAAATGCATCATCAGAACCAGTGCTCCCCGCATTTGGAGCTTTTTAAATGAAATTTATCATGGGGTATAGCCTCCCGAATAAATTCTCTATCATGACAGCTTGCGAAAAAAGTCTCTCGCGGTATGCTACATATCGCATATGTATACAGAGATGATAAGTGAGAGACTTGTTCTTTCTCTTTAGGATTCAATCCCTGGGTATGACATAAAATCCGGTGTCTTTCAGCCATCTTTGTCGCAGCCCTGCATGCTTTCCAATAGAAATCCAAAACTTCGTGCTATAAATACTAGAGATCGGCAAAACGGATTTTTCATACGGATCAAAATGTAGGGAGAATGCAAAATGTTGAAATGGTTGTCATTCTGAGCCACACTTTTGACCTGTATGTGCAACAATTTCACCCCGCCCTCGCTCACAAAAATATATAATATCTATATAGAACAAACAATTAACTTTTTATATTGTTATCTCCTTACAAATGGTTAGATAAATTGCAGATCTGGTGATCCGGATCTTTCAAAAAGTGAGCTTCGAATCATTCACTCAGTTGAAAGATCCGGATCATTTTAACGGTTCCGGATCTGAATGCCCATCTCTAATAAATACAATCCATTTGGAGACAATTTACATTAATGTACAACAATAAGCAACGATATCAAACTTTTTTATAAATATTTTGTATACACCCAGGTTTTTTTACACGGTTTGGTTTTGGTCGTTTAAGATCTTCAGGGTCAATGAAGCAATGAGTTAACACCACCAAAAAATTCACAAAAAATCAAAGAAAATTCAGGGGGTATTTGAAAAGCCGTAAAAGTTCAGGTTAACCGAGAAATTAATGAATTCCAACCGCGTAAAAAAAACCTGGGTGTACTGAAATTTGTGTTCTATCATCGTTTCAACTAGCCCCGCTTATCTAATTTTACGGGGACCAAAATTTACAAACCCAGCTACATTTCACAATGATCTCCTATTCAAAACAATAAGGTTTTCATGACTTTCTAACGCATTTAAAAAATGTTTTAAAAATAGGCCTTGGTCAAAACGCCCGAATGGTGGTCTAAAATGACTCAATTGCACGTAAAATGATGGTGAACGCATGGTTGTTTGTTTTTTCTTAATGGATTGAACAACAATCTTACGAATGTGGTGGAAGAATAACAAATCGTTAAATTTGAGTGAATATGAAGTCCTAAATTGTGCTAAATTTTCCCAATGGACCTCAATGATGGATAACTGATTATGAATTGTAATGGTGATATTCGTTCATAAATATACTACAACAGATTATATGAAGGATTTCATGAGTGAGGCCATTTTGCCCCAGGGGTGCATTTTGGTCTGTTCTCCCCTACTCAGTGAGATGGGATGCCTTGAAGTGTGCAAGAAGACGGTATGTGGCGAAGGATGAAGCATCCATGAAGGTAGTCAAAGCCGGAAGGGTACGATGAACAGGACATGTTGCAAGAATGACGGACAGCAACCCTGCCAAGTTGGTGTTCACTTCCGATCCGGCAGGTACAGGACAGCGTGGAGCGAAGTAGACTTACCAGATACAGAAAAAAAACTTGACGAGCGTGGGGCGCAATCGAGGATGGAGAGATGCGACCTCGAACCGTGGCGTCAAATTGTTGATTCAGTGTGGAGAATTTGTTGAGTAACAAGAATCGAACTTTTTTCAGCAGTCAGTTCAGCCTACGACAATGACGCCGAGGCTTTTGAACTAATGGCAAGAAAAGCTGTCTTCGCTGCATACAGTTTAGCCTAACGCAAGAGGAATTTGGGTCTTTCAAAAGCCTGCATAGATCTTAAACCTTACACCTTTAACCTAGAATTATGGATCATGAACGCTGTATCTTGGATCTTGTACGTTAGACCTTGGAACTTGGACTTTGGACCTAGCCTACACAGGAAATTATTTTGAAATTTCAACAACGGGTTTAATTGCAGCTTATCGCTTCCAACGAATTAATATTCAATATTCAATCGAATTTGACTGAATTTTACAAGCAAGCACAGTTTAAATTTATTTCGATTTAAAAGAATATTGAGATTGATTGAATGTTACGTTCATTTGCATGCTCCAAATAAGTGCATGGAAATACATTTAAAATCACAACATATTTTTATCTGTTTAGAGGTGTGCGCCGACGCCGCCGGTAGTCTATAATTTTCCACGCCGATTCAAATTCGAAGATGTCCGCAGAATTGTCCGTGGAAATTCCGAAGATTAAGTGGAATTTTCGTCGATTTTTTTCCAAACGTTTAATTCGGCCTATTTTGGATAGATGACTTTCGGCCTAACGTGTTATTCAACCAAGTGACCGAAAAGTATTTGGTCAAATATGTCATTTGAGCAAATAAACATTTGGTCGTTTGGCCAAATTGTTTTTTTTTTGCCGAAATGGTAGTTTTGCAGAAAGGCCATTTGGTTGAAAATGTTATTTGGCCAAACAGGTGGATGTTTTTGACGGGTCTGAGTCATTTGGCATAAGACCATTTGGCATAAAGGCCATTTGACATAATGGTCATTTGGCATAACGGACATTTGGCATAATTTTCAGCTGCAACAAAAGAGTGGATCATTTGGCATAAATTCGAACTATGAAAGCGAAAGGGATATTTCATGCTTTGTGTAGCATGAGCATGGAGCATGAACATGATTGACCGCCCACGGTTGTTACTCCGTTATTGCCATCTTCAATGTATAAAAACTGGTGACCCAACTTCAAGCAATACCAGCGCCGGCCGTGTCCGAATGCAGGACAATTAGGGAATAGGTAGGAAATTATTGACGTGATACTCGCTTTGATGGAAGCCGACGAGTCATCTGCAGTTCCACGAGAAATCACTTGGAAGTTGGATTCCCTTATAAATATTTTTGAGGAATGGAAACATGATCGAACGCGCACTCGTGCATCTTTTATCCAAAGAAAACTTTAAGCTGTTGCATTCCCTCATATGCAATTTTCTAATATGGATCTAATATTTTTCTTGCCGAATATACACTTTTTGGACACATATAATCAACACTTACATGAATTTTAACTATATTAGACTCATTATTCATTCATCTTTTATTTAGTTCGCTTCAAATCCATCTACAATGATTCTACATATTTGCTTTGAAGTTTAAAATTTTGTTTGAAAAAAAAAAAATTTCTGTGCATTTTTTGTTCTTATTGACTTCAATTTCATTCTTGTATGGGTTAAGATCAATGTAATCAATATTTTATGCGATAGTCTCATAATAATGCAAAAGAAGAAGATAACGAAACAGAGCTTTTTTTCTAAATTTTACCATTAATTTGCCATTAATTAACTTGCAGGTTTACTGATAAATAAATATCATGTAGCTTAGTAAAATTATGTTCAGTCAAAATTATCATGAAAATACATCTCTTTCATTCATCGTTACTTATGATTTACAGCGATTCTTCCAAAATCCCGTTGTCAACATCGCATCTTTCTAGTTGTCATCATCGTATGCGGATTTGCTTACATCAACTTGGCAATCACACAGGTCGGCATGACGACACCCACCTAAACAACATTGTTTGGAAAACTATGTTAATATTCCGTAACACCCAAATATCACAATCTTCATGTTCAATTGAATGAACTATTTCATATGGTTGAAAATTATTGAACAAACTATATTTTGCTAAAAAGTTTAACAACAGTTCATCTGGTGCAATTACTAACCAAAGCCGCTCAGAACGACACAATTGTAATTCTTTTCTAAGTCCTGTCAGCACTAGCACAAGTTGCACAGTTACCAGCAGCTAAACCGTTGAGATCAGTGGTGCGAATTCTCAATCTCAGTGACTGAAATTTGATGGATATTGATACCATTCCCTCTTCACACTCACTTCCTAGCAGTGAAAACTGAAAATGGTTAGCAACAACAATCAAAGATAAAGTAAACAAAAGACCTCTCTTCTCATTGCACACGCAGCTCGCACTGACAGTCTATTCAGTTCACTCGCAGCTGTGTGAATGCGACGGCCCTATATAAATGCTTGGGTGAATACTATCACTTGAAAGACAATGACAGGAAATTTGTGCTGAATGAGCATCAGCTTCAGCCCGCTGTTGGCAAACCGAGTTTGCTAAGCTACTCCTGCTTTGTCGTTCTGACTGAAAGGCATTGTCATAGGCAAAGAGGAGCAGAGAAAAATACAAAACAAAAGAATCACACTCAGCAGGCATTGTTGATAAATTGCACCACTGGTTGAGATACAAATTACGATGAATACCCACGACACATCCTCATTCTACCCAATCCAATCAAACTTTCACACCAATGCTAGTACACTTCAACGCACTTCAATGCTCACACACCTTCCATGACTTTACAACCCGAGAGCTTTTTTCACCTCGGATTCAGCGGTCAAATACTTGTACGAAGAAAACACTTTTCGCTTATCGGATATTTCATGTATTGTTTAGCGTAGATAAAGTAGTTCGAGGCTGTTTTTTGATAAATTTAGATTTAGACCCAGGTAACCAGTGAGCATTATATAAAGCATTTATGTGGCATATATGCGCCTTTACTGCAAAACATTAAATGCCAATAAGCCGTATAGTCGCCTTTAATGCTATTGTAATGCAGGTTTTGGCCCAATATATGGCTGCTTAAATACAATTCTACTTTATCGATAGAGTAGAAATTTTGTTGAGTAGCATTTATTCAGCATCCGAAATGCTGAATAAAAGCTTAATTTTAAAAACAAGAAAAAAGGTTTTTTTAATGGCATTTTTTTGTAATTCTTTTTTTACATAGTTTTTTTTTTTCATGTTATATCGTTATTGTATTTTCATATTTGAAATGGAACATAATTTTTTACTTTCTTTGAGCGGGATTCGAACTCGCGCTCTTGCCACCCGACGCTGTAGTTGTCATCGCCTTTACGAGCTGCCCCATAGGAGAGAGATGGAAGTGGGAATAATTTTACACAACATAAACAAAACCCCCTTTCAGGAACATTTAAACTTAATCTAACTCATCTCTGAATGCAACCGTCATAAACGTCATACCCAGTTGCAATGAAACAGCTACAGTAGTGCTGCTTTAATGCATTCATCGGAAATAGTGCAATGGAATAATCAAATGTAGCTAAACTATGTAATTAGTGATAGGGTTAGGTTAACGACAAGTACTCCTGTCAATGGTCGGAATGGAAAAAACATTCTGCACGTACCGATTTCTATTCTCAAATGTAACTTCATTGGACAAATAGTCCCCGCTATATGGTTCCATATTGGAAAACGTTTGACGTATGAACACTACAGGCCTTAAAGTGGCACTAATGTAGCTGTCTCATTGCACTTAACGAAAAACAACATTGTGCATTCAAAATGCTATTATAAGACTATGCCTCTCAGGATTGCTTTGAGAATGCTTATTTAGAACAGCCAGGTTTTCGAAATGCTTATTTACAGCATGGAGCATATGCAATGCCAGTATAATGCTACTATAGTGCTTACTTCAATGCTTATTGATTACCTGGGGATTGGTGGTAAACATTTTCCGGAAGAACGAAATAACAAAACGGCAGAGTTACTTCTGAGGGTGGGATCACATCCATCATTGACATATTCCGGCCACATGCCTACTTTTAAAGTAGGGATTACATCCACCATTGCTACAATCCGGGCATGCACCTTAAGACCGGATCAAATTCATCATTGCCTTAATCCGGGCAAGCGCCTACTTTTAAAGAAGGGATCACATCCTTGATTGCCATAATCCGGTTAAGCACTTACTTTTATAGAAGGGATCACATCCTTCATTGCCATAATACGGCCACACGCCTACTATTGAAGAGGGATTACATCCACCATTGCTCTAATCCGGGTATGTGCCTAGTTTTGCGTAACATTGCAAAAGCCTTATGTCTTTTTAATATTGTTATCGACGGGTGCTATATTTACTATTCCGGGGTGTTTCCCGCACCACTTAGTCACCATTTAGCGAACGCAAAGATAAATTTTGCCAAATGTCCGTTATGCCAAAAGACTCTCACTTTTGACACTGGTCACAATTATGCCAAATGTCCGTTATGCCAAATGTCCGTCATGCCAAATGGCCTTTATGCCAAATGACCTTATGCCAAATGACTTTATGTCAAATGGCCCGCTCCCTTTTTGACCACATAACCTGTTTAATAATAGAAAACATTTGGCCGTTCGACCAAACGACATTTTCGGCCTTATAAACAATTAGACTAAACGATATGTTAGGGAAGAGTGTGTTTTCGGCAAAATTATCAACTCGGTCGTATCAAGATTTTTTTATGTATACAGGTTATCCGACTTCGTCAGTAGATGGGAATAACCAGCGCGGGGGGGAAACATACATTTTCAGTGCAAAACGTAAACAAACGAGCATAAATTCCATACAAAAATCCAAGATGGCTGAGTTGGGGATATTGACCAAACGACCCTTCCTCGTTTTTTTCATAATTTCCTTGAATTTCCGAAGAACTTCTTATGGACAACACAAAGAATTTCCTGTAGAAATCCAAAGAAATGAGGCGGTCAAACGCAAAGGGGTATAAGTGACAAAAAGTTTGTTTTGAGAAAAACTGGTGCCAACTAATTCATTTTTTTTTCGTTTCATATAAAATGTATGAAAGTTAAAAAAATTACTGATTTTATGCGAATTTTCACATTTTTTATGAACATCATACAAACTATATCAATATATTGCCGCAAAGCTCGAGAACCAATGCATTTTTAACTGTAGTCAACTCAATTTTGACCAAAATGTCACTTACACCCCTCTGCTTCTAACCCCCTCAAATGTCTTTAAAATTCAAATTTGTTGAAATAAAAAAATAAATTTAAAAAAAACGTAGATCTTCTGAACAATTCCCAAGAATTTTTCATAGAAATTTTGACAAATCCGGTGCAAATTATAATGAATTTCCTAAGAAAATTTCTAACATTTTGCCGTTGAAATCCAATTTTTTTGTTGATGTCCACATTTTGAAGAATCTCCTGCGGAAAATTTGAAGAATTATCTGTGTTAATTTCGAAAAATACTCAACATAAACTTTTCATGGATTGTCTGATCCTTTTCCTGTAGAAACTTGGAACAATTTTTCATAAAAATTATGAAGAATTTTTAATGTAAATTCTAGAGAATTTCCCATGAAAAAACTAAATGAAAAATCCTTGGAAATTCCAAAGAATTCTCCAAACCTCAAAGTAGTTGCCATAGAAAATCCGAAAATAATGTTCAAACTAATATTTTGGAGAAGCTCAGAGAATTTTCGGAAGAAGTTTATCTGACTTTTCCGACGAAATTCAAAAGTTTTCCGTTGAAATTTTGAAACAAAATGCAGTAAAAAAAATTACAGAAAATTTGAAGAAACTCCTAAAGAAAGAATGAAGAATTTCCCGAGCAAATATCGATAAGCTCTTCTTCACCTTGCTCATTGGTATTACATCCCCCACTGGGACATTGCCGCCGGGCAGCTAAGTGTTCATTAAGCACTTCCACAGTTCTTCGAGGTTTCTAAGCCAAGTTACCATTTCTGCACACGATGATACTGTATGCCCAGGGAAGTCGAGACAATTTCCAATCCGAAAAATGTCTAGACCGGCACCGGGAATCGAGCCCAGACACCCTCAGCATGGTTTTGCTTTATAGCCGCGCATCTTACCGTACGGCTAATAAGGGCCCTCAAAAGATTCCGTGGAAATTCCGAAAAAAATACCGTGAAAATCCCAATAACAATTCTCATAGGAATTCCAAAAAAAAAATCCCGTGGATATCTCTAAGAACTACCCGTAGAAATTCCAAAAACATTTCTGTAGAAGTTTCAAAGAATTTTAATAAAAATCCTTAGAAATTCCCAAGAAACTCCGAAAAAATTTCTTATGAGCCTTCGAAGAATTTCCCGAAAAAAATCTGAAAATTTTTCCAAGACATTACCGAAGAATATTTTTAGGGAAATTTAAAGAACTTCCTAAATTTCAAGAAAAATTCTCAAGGATATTCCTTAGAGCTTCCCGAAGCATTTCCAAAGAATTTTTCGGAGAAATCCTGAAGATTATGTCCTGGAATTACCGAAAACTTTTCTGACGAAAATTCGAAAGATTTCCTGCAGAAATTTAGTGAAAATTCGGTAGAATATCCTCTGGAATTTCCTGTGGAAATTACAAAGAACCTCCCGTGAAAATTCCGAACTATTCCCCGTGGAGTTTATGAAGAATTTTCTGTGAATATTTAAAAGAATTTCTCGAGGAAACTTCATAGAATCTTCCTAGAAAATTAGAAGAAATTCCCGTGGAAATTCTAAAAAAATCTAAGAAGGAATTCTGAAAAAAATAGAAATTAATGCGTTGTAAAAAAATTGGCTGCTTTGAGCTTAGAACTTAGAACTTAGAACTTAGAAATGTATAAAGTGCAATATCACTAAATAAAAATGATGTGGTATATAATATCAAAAAAAAGGTTCAACCCTGTACTGACAACCGTTTGTAATCCAAGCTTCTTTTAGAATTTTTTAGAATTTTCTACGTATGCTTTTCCGTGCATTTTTTACGCCTATTTTTTTCGGTTTCTTTTCATCATTGACCAACCTTCAGCGGACGCATTTATTTTCATTGTGCTTGTGGAGAGCGAGTCGGCAGAATGGATAGTAAGGATCAACAAAAATAAGGAGCTCGAGTAGACAAAGAAATCATATAGTCCGATTAGACCAAATAAAGCCAAACAAATAGCCGTGATTTGAAAGGGAATATACTCTGAAAACTGTATATAATGTAACTATATGGCGTTTTCTATTTGAAATTTCGCAGACTGGTTGTTATTGAAACTCATCGAATCTTTGACTAGGAATCTACTAGTTTATACTACACTGCATCCAATTAAACCCCAATTAGCGTTTATGGCTATCATTCATTAACAGCTGATGATGGATACGTTTATTTTGCCATGAACACTCCATGGTTCGGCTTCAAAACAATCGAGATCATTGTTGGTACACCTTCAGCTTGACTATTAGCTGCTGTCGTAGATGCATAAACTGCCATAAACCCAAACCGAATATCTCACAGCAACGCACCCAGCTTCAGTAACCTTCAGCTCTCGATTACCGCAATAAATGCCAACATAATATCATCGCAGTACAAACCGGCAGCTTGGTTAGTCAGTGCCAGTAAATCGCGTCAGAAGTCGTAACAATGTGCCCGAAATAGCAACCGACTGCCCGCCTTGCGTTATTCCGCGTGCAAAACATCTGGGCCTACGAGCTCAACCCAAAGGAAAATTATGAATTTTCCCATCGTTGTTGTTCGGCAACGCTCATAGCCGAAGCTGTTACAGATTTTCAACGTGCCATTCCGTCATTCCGTTCGCGCAATGTTGCATTTACAAGCGTACACAATTGTAGCGCTGCAACCGTATCCAGTCCACCCTTCTTTCCCAGATCCACGATTATTAGCGGCGGAGCAGCATGTCCGAAGAGACCGAAAAGTTGATAAATTGGTTAGCTCGACCAATTGGCTGGACGGTAGTGACTCGGAATAGGCACTTTCCCTTTCAATCCAAACTGGTTGGAAGAGATGAAAAACTGAAACTTCGCTGGGGCTCGTGAAGTCAGCTGCGGTAACAACGACACCAACTCGTTGCACGGCAAATTATGACCAGATGACAAAGGAGAAGTTGTGTGAGATCGAGACTTGCGCAAGAGATTTCTGGAATGCAAAACAAGGAGATGGCTTCTACGGAAAACTAGTCATACAGCCGGTTTAACTATTTAAAACGTGATGGATATAAATAAAAATAATCGGTTAACTGATTGAGTCTAATTGTTGCAAAACTACTTCAATTAAGCTAAAAACTTCCAAATACATTTTTCATTAAATAAAATCGTTATTCAGAAATCATGTTCATCAAATCAATTCATTAACCAAGAGCTTATAGTTTTTCTGCTTCATGGTTGGAAAGAGGCGATCCGAAGAATAGGCAAGCTTCCTGTATTTCCAGAACTCTTCAGAAGGGATAGAGTTTCCAATCCCCAGGTGACTGACCGTGCCTCACAACTTATCGTTCGAGCGTCCCGTAATCTGGTCGTGCTTGAAACTGAACGTGGTTTTGTCGCATCCTGTGTGTGATACAGGTTGACCTCGACGGATCAAGTAGACGACCCTAAGGGCGGCTGCTTCTATACGATGATGAGGACGATGACGACGGGCGGGCGGACGTTGTTTGCAATCTACTCCATTCACTTCACTGCGGATGGATATCACAACGATAGGCACTACTCGGGCAAGGTCCATTGCTCGGGCTCTGGTTTGCTGGACGGAGAGCACCGCATCGGGAGCGAGGAGAGCCGCGAACGAAACAAAATTCCCTTTCACTTTTTATTTTGAGCCACTAACTGCACGGCAGTAGGGGAGGCTAGTTAGCAGGTATCAAAACAGAGTGTTCGAGCACTGAATGTGTTGAAGGTCCACCGTAGTCGTTACCGTGTTGGTTGGGGCGAACGCATACACTTGGTCGTGTTGACATTTAAAACGGAGTAATAGGTGTCAGTGACTCCCAATGTGTTACTATTTTACAAATTGATATTGTTCGACTAACTATGAAAAAAAAAACATCAATAGCAATAAAAAATACACTACTTGCAAATATGTTAACTCGAGTAAAGTCTGACATTATGATGAGAGCAAATAAAAACATAATCTTTTGTTAACATCAACTGAGTACACGCGACCGCACACGTAAGGCAACCAAACTCATCAAATGCTTTAGCCAAGCAAGCCTTTGGCACAGCAGAGTGCGATTGATTTGCATTCTATACCAGTCCACCCAGCCCGTTGTTGGAAGACATGGAGTGTGATCCTCTCGTTTAATAAACAATGTGCACTCGCTTGACTGTGGATATACAACAGTAAAGCACATGTGGAGACTGGACAAATCAAGCATCCGAAAGATATTATTTTATTTAATCAGACTAAGGCCGAAGTGGTCTGTGCGGTATGTAAGAGTCTTCTCCATTCGGCTCGGTCCATGGCTACACGTCGCCAACCACGCAGTCTACGGAGGGTCCGCAAGTCATCTTCCACCTGATCGATCCACCTTGCCCGCCGCGCACCTCGCCTTCTTGTGCCCGTCGGATCGTTGTCGAGAACCATTTTCACCGGGTTACTGTCCGACATTCTGGCTACGTGCCCGGCCCATCGCAGTCGTCCGATTTTCGCGGTGTGAACGATGGATGGTTCTCCCAACAGCTGATGCAATTCGTGGTTCATTCGCCTCCTCCACGTACCGTCCGCCATCTGCACCCCACCATAGATGGTACGCAGCACTTTCCTTTCGAAAACTCCAAGTGCGCGTTGGTCCTCCACGAGCATCGTCCAGGTCTCGTGTCCGTAGAGGACTACCGGTCTAATTAGCGTTTTGTAGATTGTCAGTTTGGTACGGCGGCGAACTCTATTCCGAAAGATATTCAATTTGCAAAAAAAGAGTGCTAATCGCGGTGGAGGTTGGTACTCGGATTCTGATGGCTTTTCCGCAAACGTAAGCTTTAAGTGGTCTTGTTGTGTAGGGGTTATCACGCCTATCTAGAGAGTAGGAGGTTGAGGGTTCGAGTCCCTCCAAGACACGTGAATTCTTTTTCGCAAATTTCATATCAATTTGTCCATTTTGAAACATGTGCTGTGCATATGCACAGCCAAGATATTTAACAAAAATTGGTTGGTATTGGTTTCAAAATTTATTTTTTCTAATTTGTTCTCTAAGATAGCAAAAATAGCTTTCGATTTCATTTGCTTAGTTTAGCTTAGCGTTAACAGACTTCGCATATCCATGGTTGCTACTACGTGATTGACCAGAATCAGTGAAACTGCAACAAGCATCAACTGAATGATTGTCTAAGAATGTTCTGTGGATTGTTCTGTGTGTGATTTTCAGTGTTCAAATCCTTGTAGTCAGTTAGGAAGAGGAAGGAATATTAGTAGGTGATTTTTACTGTTTGAAGACCGTATTTACCTCTCCACAAAAACCACAAGTAACCCAACAAACATTGGAGGCGAGAGAAGCGCTTATCAAGCCAAAAATAGTCTCCCTCAGAAAAACACCTGGCTTATTCAGCTGAAATTGTTTGTTGACAGGATTATCAGTTAGTCAGTTGGATCTGGATTCCCACTGACTATGCCAGTTATTTACACAATAATTTTAAAGAACTATTATTTGGGCGCACAAAACAGAGAAACTAACTATCTGTGCACCGAGCAGGAACACGATCAAACGCACACCAATTGATTTACTATACTATTTACTAATAAGAACCGAGCATGAACACGATTGGAGTCCACGTGTATATGCAAGTCTGGAGCCCTAGCAGCACACATGTTTGACATAGGTTACTGTGACTCATATGTGACCAGATTTAGTCACAATCAAGTTGCTGCAACCATTTTGTCTAACTTGTGCTGCTCGGGAGGCTATATAGCTTCCGATTTAATTTCTCTGAAATAGTTTCAATTGTCATAAGATGAGTTAGTATCAGGGATTGAAAAGAGAATGAAAAAGTCTCTCACCTATCATCTCTGTATACATATACGATATGTAGCAAATGTTTCTCACGACTTTTTTCGCAAGCTGACATGATAAAGCGCCGATTCGGATGCCTACACCCCATGATGATACTCATTTAAAAAGCTCCAAACGCGGGGAGCACTGGTTCCGATTATGCATTTCAACTTGTTCTATACAGCTGCGCGGTTCCCAACACAAAATGAGTGAAAACAAAGCCAAAATTATCACTTCTCTGTGGGGGTGCCGGGCTGCCTATCCGGTTCTGTGTTTTTCGCACTTGTATTGTGCCTTGCAACAAAATGACAACTTTTGTGATCATTTTCCAAGGCTCTCATGGATGTGAAAAGTGTATCCGCAGTACAAATAGTACGTGCTATCCAAGCATTCACCACGGCAATGCACCACGTGGCGGAAAAATTTTGAAAAATATCGAAGTAACTTTTTCTCTGGAGGTATGTTTTTATTAGGCGACTATCTGGCGCGTATTTTTCTTTGCGACCAAAAACGGGCGGAAGAGTTGATTTTTTTTATGGAAACGACGCGCCGCGCTTTTTGCTGCCCGTATACTCGATTCTTATGGGAAGATAACATTGCGGCGTTTCCTAAGGTGCAGCTGTTCCTTTCAAATGAAACGCCGCGTGGAATCTTGTGCGAATGCGCTTCTGGAAACATTACAACAGCCGCGCAGTGTATGATACACTGTGTATCGTATTGACAGCACATGGGAGGGAGAAACAGATATACGAAAAATATGTGCACACTAACTTTCACTTACTCAGTGACTGAGTAAAATTGTATTGCTACCTCTTTTCTTCCCACGAAAATTTTACTCAATTCCCGTCTAAAGCGGAACTATTCAAAACTATGAATAGTCCTGCTTTAGACGAAAATTGAGTAAAATTTCCGTGGGAAGAAAAGAGACGACAATACTATTTTACTCAGTCACTGAGTAGATGAAAGTTAGAGTGTGTGTCAAGCCGAGCCGAAATATAGCTGTCTGTGTGAGCCGAAAACGAAACTGGCATTACACGGATCTTTTCTTCCTCACTTGAAATATGAAAACAACAATCATGAAGTTTGATACTCGAATTAGATTAAATCTTAATTATTGGTTAATTTTTGATCACTATTACGAACACCGAGGGACTTCCGGAATCGTTCTATTTAACAGCAGTAAAGATTGAACAGGATAGAAATAATTAAGCTTTTCCATGTGGTTTTCTTCAAGGACTACATGCATTTTCAACCGATTGACCAAATTCCGAAGAGCCCTTTTGCTCCTGTGACTGATACCAGGAATGGGGGTTAGGATTTGTGTAGAATTGGGATACTTTGCGCGTTTAATTAAGGAAAACTCCATGTAGTCCGAATAATATAGAGTTTCATCGACATCTGCATCGAGGGATTTCTGTAACTCCTAAATATTTGCTTTGTTAGAATTGTAAGTGGTGCAATAATTGATTGCAGAAGAATATCCATAATGCCTATCTGTGTTCATTGCGGATTTTCCTTCTTTTCTTCTAATATGTTTTAATATGTTTTAATCAAATCTCCATTTGGCTTTTTTTTTCTTTACCCTCCTGCTTCCAATGACGCTTTCGACCATCGACCAAACCATCATCAGGCCCAATCCAGAATTGGGTTTTCCTTTATGCGAATTGATCCAACAAGATCTAATAGCCATTCCGATTCCAGATTTGGTTTTTATTGATCCAACTAAGTCTGTTAGTTCCTTCAAACCACTGTTCAAGCCACGCCAGATGTTGATTTTGGTGTATCCGACTTGGTCCGATTGCGATTCCGAACATAGATCCTAATTCAGATCTGCATTTAATCGTTCCAACTAGGTCCAGTTGGTGTCTCCAAACCACCCAAACTTACTCCAGAGTTGAATTTCTTTGGTCCGAATAGGTGCTATGGGGTTTCCGGCTTTCAACCAATCTACTTCAAAGTTGGTTTTTTTCCATGATTAGAATAGGTCCGATGTGGAATTGGGAGAGTGGGATCAGGTCCAGTAGTGGTTCCAAATCATCGTCATCTAGAGGGGGTGAGATGTAGATTTTTCTTAATCCGAATAGGTCCGATAGCGATGCCGTGCATAGACCGATCCACTTCAGAGTTAAATTTATTGATCCAATAAGATCTAGCAGTACGTGGGCTCTGGAGAAAGTCTGTTTTTTGGATTTGCGTAGATTTTTTTCCGTTAAAATTTCTTTCTTTTTTTAAAATAAAACAAGCAGTCCTTGCTGCTTTAATAATTTTCGATCATAAATTACAGAAGATCACACAAACTATAAGTAAAAATATAATCCTTCCTTCTCCGTGATCTACTTTAGAGATGACCGTAAAGAACTTCCAGTAATGAACTTTGAACTTATGAATTTCTAACGTGGCTCTGCAAAGTTCATCAGATTATTTGCCTTAAAACCCATCACAAAAATTCAAAAAAGTTTAAAAGTATTTACCGCAATCAACCCTTAGCATACAGTTTTGAAAATTCAACGATGTGTTAAATTGCAGCATTTTTTCTATCTGTGAGACTTTTATGTATCCGGCTTTTCGCCACCCCTGGATATTGAAAGTTATTGAAAGCTTCTTACCAATAAACCATCCTGACTTCACTTCTTTTTGATGAGATTCAAATTGTTTTCCAAATACAAAATACGCGCTACCGTTTGATCAAACAGGTCACTGGGCTGATTAAGTTCTTTGGCCCAAACACAAAGGCTTGGCACAAAGAGCCATTTGACCGAAAATGTCTTTTGACCAAAGTGGTAATATGGCCGAAAATATCGTTTGGCTAGTAATTTGGACGAATAAGTCGTTAAGTCAATTAAGTCGTTTGGACGAATCGGGCGTTTAGCAGAAAGGATCATTTGTCGGTTTATGACATCTACGGCTGGAAATCTCATTTGGCCAAACAGGTCATATGGCCGCAAATGTCCTTTAGCAGAACGGATCATAGGCCGTAGATGTCATTTGGCAGAACAACACTGAGTGTGAAAAGTGCGACGTGTTTTATAATAATTGAGAAGTGAGAAGAAAGACATGGAAAGTGCAAATGAGAAGCGAGAAAAGTAAAGTGAGTAGTAGTAAGTAAGTAAGTAGCGTGATGTCTTACTTCTCACTTCTCACCGTGAAAAGTGAAAAGTGAGGAGGAAGAAAGAAGAAGAAATTATGAGTGGGAATTAAGAAGTGAAACGCCTTACTTCCCACTAATCATCCCTCACTTATTATTTCCCACTTTTCTCACTTTTTGCAGAGGTGAGAAATAAGGAGTGTGAAAAAATAAATAAAACGTCTCACTTTTATGTTTTACACTCCTAATTTCTCGCTGGGAAAAAATTAAAAAGTATCAAGAGAAAAGTGAAGAATACGAAGTTAGAAATGAATAGAGAGAAGTGAGACGTCTCACTTCTCCTACAACCACCTACCATAAGAAGAAGTAAATAAGACATCAAAATAAGACAATACTTACTCTCACTTTGCGTAGTGAGAAGAAAGCAGTGGGAAATAAGGATTGAAAAATAAGAAGTAACACGTCTTGCTTCTCACTCTTCATTTCTCACTTCTCAGTTCTCACTTTCCATAGTGAGAAGTGATAAGTGAGAAATTGAGAGAGAAGTTTTGTTTCATACGTTTCACTCTTAAGAAATAGTCACTTCTGACTATGAAAAGTGAGATGTGAGAAGCGAGAAGTTAGAAGTGAGAGGTTCCTCCTCTCAATTCCTTTACCTTTGCATCTCTCACTTCTCACTTCACACTTTTCATTATTTACTTCTCACTTCTCAACTGTCATTGAAGAAATCGCTCTCAATAGATAAAGAACGACGATAAAAGAGAGTCAAAAGCTGTTCCGAATCATGATAACAAGCCATTCCGGGTAGACGAAAATAGCTCAATAATATCAAATGTTTATTAGATAGCAAAATGAGATATGAACATGATTGATATAAGAGATAAAAGATCAGACGACAATATCAATGAGGAGATCAAGTTATGCTACAGTGAACTCTCTCTAACTCGATATTCTGTAACTCGATATTTTCTCTTATTCTATGAAATTCAAAGTCCCTTTAATTTTACATACTGACTTACCTCCGTAAGTCGATATCTCCGTTACTCAATATTCTCTAAGTCGAAGTAATTTCCCAAAGCATTTTCACTAACTCGATGTTGTCAGAATCAGTTCACAAGCACAATATGAAATAGTGAATAGTGAAAAGTAAAAAGTGAGAAGTAAGAATTGAGAAGTCAAAAGTAAAAACTGTGAAGTGACAAGTGCAGAGTGAAAAATGAGAAGTGAAAAGTAAGAAGAGGGAAGTGAGAAGCGGAAAGTAAGAAGTGAGATGTGACAAATTTGAAGAGAGAAGTGTGAAGTGAGAAAAGAAAAATAAATAGTGAAAAGTGAGAAGTGCGAACTAGGAAGTATGAAGTAAGAATTGAGAAATGAGAAGTGAAAAGTGGGAAGTGACAAGTGAGAAGTAAGAATTGAGAAGTGGAAAGTGAGAAGTGAAAAGTGGGAAGTGATAAAAAAGAATGAGAAGTGAAAAGTAAGAAGTTAGAAGTGAGAAGTAAGAGATGAGAATTTAAATGTAAGAAGTGAGAAATGATGAATTTAAGTGAGATGGGAGAAGTGAAAAGTGAGAAAAGAAAAGCAAAAAGTGTAAAGTAAATTGTGAAAAGTGAAAAGTGAGAACAAAAAAGAGTGCAGTATGAAGTATGAATCGAGAAGTGAGAAGTTAGAAGTGAAAATTTAAGAAGTGAGAAGTGAAAACTGAGGAGTGAAAGGTAAATAGTGAGAAGTAAGAAGCGAGAAGTGAAAAGTGGGAAGGAAGAAGTAAGGATTCAGAAGTGCGAAGAGAATGGTGAAAAGTGAAAAGTGCAAAATGAGTAGTGAGAAGTGAGAAGATTGAAGTGAGATCTGAGAGCAGGCTTGACAAAATTCCTCATACTCGCTAGAGTCAAATAAAATCACCTTCAACAAAATGCTGCCTTCGTAAAGATAGAAGCGTAAAAAAGCAGAGGTACAAAAACACAGAGTAATGAAAAGCAAAATAAAAACACACGTGAGTGAAGCGTCGGGCGAAAGTGCACTCATAGAGCCTCCGGAGCGACGCTTTGTATGTAAAAAAAATTGGAGGCTGTATTGAGTATTAGTGTGAGTGATTGACGTACCACAAGAAAAAGATGAACAGATAGCCTCGCTCTTGTTTGGCGACGCACAAGCTCGGGTTTAATGATGCACAATGTTGTGATGCTTATTTTTGCTCCTCAAAAACTCTTGCTCTTGCTCATTTTCTACTCGACGAGGAGTTTCAGGCAAGCCTGTTGAGAAGTATAAGGACCAAGTGGTGAGAAGTGAAAAGTGAGATGAAAATTGGAATTTTTAGACTTAATCTTTATTCTTTTTCATCATTCCTTCTCCTTCCTTTCTACTTCCTTGAGAAATGAAAAATTTGAGAAGTAAGAACTGCGAATTGAAAAGTGAGAAGTGAAAGGTAATAAGTGAGAAGAGAAAAGTGAGAAGTGAGAACTGCTGACTTCGAACATTTCATTTCTCACTTCTCAATTCTCACTTTTCACTGTTCATTTCGATCATCTCATTCCTCACTTCACTAAATAAGGAAATCAATTTTAACAATTCGGCCAAATAGCAGTCGGCCATGGTACGAAAACTGTTTGATTATTTGGTAGAAAAATATAAATGTGTTCTCTATCTCGATACCTCCCTAACTCGATGGTCCCTTCAATATCGAGCTAGGGAGAGTTCACTGTATTTGTAAGAAGTGAGAAACATCATGTGCCATTAGTTTGTTCTTATCCATATCATATCTTGATATACAAATCATATATCGGTGCAAATTTTTGATATTGTTGCCTGTTCTTTTATCTTTTATATCAAACGCCTATTAATTTTGTCATTTGCGCGTTCGTTGCGAACGATAAGTGTAGGCTAGAGTGGTTATATGGTAGACATTTTTGGAACTTTGTCGTTATTATTTTCCAGACATTTGGGAAGACTTTTCTCATTTTCTATACAACACAGTCAAAAGTACATAAATTGACGCGGTTTTCGTACAAATTCTCTGAGAACGTACAAATTAAGTATAATATTGTGCGAGAGTATGCAAATTATTGTTTTCATTGATACACAATTAATTGAATAATTTAATTTTCAAATATTCGGGGAAAAAGCTCTAAAAACTTGATTGCCAATTGATTTCATGCTTTTTTTTCAAAGTGTATAGAATTTTCGACTTGCGGATTCATAAGTGTATGTTGTTATGAAATTCGACAGTACATGCAATATTAGAATTTGGGGAGACTCGATGCCGTTATTATAAATTCCATTTGCTCGAGCAATCCCTGCATCAATCTTGACAAACCTACACAAATTGGACGCCCTAGAAAATCATTCCCCAGAAATACATCCAATCTAGTCGAGACTCTTCAAAGTGATCTCTTACGCTTGCGATTCTTAGAAAAGATGAGGCTTCCAGACCTGGCTTACAGGAAAACATATTGTCTGCCTTCTAAGTAATCCTGAGTCTATTTTCGTGGAATATATTGATCTTTCAAACTCAACTCGTACCGATGGTAAAAAAATCCTCTCTGATATGCGAAGGAATGTGTAAGTCAGTGGATGCATGCAATCTCCAAATAGGCGGTCATCCGTCGGTTTGGGCTTTGCCGAACATGTCTTCAGAAGTTTGTGGAACCATGTGACACGGACGGGTGTTGCTACTCATCGAGCTCTTTAACAGAAAATTGCAGAACATTTAAGTTGTAATTTATGGCGCATCATCACTTTTTCAGATTACAGCAGTGGTGGAACCTACACTATTGATTGAATGTTACTATCTTTAATTTTGTTTGTTTTAAATTTACGCGTAAATATCAAATAAATAGATTAGAGTAGTTCAAACAATTTTGCGACTTTGCTCCACACCTCTTATACCTACGATACCAACCTACGACCCTCCAACAATGCGAGCTCATTTGTACAAAAACTTACTGAGCACAAGTCATTTCAAGTTGAACCCAACCTGACCAGGTTGGGAACCTCGCTGCCAACCACCAACACAATAGAATCGGGCCCAAAGCCTAGAAGTGTCTGTCAAGCCCAAACATTCACTTTACTTGCGCATACCCAACAATACCTGCCTGATGCATTAAAACCGGAGCAGTCAGCCAGTCAGTGAGAGGGTAACCGAGATCTGGCGCAGAGTTTTGTTTCGTGTATCAATGTGGACCTTCGCGGGTGCTGCGCAGTACGAGTTTCAAGAATAACCACCTTCTCGGGCAGATACGGTACAGAGTAGACCGCCTAAGTAATCGGTGGTAACTAGTTCGAATCGCTTGAAATCAAGCAACTACCATGGGGAGGGGAGTTTTCCTGCTGTTTCGGCGAAGGGAAGGTTGTTCTGACGGCAGTTGCTGAAAAGCAGCTGGTGGCCGGTTTAGATCAATTTGATGCACAGCGAGGGTTGTTTTTTTTTGTTGAACCAACTACGAGCCACTTGTTCGTGGAGGATAATGATAATGCATCAAGATAGGGGTTCAATTTGGCTTCTGCTGAGTGATCAAGTGCTGTTGATAGTCGCACTTAGGAGAGCTAAGTAGCTTCTCTGTGGCTGCCATTAAAATAATAAGATGCTGATTAGAAGTTCTTAGTGCTGGCAGAAACTTATCTGATGGAGTTGATAGCATCACTTTATTAAATTGTGCTGTTGAGCCACTACTAAAAACATTTTGGTCTAGCGTGGGAGGAATTGAGATGAAAAAGGAAAAAAAATGACCTGAATTTGCCTCAAAAAAATAATGTTGTGGTGTTGCTAAATACGAATTTTGTAATCCATCTTAAACTCATAACGCTTAGAAAATGTTCTTAGAAGACAAATCTTAACACAGAAATCAATATCAACACAGTACTGTTCGAAAATAGCACTCCAGCTTTAAGTGTGTTTCCAAAGTTTCACGGCGCCAGCAGGTGTGTTATGATTTAATTAAATAATCCCTCGCCCCTTTTCCAACGTTGAATCAAACCTACGAATAAAAAAAAAATGAACGTAGGAAAACCGCACAGTTTTAGAAAAAACTTAACGACTAACATCCGCCAACCATTGAGTAACTCAAGTATTTACCACAGACAGTGTATTTACACTGCTGGAACGTATTTTGAACACTAATTTCAATTATTGCATTGAATTTAGAATTCATTCATTCTTATAGTATTTTAAGTCAAATTTAATTCCAATAAAAGCTCAAGGTCATACGGTTGAAAACAAAATGAGTGTTTTATAGTTATTTACAGTTTTTTTGTGTGGCAACTTGCATGGAGAAAGGTTGTTTTGCCAAAGTAACGAGCGGCGATGATCGCAGCAGGCGGCTTCTGTTCCACTAGAGTTGCTGCGAGACGAGAGTTGTGAAAAATAAAATAAGCAGCTAGGTAGGTAGCAGCCATACACATTGAACCCATCAGACCAGACCAGTTCGTTTATCGTGGCACAGTGGCCTGAGGATTACGTTTCCTGGATGTTTTACATGCTTACGTTTTGTTCGAATTAGTGTAATAGTACTTGTCATAAGACGAGTTTGTACTTCCATTTAGTTCTACTACTTTATTTTACGACAGATACGTATTTCGACTTCAACAGTAAGGCCGTCTTAGCACTATGAATTTGATAAGAAAATTATTTTGAGCTTTTTAGTGGAATGTTTTCACCTGTCATAAGACGAGTTTATACAATCCCATTGAATTCCACCACTTAATTGTATCTTGACAGATACGTATTTCGACCTCAACAGTAAGGCCGTCTTCAGTGTCTCGTACTTGACTCGACTTGAAGAAAATGATCGCAGCTTACACTATTTATACTATGCGTAGGTATAATAATTTATCTAGGTACTTATCTTACTACGGTAAGATAAGTACCTAGATAGGATAGATAGGATAGAGTAGAAATGTTAAATAAGGCCGGGGTTTATCAAATTAATTGTTCACAGTGTGATAAAGTTTATGTAGGTCAAACAAAAAGATCGTTAGATGAAAGGTTCAAAGAACATATTGCAGAAGTAAGTAAGGCTAAGAGGGAAACTGATAAGGGATTAAATTATGAGTTTAGGTCTAAGGTAGCTGAACATGTATATCAGGATCATTCAATTACGACATCAAACATTAAAATTTTAAGAAATGTCTCTTCTCCGTGGAAACTTGATGTTGCTGAGAGCTTGGAAATCTACCGACAGGTACAAACGCGGTTGTTGAATAAAGATCAAGGAAGTGGTAGCTCCTTGCTCTTCAAGCTTATACCTAAGCATTAAGCGCATCAAGCGAGTAGAAATAAGCACCGTAGTAAGATAAGTACCTAGATAAATTATTATACCTACGCATAGTATAAATAGTGGAATAGTGGACGGCCTTACTGTTGAGGTCGAAATACGTATCTGTCAAGATACAATTAAGTGGTGGAATTCAATGGGATTGTATAAACTCGTCTTATGACAGGTGACTATGAATTTGTTTAAAGCATATCGGAGCTACGGACGTTTTGATATTTTCGATATTTCAGAAAATCGATATATGTATTTGTTTCGATATCCGATATATTTGTGATGCAACTACATCAGAAGTTTTATTAGAAATTCTTTCTTTCTGGCTGCTAGTGAATGTGACTATGACGTAATTGTTCTGACGGAAACTTGGCTAGACGAACGATTCTTCGGCTTACAGCTATTCGATCCTAAATTTGCTTTACCGTACAGATCGTAATTCATTACCGTACAAATCGTAATTTTGATAACAGTCTCAACACGCTGGAATAGCTACGTTGACTCTACATTGACAAGCATAGCATTGGAGCAGTTATGGATTAGAATATCTAAGGCCGATCGATTGGTTAGCATAAGAGTATTATATCTACCTCCAGACCGGCGTAGCGACCTAAATTGCATTCGGGATCACATGAACTCCTTTACTGCCGCTAATTGCAAGTCAAGCACATCTGTATATGGGGCTCCATATACAGATGTGCTCGACTTGCGGTTAGCGGCAGTTTAGCTCTATTAGTTCCAACCTGGACTTCAATGACTTCGTCTTGCAACTAGGAGACTATAATCAACCGAACTTGGAATGGGTTGCATCGGAAGACAGGTTTATGCATGTGAACCGTCAATCTCTTTTGTTCACCAGTAGCTCCGCATTGGCCGATGGTTTTTCGTTTAATGGCTTGACTCAGCTCAATGGAGTGCCTAACAGAAATGGTCGGTTTCTGAATCTCGTCCTCGCCAACGATGCAGCTAAATCTACTTGCACCGTTTCCGAAGCCATCTACCTGGATGCTGACCATCCCGCTCTGGACATAGTCGTTAACCTTCCGGGCCTGTTTACGTTCGACGATGCTTCTGACGTGCACCAAATGTAAAACTACCGCCGAGCTGATTATGATTGTATTTGTGATGCTATCTCATGCATTGACTGGTCACTCATCGAGCTTGACCTATCGAGATGATGCTGTTAATTATTTCACTCGCCAAATTCGTCGTATAATTGCGGAGCACGTGTCCCTGTGTCGCCCGAAGTCTAAGCCTCCCTGGTTGAACAGTCGTCTGCGTCGGCTAAAGCGAAGTAGGGCAAAAGCATTGCGACAGTACTGCAAGAATCGCACGCTGATTACGAAGCAGAAGTTCAACCGTTCCAGTACTGCATATCGTGTATACAATCGATTCCTTTATCGTCGTTACGTGCTTCGAACACAATCGTCACTCCGTAGAAACCCCAAAAGTTTTTGGTCGTTTATTAACTCCAAACGAAAGGAAGTTGGTCTGCCTTCGTGTTTGCATCTGGGAGAAGAAATCGCCAGTTCAGAGCTGGAAAAATGTAATTTGTTCGTTCGACATTTCCTAAGTACATTCAATGCCACCCAGGGCCACCGCCGATTAAATAGCTGTTTCAATTCAGTTCACGCCTAGAAATATTTTAGATTTACATGCGTTTATAATCGATGAGCAGACCGTTCTTTCAGCCATCAGGAAATTGAAAAGCTCGTACACTGCCGGTCCGGATGGTATTCCGTCTTTTGTGCTCAAGAATTTTTCGAACACGCTGACTACCCACTTAGCCAGGATTTTCACACTGTTGCTCCAGGACGGAAAGTTTCCTGATAAATGGAAAATGTTGCACATGTTTCCCGTTTACAAAAAAGGCGACAAAAGGAATGTACAAAATTACAGAGGCATCACATCCAGGGTTGTAAATATTCGGCAGCACTGGATGAAGGTGATGTTTTTTCATTTCATTTTTTTATTTTCTTCCTGCTTTGAAATCAACCTCACATTCCCGGAGAGGCAGAAAAGTAAACAACAGAACTCAGATCACCCACTGCGCCGCGAAGATGAAATTTACCACAGCAAAATGTACACATTCACCCAGCAAATTGAAAAAAATCACCACGCGTTTAAATGGGCCACTCACAGTTATACGGTAAGGCGCGAACTGAGCAGCATGTCAGAGCGACTTGTGAGTGGCTGAATGCGAAATTGAATGGTCGGTGTTGGAAATGATTTTTCGGCTGCACCCAGTCGCACTCACCACGGCGCGGCGATGAAGGCGACTGCAGGTTATACTGAGATCCATGTTTTTCACTGCATTGACTGTGAAATATTTCTACCCTGATCACATCCCTATGTTCTTGCTCCAAAGTATTCGAGATAATCATGAATGACGTTTTATTCAGTGCCAGTAAAGCGTACATCTCTACTGCACAGCATGGCTTCTATCCAAAGCGATCTGTAGAAACGAATTTAATAGAGTTTGTTTCGCTGTGTGTTCGTACCATGGACTCCGGTGGTCAAGTTGATGCAGTTCATACGGATTTAAAAGCAGCGTTCGACCGCGTCGACCATGGAATATTGCTTGCAAAGTTAGAACAACTTGGAGTTAGTCACCATCTAGTGTGCTGGTTCAAATCATATCTGTCAAACCGTTTGCTTTCTGTGAAAATCGGTTCTTCACAGTCTGAGTGCTTCTCCAATACTTCTGGTGTACCACAAGGAAGTAATCTGAGGCCTCTCTTGTTCACGCTGTTTATCAACGAACTCTCCCGACTTCTACCTCCTGGTTGTCGTTTGTTTTATGCGGATTATGTTAAAATGTTTATGATTATCAACAGCATCAAGGATTGTGAAGAACTGCAATCGCGTGTGGATAGAATGGCGAGCTGGTGCTCTGCTAATCTTCTGACGCTCAGTATTCAAAAATGTAATGCTATTTCTTTTTATCGGAAACACAAGCCGATAGTTTTTTACTATTGTATCTCTGGTACTATCCTTGAAAGAGTGAATAGGATTAAGGATTTAGAAGTCACACTGGATCAAGACATGACATTCATGCAGCACTATAACGACATCATCGCAAAAGCTAATCGGCAACTCGGATTCATTTTTAAGCTATCTGTAGATTTCCGGGACCCTCATTGCCTAAAATCTCTAAGCTTCCACGAAACATTCATCCCAAACAATAATCCGAATTTGAATTTCCATGAAAATTTTATCCGTATTAGCGAAGGAAGCTCATCCAAATTTTCACTGAATTTATGTGACAAATGTATCCAACCGGCTACCGACAGTTCATTCAAAATGCTATGGGCATGCGAGTTTCCTAGGGAAGTTCATCTGAATTTTCAGGAAGAATTCATTCTACCTTCCGAGGGAAGTTCAACCAAATTTCCTAAGAATTTTTTTCAATTTGAATTTGCACGGAGAATTCATTCGAATTTCCACAATAAATATATTAATTCATATGGCACTTCATTTGAGTTTTGACAGTTTATCCAAATTTTCACAGTTAATTAATCAAAATTCCTACGGAAAGTTCATTTAAGTTTCCCCGGGAAGGTTATAAAAATTCATCTCAATCACCACGATTTTTTTTTTCAGAATTTTTACCCATTTCATCCGAAGCTCTAATAGAAGTTAATTTAGATTTAAACGGGTAGTTCATCCGAATTTCCAGGCTCATGTAGCAGTAGTACACTGTCATTAATTTTGATTGAAAGTTTCGTTCGATTAGCTTCTCAAAATTCTCAATAACCAATGGGTTTAAAACCTCACACCGGATGAGGAACCTGAACGACAATCCCACGAAATGATCTGATAAAGGAAGTTCTCCCGCAAGTACCTCTAGACTCAATGTATGAGTCGAGTTCATACTACCCAACGCGATACGGAGACAACGATACTGGATACGTTGGAGTTTTAACAGGTGCGTTTGCGCGACGGATATGAAACAAAAACTACCATATTCGATAACCGACAGAATTGTTGTACGATTCTCAACATGTTCCGGTTACAGTCCGCATGAAGTTGATTCGTTGTTGGCATTTATGATACAGATATCTAATGTGCTTCCCCCAGGTGCATTTCGAGTCGAACCAGACCCCTAAATATTTATGTGAAATGCCTTGAGCGATTTTCTTACCCTCACGGTGAAGCTCTAATTTTGCCGGCTTATGCTTCCTAGAAAAGACAATCAGCTCAGTTTTCTCCGGAGAGAATTTGATGAAAAATATATTAAGCTCGTTTAGTGGAATGTATTAAACCGTCTAAGACGAATTAAGTACTGTCCATTTAATTCCACCAGTTAATTTTCGTTATCTTTGCAGATACGTATTTCGACCACAACTGTGTGGTCGTCTTCAGTGTCTTGTACTTGACTCGACTACAAGTCACACAAGTCCACACAGTTGTGGTCGAAATACGTATCTGCAAAGATAACGAAAATTAACTGGTGGAATTAAATAGACAGTACTTAATTCGTCTTAGACGGTTTGAGAATTCGATACCTAGCCGAATAGCCCAAGTAGACAAATTGTCTAGAGTATCTTGCAATAATCCTTGCAGATCGTCCGCCGCTGTTCCTGTAAAGGAGACGTTTAGTTTGTTCTTGTTAATTGCAAAACCTGATATTTTTATGATATTTCGGTGCAAATTTTTGTTATTTCCGCTTGTTATTTTTACTCTTATTTTAAACAAGGTCATATTATGTTTTGTTATCAATATCACGGCTTTTACCCGGGTTGTACTTTTTCATGTGTTGCTACGGCGACTTTCCAAATGTTATGATTAGATTAAAACATTGGAAAAATGTGACCGGAGCTGCCATTTGGCCGAAAAATTTGGTTAATAATATTAAAAAAATGCCGGTTTGTTGGTCATTATTCCTCCTGAAGCGCTTTTGTTTACCCGAACCGTATTTGTGGCCGTATTTCCACACAGTTTAACAACAACCGGTGGGGTAATCCAACAACCGGTGCCATAGACTGTCCAAACGTATTGGTTTCACTCCCAGGTGAATCCGTTAAACTATGAGGTGTCGTATAAAGATTTTGATTGAGATGCAGGTGAACCGGACAATGTAACCTATGGTGCTGCTCCGATAAATCATTCAGATTTGAAATTGGCCTGATTTTCAATTCGAAGTTCTTAGAAGGACTTATTCTCAAGCTCCTGCATGAATGAGTTGCAGTGCTGTTGACACGTGAAGCCGGTTGCCACAACTGTTACATTTAAGCGTGATTGAAGCAGCGGCTTCAAATATGCTGCCCATGATTTCATAGTTGACGTATTAACCATTCGAAATATCATCGAATTTTTCTTATTTCGTGTTTTCTGGGATAATTAAACCGCTGCATCATCCATATGCTGCTTTTTCCAAACCTGATTTAAGTGCTTACGGGTTAAGGTAATTATAGGTACAATTGAGTCCGTGGTTGTTGTTGTTTATTATTGACATTTTACACCATGGGAGTGTATTCATGTCCATGAGGCCGTGGTGAATTTCAAATTCATCACACGGTTTTCTTCTTCAATGTTTCCAGATATCAGATTACAGAGAAGGAGTACGAATTCCTGGGTGGTGACGAGCTTTTGAGTTGGTGGCCGATAAGCCCCCATTCCATAGCCAAACATGGCCAGAGTGGGCTCCTGTGAAGTTCAGCGAGACTACCCTCGTTCCGAGGCTGATTGGTTACCCGATTATTTGCCACCCCGCATACGAGTCAAAAAGTGTAATTGTTTGGAAACCACACCCACGCCGGTTACAGTTCGAAGTGCCGTCACTATAAATTGTTTCACGACGGCAAAGTGACACGAGAGAAAATTCTCACAGATGGCTTCACATGTAAAATGTGGAGCAAGACAGAAACGCTCCGTGAGAACTGCTTGTCTATCTCAGAGTCGACGAGTAGATATCCTCTTTCTCGAACGACGCCAATTCTGAAAAATTAGAAAACATAATGAAATAAATTTGCAATTGCATTTTGCATTGCATTGCTATACAACACAAAACAATGACCGGACTGGTCATTTTGGCGAAAAAGTCTTTCGGCTGTGGTCAACGTTCCTTTTGTGATCAACAGTTCAGATGATCAGTTCGACCAAAAGACACTTTCAGGAGAATGTCCATTTCGGCAAAATGGCATTTTCAGCCAAACGATTTTTTCACAAATTTTCAACAAATTTCATAACGCTGTAGGATGAGGGAGGGTGTCAGGTCGAGCACAACGATCCTTACAAAAAATTAAACATTCCATACAAAAAGTATTACAATGGGGAGGGTTGGGGTCCAAAATCATCAAATTTATCACTTGTCATAAGACGAGTTTGTACCTTCCCATTTAATTCCACCACTTGATTGTACCTTGACAGATACGTATTTGGACCTCAACAGTAAGGTCGTCTTCAGTGTCTCATCTAGACATCTAGATATCTAGAGGGCCCTCCATAACCATACGGTAAGACGCGCGGCTACAAAGCTGGGTGGCTGGGTTCGATTCCCGGTTCCGGTCTAGGCAATTTTCGGATTGAGAATTGTCTCGACTTCCCTGGGCATAAAAGTATCATCATGTTAGCCTCATGATATACGAATGCAAAAATGGTAACTTGGCTAGGAAACCTCGCAGTTAATAACTGTGGAAGTGCTTAATGAACACTAAGCTGCGAGGCGGCTCTGTCCCAGTGTGGGGATGTAATGCCAATAAGAAGAAGAAGATACAATCAAGTGGTGGAATTAAATGGGAAGGTACAAACTTGTCTTATGACAAGTGAAGACATTCCACTAAAAAGCTAAAAACAATATTCTTTATCAAATTTATCATATATTTATTGAATTTTTTTACAACAAATTTATTATTTACTCGAAGTTTCGACACGGGGATTGTGTCTTTTTCAGTATTATAATATACAATATGATTATTTTAACAATATGGGACGTATCTAGGTTGTGGGAGGGGGTTGTTTTGTATATTAAAATTTGACTATTGGCTTGTATATCAAATTCATGAATTGAAATTAATATATTACTGTTGTACAAGATATGCATATTGGAAGAAACACGAACGTAGCTGGATGGGAGGGACTGAAGTAGGGGTGTTCTCTATAATTAATCTTAATCGTGAATCAATTTTTTCCTCTAGAACATGTCCACAAACTTCTCGCTTCAAGGACTTTTCCATGGAAGTCCGTTTCCTCTCTTTTTCTTCCATGCAATTATTTGATCGATTGTCAATTAAGCATTTGAGACAAAATCTTCAGATTTGCTATTTATGTCATGTCTCGGGTACAGCCACTCATTCGACAGATGAAAATGTAACCTCGCCACCATAGAACAAAGTGGTTGGGAGCATAACAAATATTGCAGAATTCACTTTCAATTGATAATTAACGACGATAGACGAGCAGCATAAGGCTTTTTTGATCATAACTAGACATGAAAAATATGCTCGTCACCTGATAAAAATGCGAAAAATGGGCAGAGAAATATTCCCCCACTTACGTTGTGATAAAACGCTTCGTTATAGTAAAATTACGAATTAAATGTGTGATGTCTGTGTGTTTGAGTGCACAAAATTCATCCCATTTTTTGACACTTATCCTTATCCAATTTGCTTCCAACTTCCAAACAAATTCATTAATTCATTTCATTAATTTAGTCAACATCTAAACAGATAACACTGAATCAACAATTTGACGCCACAATGCATGGTTCGAGGCCGCATCTCTCCATCCTCGGATACGCCCCACGCTCGCCAAGTCGTTTTGCACCTGGTCTGCCCATCTCGCTCGCTGCGCTCCACGCCGTCTCGTACCTGCCGGATCGGAAGCGAACACCATCTTTGCAGGGTTGCTGTCCGGCATTCTTGCAACATGTCCTGTCCATCGTACCCTTCCGGCTTTAGCTACCTTCTGGATACTGGGTTCGCCGTAGAGTTGGGCGAGCTCATGGTTCATTCTTCGCCGCCACACACCGTTTTCTTGCACACCGCCAAAGATGGTCCTAAGCACCCGTCTCTCGAATACTCCGAGTGCTTGCAAGTCCTCCTCGAGCATTGTCCATGTTTCATGTCCGTAGAGGACAACCGGTCTTATAAGCGTCTTGTACATGCCACATTTGGTGCGGTGGCGAATCTTTTTCGACCGCAGTTTCTTCTGGAGCCCGTAGTAGGCCCGACTTCCACAGATGATGCGGCTTCGTATTTCACGACTAACGTTGTTGTCAGCCGTTACCAAGGATCCGAGGTAGACGAATTCCTCGACCACCTCGAAGGTATACCCGTCTATCGTAACACTGCTTCCCAGGCGGGCCCTGTCGCGGTCGGTTCCGCCCACAAGCATGTACTTTGTCTTTGACGCATTCACCACCAGTCCAACTTTTGTTGCTTCACGTTTCAGGAGGGTGTACAGTTCTGCCACCTTTGCAAATGTTCGGCCGACAATGTCCATGTCATCCGCGAAGCAAATAAATTGACTGGATCTGTTGAAAATCGTACCCCGGCTGTTACACCGGGCTCTCCGCATGACACCTTCTAGCGCAATGTTGAACAACAGGCACGAAAGTCCATCACCTTGTCTTAGTCCCCGGTGCGATTCGAACGAAATCTTCACACAGTTAACTTCCAAACACACGCGACACGAATTGGCGAATGCGATTCTGTCACCGTTGCAGCGATGAAATCACTTAGGTCTGGGGGAGCCTTTGCATTGTTTCCTATTTACAATTCGATGGATCGAACTGGACTCAAAAGTTGCATTGCTTTCTGTTGAAAATTGACTTGATCATGATAAATAATGGCAAAAATACTATTTTTTGTACAAAAAGCGCGTAAATAGTCTAGCTATTTCAGCACCTATTCTCAACCAACAAGTTGCATTCAAATGGGAATCTTGTCTTAACATTTCATATTGAAAATTGGCTCGATCGGACTATGGACTCAAAAATTATGGCAGAAATACTTTTTTTTATAATACAGCAGAAAGTCACTGATACCGCTAGGTGAATTATTAAGGGTTTTTCCTAAATAATTTCTGATTACACCATTGCAAGTAAAATAAAACATAAGTTTTTCTTTATTTAATTGCAGATTTAATATTTTTCCGGAGGATTCGATTATCCGGAGTAAAAAAAATCGATACTCCGGATAATCTAGTCCGACCTGTATTACAAATTTTTCATTAAGAATGTATCAGATATCCTTACGATATTTTTTAAAAAATGTTCTATTCGAAATTTCTCCGTCTTGTGCTGAACATATTGTGCTGGTTCCTTTGAATACATCTATCATTTGGCATCATCAGTCATTTGGCCGAAAGGGTCATTTGGCCGAATAGGACAACTGGCCGAATAGGACATTTGGCCGTAAGGGTCATTTGGCAAAAAGGGTCGTTTAGCCGAATATAACATTTGAAAAGTAATAAATTAGGAGTGAGACGTCGCACTTCTCACTCCTTATTTCCCACTTCTCGCTGTAAAAAGTGAGAAGCGCAAATTGAGTAGTGAGACGTCTCACTACCCATTTCGCATACTTACTTTTCACAGTGAGAAATAAGGAGTGAAAAGTGGGCATCACGTTAGTAGTGTGAAGAGGGTAATGAGACGTTTCACTACTCACTTCTCACTGTGAAAAGTGAGTAGTGCACAGTGGGTAGTGAAACGGTTAGCGGGTACTGTATTGTGAGAGTTCGGATGGTGCCTGGTGCTGGGAATTTGGTTTCATCAGTACCCGCTAAGCTGCGGAGGTCGACGGAGGTCCTTCGTAGCTTAGTAGGGAAAGCACCTGTCTAGCGTACTGGGGTCGTGGGATCAAAGCCCACCGAAGGGGCGGTGACCCTCCAATACCTTTTCCGAACTAAATCTATCACATATTGTACATATGCATAATCGAGTTTCAAATACAATAATTACTTAGATGATGTCTTCTCACCAGAATCATGGGTAGGACAATACCTTGACTGTCCCACCCAGGAAATATCGTGCGTAGGACATGTTCTACTTGTCCTATACCCACTCCCGGCGCCACTGTCCATGGAAATAATTGGTTAGGCGTTAGTACCTCCAATGTTTATTGCCAGAAAATTCTTCGCCTTGTGCTTCTTAGAAGAGAAAACATGATCGCACTTGCTTCTTTTCCAATCTCGAATATTGTGAATCGTGTGAAAAATCATCAGACTTTAGTAGCAGTTCACGTAAAAAGTAACCAGGGAACTAAATGGAAATGTATGTGGCTATGTCTGACCACGAACACGGGGAACTCCAACTGTTAACTGTTTTTGGAAACTGGAGGAATTATTCCATCTTACCATTGAATATCCTCCACTGTAAATACCCTGCTTGCTGTTGTGCTCGTACCCAATAACATATGAAAGCAACAACACTAGACGACCACCAACACCAACGCTGGACCTCAACGTCAGGCGAGGCGAGGTGGGATCCAGCGAAAGAGATTGCAAGATGCGTGAGTTTTGCCAGCAGCAGCGCCATCATCAACAATGGGTTCTGCAGTTCTGCACCCACACCGAGTCGCATGAAGAAACCGCACCTATAAGGTCTCTCGGTGGCGCTGAATTTGGTGCGCACTCCGCATGTGGGGAGTTTTTATTTAGACGCTAGTTGCACGCTTTGCTGCCCCTCACATTGGGTAGGAATTTATTATTGGCGTGGTTTTTATTGTTGTTGAAATCTACGCGCTCAATTATCCACCACAGTCAGTGCGGGCGGTCTTGTCGCTGGGATCGATTGCTCGGCAAGGTGCATTTCAATGCGGTGGGCAGCAGTTATTCTACCGAACCAAGCGAGAGTTCTTGGTGCAACCCGCCGCTAGAGCCATTGTGTCGATTTCTCGTTTCATGCACACAAATGATATTGTTACAGTATCATTAAAAACCAGAGCATACAGAACCTTCGCGTGCTGAGACTCCTGGGAGCCGTCTCCGACAGCCTTGGACTGCTTTGGGTCTGTGAACGCAGTCTGGGATCTAAGTGCATTAGTGCATTTTGGTATTGTTCGAGCGAGTTCTCACCGAACCAGTTGACAAAAATAGAAATGGCCCCAACCGTAGGTCGTTTATTATTCAATTTTGCATTTGGTGCCACGCAATCGAATATCGCCAGAGCAGATCACCCAAACCGGTAACGGTGCGTCGCTGCTGCCGATCGTTAATTTCACAAACAAACCAAACAACTCTTCCCGATGAATCCGGAATATCAATGAGCAATCAATGGGGCGAGCTCGTTTTTTTCCTCCTATTTCAACTGGCACCTTCGCGACCAAGGCAAAAGCGATCCACAAATCTCGTGAGAGCGGCACGGTCCAACGGGGTATGTGACAGCATTGAATCCAGTCGTACTTTCCCGTCGCCACTACTGTCACAACAGCCGCAACCGCGTCGCATATGCTAATCAAATTTGGTAATAATCACAGACCTGAAATTCCCTCGCCTGGCGTTGGCGAAAACGAGGCTGGAAAGCAAAACCTGCCCCGCGAGAATGCGTAATCGATCGACACCACGACTGACAAGACAACCACTGACTGTGTGTGTTGATTTGCCTTTTTTTTTATCTGCGTGGCCCCGTGTGGTGATCCAAATTTGCATTTTCGAATGAGCGCGCGATGTTGGTCGTAACGATCGCTGTGTTATTTTATTTTTTTCAATTTCAAAGTCTTACACTCATCGCTCATGGTCGGTGCGCAATCGATAGTTTCGACGACCGTGCGTGGAGACACGGAAGGTGTTATCTAATGCCGAGCCACGGTCATCGGAAATTAGCACCGAGATGCACTTTTTCGCCAATCTTTTGGCACCTGACAGTTCTCGTTCGGTTCGGGGTTGTGCTCAAGAGGGGCGACGACGAAGACGACTTGGTGGAGATCACTATCGATCGCTAAGTGACCGGTTAGCATTGGGACATTGGAACAGGTCTTAGTCGCCGCCGCAGTGAAACGAACCACCATCGAGCAGAACTGATCTGCCGCCATTCAATTCGATCTTGTGGTAGAGGTGTTTGTCAAAGGATTACTCATCAATTTGCGTGGGGACAATTCGATTAATGAGAAGCGAAATTAAAAAAAAATGTATGCATCCTTGGGCTTGATCTTGCCAGAAATCCAAGAAGATCTTGTTTGATGACTTCGAATATAAATAAATATCAAGCTGTTTGATATGACTTTTGAAGTGTTTTAGCAAACGAGGTTAAGGATAACCTCGTTTTCAACAATACCTCACGTTTAAAAACATAATTTTCACCTGAACACTGATTTTGATATCTTTGATATCTGTCTATTTGTATGCTTTTCCAGAAAGAAAAGAGTTCTTGGAAATGCCAATAAAACAAAAGTATTAACGCAACTGGCTTTTTCTGCTATTAGGATGGTTTAAATAATCGATTCAGCTCCACCACGCTCTTTCGATTTTATCTTATGTTCTGAGTGTTCTCTCTTTGAGCTGATTTGAATAAAAACTGTAAAAGGTCAGTTCGCATATAAATTAGTAGGGGAATATGAGAAGACCTGATCCTTTGAGAAACTTGATTTGCCATGTTTTACCGAGATCTGAAGTATTTTTGTTCTAGCGTATTTTTTGTATAGATTCTCTAGACAAATGATTATTGTATAGTGACTTATTTTGTGGATTAACAACCATAATAATGCTATAAGAGGGTTAGTGTTTTTTGGCCCTTCTTGATATCTTTTTAGTGGCCACGCAAAATTTGAATAACTGTTAACAATGACCAAATGTTATTTTTGTTTCAAAGATAAAGCCATAAATATACATAATGATCTGATCTGATAAAAAATGTAAACAATCCATCACAATTTCAGCATATGTATTTAAATTTAAAGTTGTAACCTGGTTGTAACTAAATGTGGGGACACTTGATCCCTCGTTAGTTACCCTTAAACAAATCTGACGAAAAAAAAAAAATTGTTTCCCTGTGTCTTTATTGCAGACTAGACAAATTTAATGGAGGATCGGTCCGAAAAAAAATCTTTGAGTAGATATATAAAAAGGGGATGAACGTTCCCCAATATATAAGATTGCACGCATTGTTAAATTCCATAACAAAAATCGTTCATGAATACGTTTGGTAAGTTGTAAAATATACATGTTTGAATGAAAAATATTTTAAAGAATCAAAGAGCACTTTTCTGCTTTCATTAGACCAAGTTCTTAGAGAAGGATCAAGTCTACCCAGTCTCACCTATTTACATACTGAATTCTTTTAAATTTATGTCCAAAATTCTACTGAATGCCTACGAGAAACCTTTTCTCTCAAAATCCTGAATATCCAACAGAAAAATCTTCAACAAAAAAAATATTCAGTTCAAACAAAGTGGGATAATTGTCTATTTTCGGCTATTGCCTCAATTGCCTCAATAATGCGAATAGAACAATATTTGGGATTCGAATTTAATTACATTTGAGAGTCAAAATGAATCATCCGAATAAAATCACATTTGATAGACGAATGATTATGGAATTATTACTGCGATTTAAATGGAGTCACATTTCGAATCCTATTTCGCCTTCAAATTTAATGGGGAAGGGCCGTTCGGCCGAATGCCACTTGGTTGAACAAACAGGAACAAACCATTAGGCCGAAACCCATCTGCCCGAAAGGAATATTCGACACTACCCATAATTCCATTACCCATAATGCCATTACCCTGAAGGCCACTAACTACCCCGAATGGGACACTACCCCGATTAAGCCAGTATCCCGAATTGATAGTTATTTCAAGTTTATTCTTCATTTAATGACAGTTGAATTGTTAATCAAAAAAGTTTACTATGTCTGAAACTTGATTATGCATATGTACAAGGGAAAGCACCTGTCATGCGAACTGGGGTCGTGGGATCAAACCCCACCGAAGGGGCGGTTACCCTCCAATACCTTTTCCGAACTAAATCTATCACATGTTGTACATATGCATAATCAAGTTTCAGACATAGTAATTAATTTCCACTCCGGGTGGCTTAATACCCGGCATATAGGCAATTAACTTTGAATGTACTGAAAAAAAGTTTATTCAGAATCCTTATGAATAATTAACAATTGTTTTACGAAATATTCAAAAGCAATCCTTCATCGCCTCCTTTTTGCATCTGTTTCAACAAGGTACACCGTGTAATACTAGCAAGCACTCGACGGTACGTTCCGTGCTTTAAATTGTTTTAATGCAGTATAGAACGATGTATTTTTGTTCCGTAAAATCCCATTCCACTTTATGTGCCACCTTTCTTGATTATTAGGATTGGGGGAATATTTTGTAGCATTTTCCATGCAAAATGCGGAAAGTTGATGGAAACTTAAATCCACGACAACTGGGCTAAATATACTTTAGACATAGATTTGGACAGAATAAATTAAATGAGCCCTTGTGGGAATGCAGCTTCAATAGTGTATAGAAAGCCGGCGGTATACACGAGTAGACGAAAATAGCTCAATAATATCAAATATTGATAAGATAGCAAAATGAGATATGGACCTAATTGATTTAAGTGATAAAAGATCAGACGACAATATCAATATTTTGCACTAAAATATCATGAGGAGATCAAGTTGTGCTATTTGTAATAAGTGATCGATATCATGTGCCATTAGTTTGTTCTTATCCATAGCATATCTTGATATTTAAATGATATTTCGGTGCAAATTTTTGATATTGTTGTCTGTTATTTTATCTCTTATATCAAACAAGTCCATATAATGTTTTGTTATTCGGTTAATTGCTTCTGCCCGGGTACCTTGTTTCGACAAGAAGAACGACAGACGACAAGCAGCTAGAAGGACAATGAGGGCAGTCACGTTGATTTAAAGGAGGCATCATTTCTGTTTGCTGTATATCAGGCAAATTCGGCATTATTTCTTCTTTTTACATTATACCGGGCAGACGCATTGATTTAAAGAAGGCATCATCTCCTCTGTTTGCCTTATACCGGACAAACGCGTTCATTTATAGAAAATATTTTTCTTCTTTCTGCCTTATACCGGGCAGACGCGTTGATTTGAGGATGGCCTTATCTCCTCAGTTCGTCTTATACCGAGCAAACGTGTTCATTTAAAGAAGGAATTATTTCTTATTTTTGCCTTATACCGAGCAGACGTATTGATTTAATATTTTCAGGGTAATGGATTTCGGACTAGTGCTCCATTTGGGGTAGTGACCTTCGGTTTGATGGAATTCGGTGTACTGTAATTTGGGGTAGAGCAGGGCTGGTAGCGACCGATGCTGCTCAAAATAGTGACTTTGTTGACCAAAGGGACCAAATAGTGACATTCAGTTTCATTTGCAAATTCGATGAGACGAAATCAAGCGTTTTTAGATCGAATGAGAATCTTTTTATTTCAAAATTTGTGGCGGAAAATATCTTTCACTCACCATTTTTTTCTTTTAGAACGAACTCAGAAGAGAAACGAAAATCGTACACGCTAAGTTTTATCTACTCAGTGACTAAGTAAAATTGTATTGCCCTCTCCCACGGAAATTTCTCTAAATATCAGTCAAAAGCAGGACTACTGAAAACTATGAGTAGTCTCGCGAGCAAATCAAATTTTTACGCCACTGGAAACGAGCGAAACCTATGGTTATCACTGATAAGAGTAATTTTTTTTTTCCGAAAAATGATTTCTATGCAAAAATCAGCGTGAATGAGCATTCTTTGTGAGAATGAGTCAAAATTACGTTTACTGGATTACGGATCGTTTTGATAGAAAACGAAACAGAAATTATGAAGATTCAGGAACAACGAGCCCGGGATTGAGGGCACGACCTGCAGTATCATGCTCTCTGAACTATTAAATATTTTTCCTCAAAAATACGCAGATTTTCCAACTTGCTGTGCGTGTATATAAACGATTTTTGCTATGGAATTCGATAGCGCATGCAATCTTTAAAATTTGGGAGACTCGATTCTCTCTCTATGATATCTACTCAATAAATATTTTTTTAAAGCAAACTCTTAATTACATCTGTCACATCTACAAAAAAAATAGCCGCTTGAGAACAATTTATATCTTCTTGATTTTTTTTTGCCAAACTTCTCAAGTTTTAAGGATCAAGTATCCTCATATTGTGGCAACAACTCAAAATCCAATTTTCCTGAAAATGTGGGGGGATGTTGGCATTTTTATATTTACAGCTTTGTGCTGTGAAAAATTGATAGCATTTTGTCATTATTAGGAGGGACAAAACACAGTAAATAATAAAATAAATAAGGTTGTCAATCAAAAAAAAATAATTCGCTACATAACGATCATTTGTCTAGAACATCTATAATAAAAATAAGCTATAACAATACTACTATTTCGTGAATCGCATATTTGTCCCATATGAATATGAAACCCATCAAAGATGGGACAGATATGCCATTCACGGCAATAGTTCTCGGTAAAATAGCGGAGAATTAAGTCTCCCAAGGAATCAAGTCTGCCAAGGAATCAAGTCACCAATTTTGTAAGAAAAGCTTACAAAATTGGTGAAATGCGAATTAAATGAAATGCGTGAAATGCGAGTTAAATGGCTGGCGAATTTTCTGAGCGATCATTTTTCCAAGATCCGTAATTTTATTTCCGCCATAATCAAAGCCTCATACGACGGATACATAAAGCTTTATTTAACCAACAGTTAGCCATTGAACTTAGCCAACAGTTTCAAAATAGTTGAGGGCGAAAAAAGAGACTTTTTAATGACTCGCCCGAAAAATGTGACCAAATCACTAAAAAGTGACCCGCTACCAGGCCTGGTAGAGGGATAGAGCTACCCGGAAGTCATTATACGTGAGAAACTAGGCGTGAGAAATAAAGAGTGAGAAATAAGAAAACGCGGTGGAGGTTGGTACTCGGATTCTGATGGCTTTTCCGCAAACGTGACCTTTAAGTGGTCTTGTTGTGTAGGGGTTATCACGCCTATCTAGAGAGTAGGAGGTTGAGGGTTCGAGTCCCTCCAAGACACGTGGATTTTTTTCGCAAATTTCATATCAATTTGTCCATTTCGAAACATGTGCTGTGCATATGCACAGCCAAGATATTTAACAAAAAAATGGTTTTCGTACGGCCGAGTTGCCGAATAATATGCAATTAATTGTTAAGAATTTCTTACTCTTTTTCACGTTTCACTTCGCACTTTGCACTACTCACTTTTTATGAGATCATCATTACTAACTTCTCATTTCTCTCTTTTTATTTCTCACTTCTCATTCAAAACTTTTCGTTTTTCACGGTCAGAAGTGAGAAATGAGAAATGATGAGTGATGCGCGTCACTTCTCACTTTTCCCAGTGAGACGTCTAAAAAATGAGAAGTGAGAAGTGACAAGTGAAAATTGAGACGTCTGACTTTTCACTTCTCACTCATCATTTCTCACATCTCAAGCTCACACTACTCCGTCCTCGCAATTGGTGAGAAGCAAGAAATAATGAGTAAGAAGTGAGTAGTGAGACGTCTCACTTCTTGCTTCGCACTATTCAAATTGAGGAGGAATTTTTACTTCTGCTTACCCTCATTTCACACTTCTCACTGTCAATACCAAGAATTGAGAAGTGAGACGTCTCACTTCTCACTTCGCATTACTCACTTTTCCCAGTGAGACTACTAAAAAATGCGAAGTGACAAGTGAGAAGTGAGACGTCTGACTTTTCATTTCTCACTCATTATTTCCCACTTCTTAATTTCACATTATTCCGTTCTCGCAATTAGAAGTGAGGAGTGAGAAGTAAAAAGTCAGACGTCTCAAATTTTACTTCTAACTCCGCATTATTCACTTCTCACCTCTTATTGTGAAAAGTTGAGAAGTAAGAAGCGATAGACCTCACTCTCGTTCCTTTTTCATTTTTGCTACACTGTTCGGCCCAAACTACATTTCCGACCTAATGGCTTTTTCTGCTAAATGACCGTTTCAGCTCAACGGCATTTAAGGTCAAATGACCTACTCGGCTTTATGACCCTTTAGGCATACTGACCTGTTCGGCCAAATGATCTATTCGGCCAAACAACTTTCGGCCAAACCAAATGGCCCTTCCTCGAATGGAATCAGATTTGAGCGTCGATTGAAATTCCATTTGAGATTTGAATAAAAACCAATTTTTCATTTGACTGGAATCACATTTTGGGTTCGAAAGGAATCACCTTTGGGAGTCGAATTCAAGATTTGAAAAGCATCACATTTGGTAATCGAATGGAATCCTAATTGGCCTTCAAATGAATTCAAATTTAAGAGTCAAATGAGTTCTGATTTCGGAAACGGAATTCGAATGGATTCACATTTGGCATTCGAATGACATCTCATTTGAGGATTGAAAAGAATCACATTTGGAAGTAGAATAAAATCACATTTGGGATTCGATCGGAATTATGTTTCGGATTCGAATGGAATCAAATTTGGGATTCGAATGGGATCTCATTTGGCTTTCGAATGGAATCACATTTGAGTGTCGAATGAAATTTTTTTTTAATATTAGATTAGAATCACCTTTGTGAGTCGAATTCAAGATTTGAATAGCATCACATTTGGTAATCGAATGGAATCCCATGTGGCCTTCAAATGGACTCAAATTTAAGAGTCAAATGAATTCTTATTTCGGAAACGGAATTCGAATGGATTCACATTTGGCATTCGACTAACATCTCATTTGAAGATTGAAAAGAATCACATTTGGAAGTAGATGAAATTACATTTTGGATTTGATCGAAATTATGTTTGGCCTTCGAATGGAATCGAATAGCTCTCGAATAGAATCACATTTGGGACTCGAACAAAATCACGTTTAGGTGTTGAATGAAATCCAATTTCGAATTCTAATGGAATCATATTTGAGTGTCGATTGAAATTCTATTTAAGATTTGAATAAAAACCATTTTTTCATTTGACTGGAATCACATTTTGGGTTCGAATGGAATCACCTTTGGGAGTCGAATTAAAGATTTGAAAAGCATCGCATTTGGTAATCGAATGGAATCCCATTTGGCCTTCAAATAGATTCAAATTTAAGAGTCAAATGGAAACGGAATTCGAATGGATTCACATTCGGCATTCGAATGACATCACATTTGAGGTTTGAAAAGAATCACATTTGGGAATAGAATGGAATCACATTTGGGATTCAATCGGAATTATGTTTGGGATTTGAATAGAATCAATTTTGGGATTAGAATGGGATCACATTTGGCTTTCGAATGGAATCACATTTGAGTGTCGACTGAAATCCTGATTTAAATTGGAATAAAAACCAATTTTGCAATCAGAAGGAATCAATTTTAGCCTTCGAATAGAATCAAATTTAAAAGTCGAATAAATTCTCATTCCGGATTCGAATGGAATTACATTCGGGATTTGATTTACATTTGGCTTTCGAATAGAATCACAACGGGATTCAGTTTGGAATTTGAATGGAATCATATTTGGGATGGAAAAGAATTAATCCCAATTGAATCCTGCCTTCCACAATCAGCACATTGTATGAAGGGCTGTGGAGCAAAAGATCAAACGAACAAAACGTCGAATGAACAGAATATTTTTTTTCACTAAAGATCGTTTGATTCGTTGCAAGAGGATTAAAAGCATCCTTCTACGCTTCTCGGAAGCCTTTTTTCAAGCAGCTCGAAGGTTTCCTTTCAAGAGGCTCGTTAGCCTCCTTCCTATAGGCTCGGAAGCCTCCTTTTAAGCTCCTTTCAAGAGGGTCGGAAGCCTCCTTTCAAGATCCTTTCAAAAGGCTCAGAAGCCTTTTTTTAAGAGGCTCAGAATCCTTCTTCCAGGCTCAGAAGCGTCCTTTCAAGAAGCTCAAAAGCCTCCTTCCAAAAGGCTCGAAAGCCTTCTTCCAAGGGGCCCCGAAGCCTCTTTCCAAGGGGCTGGGAAGGCTCCTTTCAAGAGGCTTGGAAGGCTTTTTTCAAAAGGCACGGAATCCTCCTCGGAGGTCGCTTTCAAAAGCCCTGGAAACCTCCTTTCAAGAGGCTTGGAAGCCTCCTTTCAAAAGGCTTGGAAGCCTCCTTTCAAAAGGCTTGGAAGCCTCCTTTCAAGAGGCTTGGAAGCCTCCTTTCAAGATGCTTGGAAGCCTCCTTTCAATATCCTTTGAGAAGGCTCAGAAGCCTCCTTTCTAGAGGCTCTGAAGCCTGTTTCCAAGAGGCTCTGAAGCCTTTTTCCAAGAGGTTCGGAAGGCTTCTTTCGAGAGGCTCTGAAGCCTTTTTCCAAGAGGCTCTGAAGCCTTTTTTCCAAGAGGTTCGGAAGGCTTCTTTCGAGAGGTTCGGAAGCCTAATTCGAGAGGCTCGGAAGCTTCCTTTCGAAAGGCTCGGAAGCCTCCTTACAAGAGGCTCGGATGCCTTCTTTCAAGAGGCTCAGAAGCCGCCTTTCAAAAATCTCAGATGCCTCCTTTCAAGAGGTTTGGAAGCGTCCTTTTAAGAGGCTCGGAAGCCTTCTTTCAAGAGGCTCGGAAACCTTCTTCCAAAAGACTCGGAAACTTCCTTTCAAGAGGCTCGGAAGCCTCCTTTCAAGTGGCTCAGAAGACGCCTTTCAAGAGTCTCAGATGCCTCCTTCCAAGAGGCTCAGAAGCCTCCTTCCAAGAGGCTCAGAAGCCTCCTTTCAAGAGGCTCTGAAACTTTTTTCCAAGAGGCTCGAAAGGCTCCTTTAGAGAGGCTCGGAAGCCTCTTTTAAAGAGGCTCGGAAGACTCTTTTCGAGAGGCTCGGAAGACTCTTTTCGAGAGGCTCGGAAGCCTCCTTCCAAGTGGCTAGGCTGCCTCCTTTCAAGAAGCTCGTAAGCCTCCTTTTGAGAGGCTTGGAAGCTTGTTTTCGAGAGGCTCGGAAGCCTTCTTTCAAGATGCTGGGAAGCCTCGCTTCAAGAAACTCGAAATTCTTCTTTCAAGAGGCTTGGAAGCGTCCAAGCGTCAAAGCATTTTTCGCTTTAGTCAAATTTGACCAAAATGTCACTAACACCCTTCTGCTTCCAACCCCCTGAAATGGGATAGTACGAACTTATCTTTTGACAAGTGGGGCACATTTGGGAATCAAATGGAATAACATTAAAAGTTCGAATGGAATCGTATTTGGTATTCGAATGGAATCAAATTTGAGAGTCGAATAAATTTCTATTTGGGATTGGAATGGAATCGAATCACATTTGAGATTCGATTGCAAACCCACTAGGGAGTCAAGTAGAATCAATTGTGGGACTCGAACAGAATCCCATTTGGTAATCGAATTGAACCAATTTGGAATCATTCAGGATTCGAATGGAATCTCTTCATGGAATGAAACAACATTTGTGATTAGAATAGAATCCGTTTTATCAATCGAATGGAATCACATTTGAGAGTCGAACGAAATATCATTTGGGCGTCATTTGGAATCGCATTTGTTATTCGAATAGAATATCTTTTGGGATTCAAATGGAACAAACATTCAAGTCGAATGGAATCCCAATTTGGATGGGAAGGGTCGTTTGACTGCAACTTATTCGGCCGAAAGCCATTTGGCCGAATGCCACGGCTTTGGGACAATTCACTGGAATGACATTTTGTTGAATGACGTTTAGTCGAATGACATTAGGTCGAATGGACATTTAGTCGAATGGACAATTGGTCAAATGAACAATTACACATTTAGTCGAAAGTAAAGTGCAGCTAAGTTTTCTCATTGTTTTCGTGTATTCTCTTTCTTTTACTTAATATTCATAAAGTAATTAGTGAAGTATAAAATTCACTTCCAACCATAAATCGTGAATGGTTGGCCGAAAACTTAACTTAGACTAAATGCCCATACGACTTAATGTCTATTCGATGTAAAGTCTTTTCGAACAAATATAGTTGGACAAAACATCAGGTAGTACAAATTCATCGGAGTGGGTTAGAGGAGTTCGCAAAGTCAATATCTTGTCGGGAATATTAACCATTTTCCTATTATTTATTCTGTTTTATGAACCCATCATTTGTTGGTCAATATTGGAGCATTTATTATGTGACTTTTTGAAACACCGCAACAAATAATTAAGTTTTTAATTATTATTGACTAAAGTTCCTTTCTTTAAAAGGTTTAGGGTCATTTGGCCGAATGCCGTTTGGCCGAATGTCGTTTGGCCGAATGCCATTTGGCCGAAAGGGTCATTTGGCCGAACGCCATTTGGCCGAATGCCGTTTGGCCGAATAGTTGAAATACGTTTCCTTACGAAGGAAGAAGGAAGAAAGAAGGAAGAATTGTGCAGTAAGAGGGAAGAGGGAAGAAGGAAGAAGGGAAAATAAAGAAGAAAGAATGAATAAGGAAGAATGAATAAGGAATAAGGAATAAGAAAGAAGGAAGATGGAAGAAGAAAGAAGGAAGAAGTAAGAAGAAAGAAGGAAGAAGGAAGAAGGAAGAAGGAAGAAAGAAGAAGGAAGAAGGAAGAAGGAAGAAGGAAGAAGGAAGAAGGAAGAAGGAACAAGAAAGAATGAAGAAAGAAGCAGGAAGAAGGAAGAAGGAAGAAGGAAGAAGGAAGAAGGAAGAAGGAAGAAGGAAGAAGGAGAAGGTAGAAGTTAGAAGGAAGAAGGAAGAAGTTATAAGGAAGAAGGAGGAAGGAAGCAGGAAGAAGGAAGAAGGAACAAGGATGAAAGAAGAAGGAAGAAGAAAGAAGGAGAAGGTAGAAGGCAGAAAGAAGAAGGAAGAAGAAAGAAGGAAGAAGGAAGAAGAAAGAAGGAAGAAGGAAGAAGGAAGAAGGAAGAAGGAAGAAGGAAGAAGGAAGAAGGAAGAAGAAAGAAGGAAGAAGGAAGAAGGAAGAAGGAAGAATGAAGAAGCAAGAAGGAAGTAGGAAGAAGGAAGAAGGAAGAAGGAAGAAGGAAGAAAGAAGGAAGAAGGAAGAAGGAAGAAGGAAGAAGGAAGAAGGAAGAAGGAAGAAGGAAGAAGGAAGAAGGAAGAAGGAAGAAGGAAGAAGGAAGAAGGAAGAAGGAAGAAGGAAGAAGGAAGAAGGAGGAAGGAAGAAGAAAGAAGCAGGAAGAAGAAAGAAGAGAGAATAAAGAAGAATGAAGAAATAAGGAAGAAGGAAGCAGGAAGAAAGAAGAAGGAAGTAGGAAGAAGAAAGAAGAAGGAAGAAAAAAGAAGAATGAAGGAATAAGGAAGAAGGAAGAAAGAAGAAAGAAGGAAGAAAGTAGAAAGAAGATAGAGGATGGAAAAAAGAAGAAAGAGAAAGGAAGGAATAAAGAAAAAGGAAGTAAAGTAGGACCACTCGTAAAATGAGGTCATTTTTTTAACTATTCGGCCAAACGGCATTCGGCCAAATGGTATTCGGCCAAACGGCATTCGGCCAAACGGCATTCGGCCAAATGGCCTGACACCCTTTAAAAGATCCATTAGAAGAATCGCATCGAGTTTATTCGTTCATAATGTGCTTTTAACTAAATGTCTATTCAACCAAACATCCATTCGACGTAATGTCCTTCTGTTCAAATGTCATTCGATCAAATGAACGAAAATTCTTTCTTCTAAAATCTGCTTTCGAATAAATATCCATTCGATCAAATGTCTATTTGATGGAGCATCCTTTCGGACAAACGTTGATCTACCAAATGTTTTTGGTCTCAAGTGGACTGAAATTCATTTTCGACAAAATGTCATTCGACTGAATGTCATTCGACGAGATGTTTCTCGACGAAGTGACATAGATTCGGTCTTTTCTGCCAAACGACCATGTCTGCCAAATAACATTTTAATCCAAATGACCTATTCGGCCAAACGAAATTTTTGGCCAAATGACATTCGGCCTATTTTGAAGGATTCGAACGGAAACACATTTTAAAGTTGAGTGGAGATTCATTGGGGATTCAAATGGATTAACATTTCAGCTTATTAACCCAAATTCTGTAGCAAATTCGAAGCGGCTAGAGGCAATAAACATTTGTAAGCCCCCACATGAAAGAACTTGGACAAAATATTTTTGTAGTAAAATTTATTATGTTTTGTTGCAGTTTTGGTGTTTGTTTCGTGTTTTGTGCAGAAGAATGAGACAATTTTGGTTAAAAACATAATAAGGAATATTTTGAATATCATTTTTGATTTGCGCATATTACCTGGAATCGATCATATTTTGCGAATTCAACAAGTCCTTACTTACTTACTTATGGATCCTGTACACCTCCGGTGGTGCAAAGGGCCGACTTGAAAGATCTCCATCCTGAGCGATGCCCGGCTATCGCTTTAACCTGTTGCCAGGTTAGATTTCGGTCGACTTCTTTTATTTCTTTATTGAGGCTTCGCCGCCATGAGCCTCTGGGTCTGCCTCTGCTGCGATGTCCCGCTGGGTTCCAGTCTAATGCTTGCTTACAGATTTCGTTTCCGCCCCTACGTAGAGTGTGGCCGACCCAGCCCCACTTCCGATCCCGAATTTCTGTTGTTATCGGCCTCTGGTGACAACGACGATGGAGCTCGTTGTTTGAGATCCAGTTGTGAGGCCACCAGGCCCGAATTATATACCGCAGGCATCTGTTAATGAACACCTGCAGCCGTTGAGTGTTCTCCACTGATACACACCATGTTTCGCTAGCGTATAACAGCACAGATTTCACGTTAGAGTTGAAAATTCGTATTTTGGTGCGTTCACTTATCTGCCTGTTTTTCCAGATATTTCTTAAACTCGCAAAGGCAGCCCTTGCTTTCTTGATCCGTGCGCCTATGTCGATCTTGGTACCGCCGTCTGACGCCATTTGGCTACCAAGATATTGGAAGCTTTCAACATTCTCCACTGGTTGCCCGGCTACTGTGAAACTGGAAGGAGTCACCGTGTTTACATCCAACGATTTGGTTTTGTTGACGTTGATGACTAAACCTGCCGAGGAGGAGCGATCGGCAAGGTCGTTGAGCTTACTCTGCATATCAGAGCGCCGTTGCGCGAGGAGTGCAACGTCATCCGCCAATTCGAAGTCGTTTAGGTGGCTCCATTCAACAAGTCCCGCAGTTCATTTTGTCAATATTTAACCCAGAGGAGACATGTGCCTTACCACTTTTAAAAATTAATTTCTTATCCATAAATCAAACAGAAAACCACTCTCCTGCATTCACACTGACAAATGCAAATTAAGCTCGCATCCGCAGGTTCTGTTTCCCACAGTATTAAAGCCAGAAGCGCATCAAAAATAAAATAGCGCCGAGTTTGCAAATTTACCCAATAAATCAAAACACCATCGCGTGCTGACCTTTTCAAAAATGCATCAACAATCGGATTAAAATTGCATTGCAACCGAACCCAAAAAAAAAACAGCTCCTCAACTTACCGTTTTAAATGCACTCACGAAGAGGACGACGTCGAGCGGGTAATCCACCGGATCCGCTCAATCAATTGTGCCGAGGTGGGGAGGCGCTTGGCGTAAAAGTTTTGATCCGCTCCGCTTCGAGATGGAATCGAACGTTGAAAAACAAAAATCACTCACTCACTCACGAAATCATTCACTTGAACTGTGTTGCGGCTATTTCTGCGTTATCACTTCTCGTCGCTCGTTTTGGCTTCTCGGTTTCACGTTTCTCAACACACTTCAGCCTTTTAGGTTTCGCTGGGATTTCCTCACCGGTTTGTTGTTTTTCTTCTTCTTTCGTATCAGCACGATTGCACTGGTTTCTGTTTCTGTTAATTAAGTCAGGACCGTTTCAGGTGTTTATTTACCAAACATATGCGTGCGGAAATTACGCACGCCTGGCCGCACGTAGTTGTTTGTCGATTTTTTTTTTCAGTTCAGCTGCGACGCGATTGTGCTGCGGAAAGGAAAGGAAAACTCAATGAAGTTTAATCGATCGAATCGCCGCGCGATTCGCCACCATATTTCACCACCATTTCGAGCAGTCCGGTTTGTTTTTCCTCCTCGGTTTCGGTTTCGACCGTTTCGATCGGCGCAAGGCGCGGGGCTGTGAAACGGTTTTTCCTCTTGATTGCGCCAGCGAAAATAAAAATTAAATCACAGCCGATGGTGCTAAGGAGGGATGCCAAGTATGCAGATTTGGCTTCATAATGGGAACTGTTCCTTTTTAAATCAATCGGATATATTAAACGGATTTCAAATATTTGTTAAAATTGTATAATGAGCTGCTGACACTAGTCATAATTGATCTATTACTTCATTCGTTTGGAATCAATTCATGCCAACAGTTTGACTATTTTATACAATTTTACTTATTCAGGAAATATGACTTTTTGTCGTTTTTTTACACTATGGCATCCCTGGTGCCAAGTTAGGTACCTAACTATCGAAAAAAGCAGCAATCGCAAATCGCGATCATACCTTGCCCGTAGTCGTTAGCCGTCGCCAGCTGGGCAGGTGGTAATGATTGCACCATCCCTGCATACCTACCATAGAGCTACCACCCGGGGGTGGCCACACGACGAGACGGCGAGTGGGCGATGAAAGTGAGTTGTGAAATAGGGAAATTGTTCGGCGAAGAAGTAATTGTCTTTGGGGGAAATTATTGGAGACGGTGTTCACGATTAGGTGAGACAATGCAGCAACGCTGAAAAAGCCGGTTCCCTGGCCCAATGGCTAATGATAATTTGAGATAATTTCAATTCCGTTTGTGTATTTTCTTTGGCACTTGAAGGGTGGCCAAGGCCACAATAGTGCGAGAAAGTGAAAATTGATTTGATGAAGAGAGTTACATTGATTTTCGTCGAATGAACAGCCACAAAATGATTAAATCAGAACAATAAAACATAAGACATCAACTCCCGCCAGTGACGTAAGCGACGAACCCTCCACGAGCCAGGTTCACTCCTTCCCCTCCCGTCGTAGTCTTTCATTCCCAAAAGTAGCCGATTTCATAGCTCGTTTACGGCGATTTGTCAGCGCAGGGCGGATGATTAATCGATCGCTCAATTGCTACATCTTGTGCAACTGATGGCACTGAAGACGACGAACCATCTCATTAGTCCTCCAACTTATGCACTTTGTAGTTGGCAATCGCCGGACGATTCACGCAGCCGCACCTCGACAACAGCGACATCGACACCGAACACCAGCAGTACGGTAAGGTGGTCAAAGTTGAAATTTCTTAACCCCATCCGTTGCACATCTGCGCTGCGGATGATGATTGGTGATCGTGCTGACATTTACCCAAAAAAAAATAATAAAAATGAGATTGCGAGCCTCTCCTCACCCCCAGTCGGTAGGGTCAACGTTGACGCAATTGAGGTGATTGGGCTGCGGGTTGATTCGTTGAAAGTAAATATCATTGGGGCGCCCAAAAATAGGTAGGTACAAGAGCTTATGAAAATTTCATGGCCCGCGGCTAACCATCGCGCACGTAAGGGTGACAAAATTGAAGTGCACAGATCATCTTCGTCTTGCATCTTTATGACATTTGTACGGTGAGATCATTGCCATAATATTCGTAAGATAATTATGATGAAATACCATCAAACGACAAACATGATATTAATCTAAACAGTTATTTGCTGTAGATTGTATTGTTACAAAAAATGGGGTGAGCAAATGTGGTACTAGAAGTTCTAACGAATGAGTTATCGATGTTTATAGCAGGACAAGTTAGGTCATGTAATAAATTATTAGATTTTTTTCAAAATTTGTTGCAATTTATAATCTTGTTAAGCTTATTTATAATAGAACACTTAGAAGAGCTTCTGCTTAGAATCCCGATGTAACATTTTAAATACCTGAAAAAGTTTCCCAGTCTTGCTCTTTCATTTTTTATAACTATCTTCACCCTGAAACGAGCACCCATGATTATCATATCTTTTTCACACGACCAACAGTTTACTTCCGGCTAATTTGCCTAATCTTCACCAAAAAGCTCAAACACGTCTTCTGTTTATCAAAATTATTAACAACAACATCCAACCACTTCCCCGCATCATAAATCCAAAAAATCTCCAACTTCATCTCCAACACGGCTATGTTTACATTTATTTCCCCCATCCCACACGGGCAACCGATCGTGAAAAAAATATGCGAGAGAAAGGGGCGATGTTGTCATTGCCAAGCTCGTGCTTTTCTTCGGCTCACATGCACATGATCATCGCCGACAGCACCAATAACAACAACAACGACGCAAGATTTTCTCCTCGATCGCGTAACTCTCGTTCGCGTTCGGAATTATTTCATTCAAAAAACGATCCTCAACATTATGATCATCATCGACATCATCGCTGCTACGATCGTTATATGCACGCACGACACCATCCATCGTCACCGCCATCGTGGGCTCAAGGTAGGGAGGTTTGTCCAATATGTACCTTTTAAATTTGTTTAGATAATATATTTCATTTCGATTAGCAGTGCCAAGGACTTTATAATTTCAGTTGAGAATAAAGTACTATAGCAGCCACAAGCTAGCTACAAGTCACACTCCACAAAACGCTCGATAGACAACATGGTCCGGTTTTCTATTTGAAAACAGACTTTCGTTAAAGTCTGTAATTTTTTTTCTGAGTGACCTCTGATCGAAAAGTTCAAAAAACCTTTTTCATTATTGCGCATGATTACCTAATTTGTCTTATTCATCTTAATTGGCCAAATTCGCTTTGGAATTTAATTGTTTTCACATGAGAAACACTCCAGAAATCAAGCTTTTTTCGCCCTTCTCAACCATTTTAAATGAGCTCAATAGTTTTTCTTTGCTGAATCCAAAAAGTTCATTATGTTTTTTTGCATCACATAGTTTTTGAGAAAAATGAATTCATCAAAGTACGCATTTTTATGAAAATTCAGATTGCTCGACAAAGTGGAATTTGAGATTCTCACTTTGAACATTGCTTCACATTTCTTCACAATCGCTGCAGTCTGCTGAAGTCCCGAAAGCATTCTTTCAAACTCCATATATTCCTGTTTCGGACTTTAGCCAAATTCACAATCGGAACTTTGTCATCTTCCCGGTAATACTTCACTGAGGTCCTGGTTGGAAATATGCTGAATACCGAATACCGGAAGACATTCCACCGAATTTCGGAAGGACTTCCGGCGTATTCTGAGAGGAATTCTGCCGAACTCAGGAGTAAAATTCCGCCGAATTCCGGATGTTGAATTGCCGAATTGCGGAAAGGAAGAAGTTCCGTCGAATACCGGAAGAAAATTCCGCCGGATTCCAAAATGCATTCTGCCGAATTCCGAAATTAAACTCCGCAGAATTCAGGAAGAAATTTCGACGAATTTCGGAAGGAATTACTCCGAATGCAGAGAGAAAGCTCCGCCGAATTCCGGGTGCCGAATTGCCGAATTGTGGAAGGTAAAGACTTCCGTCGAATACCGGAAGAAAATTCCACCGAACCCTGGAAGGCATTCCACCGAATTCCGGAAGAAAATTCCGCTCAATTCCAGAAGCCATTACTCCGAATTTCGGAAGAAAAGTTCGCCGAATTCTGGAAGGAATTTCGCCGAATGTCCAAAGGTTTTCCTCGGAATGCAGAAAGAAAATTCCGGCGAACTCGTAATTGAAGAAAGGAAGGATTCCCGTTGAGTTCCGAAAGAAAATTCGGCCGAGTTCTGGAGGGCATTCTGCCGAATTCCGGAAAGCCGAATTCAGGAATAAAATTTCGTCGAATTTCGGACGGATTTCCACCGAGTTCCGGGTTTCTGTCTGCCGAATTGCGGAGATGAAGGACTTCCGACGAATAGTGGAAGAAAACGCTGCCAAATTCCAGATGGCATACCTGGCAAACTCTGCTGAACTCCGGAAGGACTTCCCCCGAATTGAGGAAGAAAATTTCGCCGAATTCAGGACGAAAATTCTGCCGAATTCCGGATGACGAATTGCTGAATTGCAGGGAAAGACTTCCGCCGAATTCTTGGGGAAAATTACGATGAATTCCGCCAAATTGCCGAATTTTGGATGCCAAAATGTCGAATCGTAGAAAGGAAGGAATACCGCCGAGTTCGAGGCATTTTTTTTATTCCGGAAGACAGTTCAACGAATTCCGGAAGGCATTCCGGCAAATTCCGGGAAAAAATTCGTCCAACTCCGGATGCCGAATTGCCGAATTCCGCCGAATTCCGGATGCTGAACTGCGGTAAGGAAGGATTTCCGTCGAATTCAGGAAGGAGTTCTGCCGAATTGTGGAAGAAAATTCCACCAAATTCCGGAAGGATTCTTTTCAAATTTTGGATGCTGAATTACCGAATTGCGGAAATAAAGGAATACCATCGCATTCCTTCGAATTCCAAAAGGAACTCCGCCGAATTTCGAAATTACCTTCAATGAATTTGGAACTGCCAAGTTCCGGAAGAAAATCTGCCGAATTCCGGAAGGACGATTCATTTCATTTATTTAGTCTGCATCTAAACGGAAGGTCGAAATGCAGTCGAATTCCATCGAATTTCGGAAGGGGTTCTGCTACATTCTGCAAAGTATTCTGTCGCATTGCGGAAAGAGTTCTACCGAATTTCAGATTAATAACATTATTCAAAATTATAACATCGTTTTTTTTCTCACTTCTGAGTCAGTTCTGACAACATATTTGTACTTCTTAGTTTTCACATCCCTCGCATCTCATTCCTTGATTCTTACTCCTCGTGACTTGCTTTACATTTCACGCTTCTCACTCTTCACTTTTATTTGCTTACATTTCGTGTCTCATGCTTCGCGACTTATTTCTCAATTATGATTACCAACATATCATTTCTGAATACTCACATTTTACAACAACAACACCTCATACTTATGCAAACATTTAATACTTCTAACGTTTTATTTTTTTATTTTTTTAAACTTAAATAAAGCTAAAAAATTCTAGCGTCTCACTTCTCTCTTCTTAATTTCCATATTTTACTTCTTTCTTGGCATTTTATTACATCTCATGTCTCATTGTCCTCTGCTTACTATTCGCTTAACGCTTCTCACTTCTCATTCTTACTTCTCACTCTCTTCATATACTACTCATGTTCCCATTTTTAGCACACAATTATTGGTTCTTACTCCTTACTTCTCGTTTCTCACTTCTCAATCCTCATCACTCATAATTTCTCACTTCTCACTTCTCACTTTTCACGTTTCTTCTTCGTTTCTATTTCTTACTCATTGGCAGGGCCGGATTTAGCCGGAAGGGGGCCCCGGGGCCGATGGTATGTGGGGGCCCCAAAATGTACAAAAAAGGTTGGTTTTGGTACATAAGATTTGTGGGGGCCCGGGGCCACGGCCACACCCCCCGCCACCCCAAAAATCCGGCCCTAAGTGTAGTATACGAAATAAAAAATAAACTAAGGAAGGAAACAACGAAAAATTTGGAATGCGAAATGTGCGAAGAGAAGTGAAAAAGGTGCTTAGCTTAACTTTGACTTACTACACATATCTATGGTTGCTACTCCGTGATTGACCAGAATCAGCTCAAGGAATCAACTGAAGGATTATCTGGGATTGTTTAAGCATTCGCAGTGTGCAAGTTCCAGTGACTCAAATGTTCAAATGATCAATAACGGCGTTGGCCACGTCCTTGTAGTCAGTTAGGAGAGGGAAGGAATATTAGTAAGTGACTTGTGCTATTTTAAGACCGTGTTTACCTCTGCGTCTTCAGAAAACCACAGGAAGGATTATCAGTTAATCGGTAGGTATTGTTGGATCTGGATTCACTCTGATAAGCGATACGACCGTACCATTTTTTTTTTCACAATGCTTCGAACGCATGAAGCAGAATAAATTAACTACCTGCACACCAAGCCGAAACACAATCAAACGCATATCAATTGATTTCCGGATGCCGAATTGCCGAATTCCGCCGAATTCCGGATGCTGAACTGCGGTAAGGAAGGATTTCCGTCGAATTCAGGAAGGAGTTCTGCCGAATTGTGGAAGAAAATTCCACCAAATTCCGGAAGGATTCTTTTCAAATTTTGGATGCTGAATTACCGAATTGCGGAAATAAAGGAATACCATCGCATTCCTTCGAATTCCAAAAGGAACTCCGCCGAATTTCGAAATTACCTTCAATGAATTTGGAACTGCCAAGTTCCGGAAGAAAATCTGCCGAATTCCGGAAGGACGAATTATTTCATTTATTTAGTCTGCATCTAAACGGAAGGTCGAAATGCAGTCGAATTCCATCGAATTTCGGAAGGGGTTCTGCTACATTCTGCAAAGTATTCTGTCGCATTGCGGAAAGAGTTCTACCGAATTTCAGATTAATAACATTATTCAAAATTATAACATCGTTTTTTTTCTCACTTCTGAGTCAGTTCTGACAACTTATTTGTACTTCTTAGTTTTCACATCCCTCGCTTCTCATTCCTTGATTCTTACTCCTCGTGACTTGCTTTACATTTCACGCTTCTCACTCTTCACTTTTATTTGCTTACATTTCGTGTCTCATGCTTCGCGACTTATTTCTCAATTATGATTACCAACATATCATTTCTGAATACTCACATTTTACAACAACAACACCTCATACTTATGCAAACATTTAATACTTCTAACGTTTTATTTTTTTATTTTTTTAAACTTAAATAAAGCTAAAAAATTCTAGCGTCTCACTTCTCTCTTCTTAATTTCCATATTTTACTTCTTTCTTGGCATTTTATTACATCTCATGTCTCATTGTCCACTGCTTACTATTCGCTTAACGCTTCTCACTTCTCATTCTTACTTCTCACTCTCTTCATATACTACTCATGTTCCCATTTTTAGCACACAATTATTGGTTCTTACTCCTTACTTCTCGTTTCTCACTTCTCAATCCTCATCACTCATAACTTCTCACTTCTCACTTCTCACTTTTCACGTTTCTTCTTCGTTTCTATTTCTTACTCATTGGCAGGGCCGGATTTAGCCGGAAGGGGGCCCCGGGGCCGACGGTATGTGGGGGCCCCAAAATGTACAAAAAAGGTTGGTTTTGGTACATAAGATTTGTGGGGGCCCGGGGCCACGGCCACACCCCCCGCCACCGAAAAAATCCGGCCCTGAGTGTAGTATACGAAATAAAAAATAAACTAAGGAAGGAAACAACGAAAAATTTGGAATGCGAAATGTGCGTAGAGAAGTGAAAAAGGTGCTTAGCTTAACTTTGACTTACTACACATATCTATGGTTGCTACTCCGTGATGACCAGAATCAGCTCAAGGAATCAACTGAAGGATTATCTGGGATTGTTTAACCATTCGCAGTGTGCAAGTTCCAGTGACTCAAATGTTCAAATGATCAATAACGGCGTTGGCCACGTCCTTGTAGTCAGTTAGGAGAGGGAAGGAATATTAGTAAGTGACTTGTGCTATTTGAAGACCGTGTTTACCTCTGCGTCTTCACAAAACCACAGGAAGGATTATCAGTTAATCGGTAGGTATTGTTGGATCTGGATTCACTCTGTTAAGCAATACGACCGTGCCATTTTTTTACACAATGACTCGAACGCATGAAGCAGAATAAATTAACTACCTGCACACCATGCCGAAACACAATCAAATGCATATCAATTGATTTACTTTTCGACCGCACAAAGTATACCGATACCAGATCTTCCGACGTGTCTATGAACGGCAGAGATGAGAAATGAGATGCAAAAAGTAAAACATGTGTAGAGGCAATAAGTGAAATGTGAGAAGTAAAAAGGAAGAAGAAAGTAAAAATGAGAAGTAAGATACAAAAGGTGTTAAGGTAAGACTAAGGAGTTAAATGGAAAAAGAGATCAACGAGAAGTGAGTATTTAAAAGTGTATTAAAAAGTAGTAAAAAGTGTCATTCCAAAAGCGAACTTATGATAGAAGGACCGGTTTCCCATAGTGTTATACCGTTTCGAATAACATTCTAAACACTTAAGCACATTTTTCACTTCGGAGGTCTTTATGGCACATGAATTAAAATATTTCAATAGATAATTGTTTCAATCGAGTAGCGAAAGAATAGAACTTTCATACAAGCGCCTGAAGTCATATTTTATTGATTGCTGCGATCAATACTGAATGATTTTATTCTGTCAAACTCAAATCAAGACTCAAATTGATAGCGTATGGCTATTGCGTCTACACTGGGATGTGTAGAAAAAATGTAGTTGGTTTTTTTCTTGTTCTTGGCCTTTGGATTTGATGAAACATTGTTTACCCCACCAAAAAATCCAAAAAAAAAATCGAAGAAAAATCAGGTGGTTTCACAAAGTTGGGGTAATTGAGGTCAACCGAGAAATTGATTAAATGTATTCGCGTAAAAGGTGATCTCAGTGTAGTATTGCTCGGGTTTGTCCATGGTTCCCACCGGTAGACAGTGGATATTTTTGCACATGTTTCGGGAATGTTTCAGGAATTCCAACGAGAAAATTCCAGAGATTCCGAGGGGATGGTTTCAGGGATTCCAATGATAATCTTCTAGGGATCCTCCATCCTCAAGGAATTCCGACGGGAATGTTCCAAGGATTGTTACGAGAATGTTTCGTGATTCGGACGGGAATGTTTGAGAGAATCCGACGGAAATGTTTCAATGAGAATCTTCTAGAGATTCCGAATGGAATCATCCAGGAAATCCAACGGGAATACTCCAGGAATTCCAATGGGAATGTTCCAGGAGTTCTGACGGGAATGTTCCAGAGATTTTTTCGGAAATCCTTTAGGAACTGTTCTTACGTGAATGTTCCAGGGATGTAGAAGCAAATCGTCGAAGAATTCCGAAAAGAATCCTCCATCGATTTCGCAAGGAATCCTTCAGGGATGTTTGAGTGATTCCGAAGCAAATCATCGAAGGATTTCGAAGCAAATCGTCGAATGATTCCGAAGTAACTCGTCGAGGGACTCCGAACTAAATTTTTGAGGGGTTTCGAAGCAAACTGTCGATGAATTCGACGGAGCGAATTGTTGAATGATTCCAAAGCAGTTCGTCGAGGGATTGATAAGCAAATCATTAAGGATTTCCGAGGCAAAACGTCGATAGACTCCGAATTAAAACTTCAAGGAATTCCGAAGGATTTTGAAACAAGTCAAGGAATTCCGAAGCAAATCTCGGAATGATTCTAAAACAAATTTTCGAACGATTCCGAAGCAAACAACGAGAGATTCTGAAACAAATCCTCCATAGATTAAGAAGGGTATCCCCCACTGATTCTCAAAGGTATTCTTCAATGATACCAACAGAAATCCAGTGTGAATTCTTCTGGATTCCGGTTAGAATAATTCGATGATTCTGAAAGGAATTCTTTAGAGATTCCTAAAAGAATTCTTTTCAGATTCTGATGGGAATTCCTTTCGAATTTTGGTGAGAATCCTTCTTGGACGCTGATTGAAATCTTTCTCAGAAAGGATTAATATGAGAGATATTTTTTGTTGTCTTCAAACCATTTTAGTAATTGATTATGCTATATGTTGAAAATCGATATCACTGCTAACTAACTTTTAAAATCCTCAAGGGGGCCTTCATTACGTTCAAATGCAATTCAGCTTGTTGATTTTAGACTTGACGTATTATTCGGCCAAATGGCTTTCTGCAAAACTATTTTCGGTCAAACGATCCTTCCTCCACAGAGAAAGAGACGTCTAACTCAACAAATGTTATATCGTTCACTTTTTAACGGTTGATTTAATTTTTCGTGGGTGGTCAACCCTCCACCGATGGCGCTCCATCGATTTTGCTCGTGTTTGACGTTTACGTACTACCGCCATCTGGTTGCCACTTGGACACACACAATGATTTTAGCATTGGCAACATTGAGTGAGACGTCTGAAAAAAAAACTTTAAGAAACGAACGTAAAAAAAATCCAACGGCGATTCACGTCGCCGCCGCTGGCTAAAATGGTTTTAAGCGTGACGCCGGAAACGCCGCCGAACACATCTCACACCTCTCTTCCGAACATCACCTAAATGCACTAAAATGCAAAATTTCAATGATATCATTAGACCGATACAAATATTTGAAATCTATTTTGTCTCCCCCCCCCCCTCGGATTTTTTTTGCCAAAAATTCATATTTTGAGGGGACAACAAAATAAAATTCGGATAATTTTGAGGATTTTCAAAACATTCTTTAACAAATCCGAGGAGTTTTTTAATTTTTTTTTTCATTTTAATATTTATTTTTTATTATCCCCCCCCCCTTGACCTTTAGGTGACCACTAGGACAAAAAGTTAATTAAATAGAGGGAATGACGGCTTTGGCAGGTTTTGTTCTATTATTGGCAGGGGGTTTTTTTATGACTGACTAGGCACAAATTTGGCCTAAGCATTCTTTGCATATCAAAGAATATTGTGGCCAAATTTCATAAAATTTGGTCGGCAAAAACCCCCCTGCCAATAATAGAGCAAGACCTGCCAAAGCCGTCTTTCCCCTATTTAATATTAATAATAATATTTAATAATTAAATTTCAATATTTATTTTTTATTATCCCCCCCCTTGACTTTTAGGTGACCAGTAGGACAAAAAGTTAATTAAATATTTGTGACGGCCTTATTGGAAAATTATAATGTACTTAATGCGTATGCATACCGAGAGAATTAATATATCTTAATCGATTAGTCTCCATGTGACAAGTGAAAACGGTATACCATTCGACTAAGCTTGACGAACTGAGGTGATGTCTGTATATGTGTATGTATGTATGTGTACAAACATTTGTAGACACACTTTTCTAAACTTTGCATTATTCGTTATCCTCGCAATAAGTTACTCTTGATGGGAAATCTAGTCCCATTGATATGGCCATAATGCTATTTTTTAAGCAACTTTTTATTATTTTTTGGTTTATATACTACTCGCGAAGAGCATCAATACTGCTATGTGGATTGATACGTTTTTTTTTATTAGATTGAGTTAATCGATTTTATATGTTTTGCCCATTTTGTCTTAGTTATTGAATATTAAGGGTATGCGATAACACACTTTTTCCTAACGAAACGAAACGAAACGAAATTTAAAATGTCTATGTTGATTCGGATCGAAACGAAACGAAATATAGATTTTTTTTCGAGACTTCGAAACGATACGAAATCAAGGTTCATTAATTACGAAATTTTTCGAAACGAAACGAAATTTTATTTTTTTTTCCGCGGAATTTTTATTAAATTGGTTTTACATTATGTACGCAATTCTGATTTCACTTTTTCGAAGTCAAATAACTGTTTTGCGACCAATAGAGTTATAATAACAGAAGAGGCAATCTGTGATAAATCACTGCATTTTTTGGAATGGAATTTTTCATATACGGATTCAAATTTCGTTTAAAACCTTAGTTCACTTAAGAATTCTGTAATTATGCTGAAGCATACTACATATTGTCTTTGTCAGCGTGGTTTTATAGTATTGAGCTAAGTCAAATTAGAAAATTAATGCTTAGGTTTATTTTTTTATTTAGTGGGATACTCAATTATGTATCTATATCTGCCAGGCATATACCCAGATAGAGAACTGATATTACTAAACCAACTTTTGAAAAGGGTGTAACAGCCAAAACTTATTCCTTCTTATTCGTCCACATATACATAACATAATTTTGCCCATTAGAAGAATCTTGTGCATCTTTATGGAATGCATAAAAATATGTATTTTAGATTGAATTTCACAGACCCATAGTCTTATATACAATCAGCTCGAGGAATTGAGCTATTGTCTGTGTGTCCTTGGCATATGAGAACAGCTGTTATGGTCAGTATGAACTGTAAGCTTTCAGCTTTCAGCTTTCAGCAATTTTAATGATCTTTCAACCCGTTCTGGATTTATTTTTTGCAAATTCCATGCGAAGATCTAGAAATGCCCACAAATCTGCAATGTTCCTTACATTTTGTGCAAATAGTCAAAGAAGAGCTTAGCTTGATTCCCTGTTCACATCGTAGTAGCCAATCATGATTTGCCGAGAAAAAGCAAATATGCACAGCTATTCAATTAAATAATATTCATGGGAAATGAAAATAAATTATTAATTTATTAATTATCAATTAAAAAGTTATTCTTATTGTATACTTGCATCAGAGTTTCCAATTTATGACCAATACCTAACGATGCTCCTTACTGTCAATTTAGGATTAGGAGTGCAAAATTATGTCAACACTCATTGTTATAAGAGACCGAGGAATGCTCTGCATCTCCGTGAGCGCTACGGGAAAGGAATCGTTGGTTAGTTGAGAAGGTAATTCATGTGAAGCCCCTTGGTAAGCGACTAAATATTTATTGTAAACGAAATTATTTTGAAAACAAGAAAAATAAAACAGTGTTTCAAATCATTCTAACGCAAGATCAATGTGCTTCGTTTAATAAGCTTTTACAGTCGATATCTCTCCCTATGTCGATGGTTTCCTCAGTCCCTTCAATCTACATACATTTGTGCTTTCTACATCTCGATAACCTGCCTATCTTGATGGGTTCTGATCATATTTTGTTCATGATTCACTCTCTTCAGGTCGATATGTTCAAATTTTTAGGCTACTAGACCATCTTTGGACAATAACAAACACATCAAAAACAGTAAACGACATTTGTTTTGTTGTCGTTTTTCATAGCAACGAGCTTTTTTGGATCTAGTACCCATTTTAATTTTCCTTCCATTCCTCGATCTCTTCCTATCTTGATGGCCCCTACAATATCGAGATGTGGAAATGCGACTGTACAACACTATCGATTCCGTACTAAATAATTGTTTGCTCTTTGATGCAGACATTAGTTTTATCACTTCGCGTTCTCCAACACTAGCTGGCGTGATCAACATCAACACGATCGATTGCACACCGGTTAAACAAACTTCTGCTACGCGAAGTAGCTTTTTATAACTCCGCGTTCTCCCGGACTAGCTGCCGTCCCATGATCGGTTCCGAATTTAGATTCTGCATATAGTGAAAAATATCATCATATTTAAATTTGAATGTTGGAAGCACTGAAGACGTTTTATAGGAGAAAACTTTATACGTATTTGTCGATTAAGAATGAGGTAATGTAGTAAGCGTTATTAGAAAAATTTATATAACCTTAAGTTTTAAACATCTTTACGATTTAGGTAGTTCAGCGGCGCAGCAAAATTTTTGATAATATAAAGTCTGTTTCAAGTTTAAATTCGTCTCGAAATTCCGCGAAATTCCGTTAAATTTCGTTAGAAGCCAGTTTTTTCTAGCGAAATTTTTGCAATTTTACGAAACGAAACGAAATCAACAAATCAGATTTCGCCTTGCTAAAATTCCGCGAAATTCCGCGGAATTTCGTTTCGAACCACCTGAAACGAAATTTTTCGAAATACCGCATATGCTTATTGAATATGTTCCATTAGACATTTATTGTGACCAGTCTACTTGATTTTGATTTAGAAAATTAAAAAAAAATGCGTTTGTCACATCCGCTTCGCACTTAACGTATCACTTTTACCTTATATGTTGAATATGTTATATTTTCCAGTCTCTCTCGAATCGTTCAAAAATAAGATTTTTTAGGTTGCTCAATTTCCCAAATTTTCTGAAAATTAAAGCCTGACTAAAATTAAATCGGACGCCTCTTATATGTCGGAGAAACAAAAAAAAATGGCAGAACTGTTGTTGATTGGGCTGGTTTCAGTGCTTAATGTGTCGATAACATCAATTTACATAAGAAGGATCTAAACGTGGAAAAAAAAAATCGAGTTTTGGTATTTCCATCCGACCAGTAACAGTACCATCTTCTATACCATGCGGAATATCCTTTGCCATGGAAGGGTACAAGCCCCACCAAGTCAGTAAACATCTCAACCAGCACTTGAGATAGGATTTAGTGGTTTAAAATGTATGAGGCTTAATCCGTACGGGCTAGTTTTGACGAAATTGACGTATGCATATTATTTAAATAACAACAAAACTTACTTGATAAGGGACTATCAGGTGAAGTATTAACGCGGAGAATCACTGCAATAGATTATTGATACCCTCCGATAGAGCAGATTGAGGCAAAAATTGGGCCTGACTGGTACAACAACACAAAAATCAAACATCATTAATATAGAGAGAATTGTTGTGATTTTTAATCATATTTTAATATGGTGGTGCTGCGTATTGACCCACCTTCTCCAAGTTAGAAAAGCAGATGCACGAGGATGGCGATTACCGGCAACGATTCGCGATTCGACTATGCCTAAGCTGTGTAAATCCGTGGCCTGTGTTGTTGTGAACACAAAACATGCATGAAGCTCGTCCGTCCGTTCGAGGCGTCGTGGTCGGCCTTATGCACGGCTGACGGCAAGGAACCCTGGCTGGGCTGAGCGAAAGTTGTCCGCGGCCCGCGCACCTCGAACTATTATTCAAGTGAAGTTGGGCATGGGCATAGTAGTGGCGAGAGTTGGTGGTGTTGGTTTCGTTCGACGACGGCGATGGCGAGAGTTGCGGCTGCCGAGCCATTTGCGCGTATGAAGCAATTCGATCGGACAAGTCCCATACCTACACGGGGGGCGAAGAAGTGCGGATATCTAGCAGTAGGTAGTGGTTGTTGTAAGTGGTTGACATTGACAGGTGTGGTTTTTTTTAAGTAAGAGCAAACTTGAACGATAGAGTGGGAGATAATTGAAACGGTTGATCGGCAGAGTAAAGAGTCGAAATGTGATTCATTCATTTCTGGAAATAATTACGTTCTCTACACACTTCAAATAAGAAGTGTATGCAAGGTTTTGTATAAATTTAATTTTAAGGGAAGAAGCATCTAAATATTTGTTTTTAACTTTATCGGTTTCCTAAACCTTCCGTTTCGAAACAATAAAGCCTCACTATTATCACTGAATCATCGGCAAGAATCTCGTTCAATTTCCTCACAGGGTATTATCAAACAAGGTTCAACGAATCGGAACGCACCTCCCATTCCACCTAATAACAGTTTTAAATCAATCATCAAGCCATCGAGAAACAGTTTTGCATGCGTGTGATTATCTCCTGTGCGGTCACGAACCTCTTTGTCACTGACTGCATTTCCCGAAACATCTGCCATCGGCATATGATTGATGATGCGTCCCGCGTCTTGCATCGCTCGGCTGCATGTGGCAATGATCTCCAGAAAAACTGCATCGTCTGCTCTGGTGGTGATTCGTGAATTGTAAATTATACACATTTCTGGTCGATGCAACCATGGGGAGGCCAAAGTCGCACGATCGCACAGGTGTTAATCAAATTCATGGTAGGTGACCACCGCAACGCAACGCAGATATTTGATACCTCACCCGAATTCGGCCGAAAATCTTGAAGGTAAAATGCAAATCACCGGTCGGTGGGCCGCGTCCGTCTTCACGTGATCGACACTGCATTTCACGATCGATCAACTCTGCAAGGGATCCGCCCTTTTCGTAAAGTTGTTGCACCACCACCAGCAGTGGTCGATTATTTCAGTTTCGAAGTTCTTACGCGCATTTAATCAGATGTGTTCGAAGAATTTTTGTTGCGTTGTGAAGACCAGACAAAATTACGTATAAAAAGGGCTGCAGAAATTGAATCTAATGGGTACCTTCGGCAACATCGGTCGCTTCCCAAAATGAGGGTTATTCCTCATGCTTAATTGACGTTCTAACCGCTTTGATATGATCTTTTTGGAGCATGCACGAAAAATAAGGATTCACCAATTTTGTGTACAACAACGACGTCGTTGGCCTAATGGATCGTCGTCTTCGGTAAGCTGCTGTAGATACAATGACCGATCAAATTCCTGGAAATACATCCGCATTTGATTTCAATCACCATAAAGACCGCAATCGTTGACGGGCCTGAATTGATTAATTTCGACCCAGTGAAAAACAATGTGTGTTGCTGAATTCCATTGAATCTTCCAGCCAAGCTAATCATCAACGTTCTCTAATCTCTATAAAGACACAATATAATTTCAATCGGTCAAATAACATAAATTCCTCATGTCTCGTTTAACTGCAATCCGGCCGAAATGATATCTACACTCCTTGGCATTTTACCACTTCATCTATTTCTGACGAACGTTCATTCAATCCAGTGGAATTCCAATCGCGTGGCCGTCTCCAAAAGGAAATACACAAAACCCTCCGTTCCGGAACCGCAAGTCGATCGCGCAAGATGGTGACATTCGCGGCACGACGGCCTCAGTCAGTGATTACAACAAAGGATGTCGATATATCTGTCGCTTTTGTTTGCTCCACCAAGCCAGGTGGTTGCTGCTTGAACGATGATGTTTTTTCCGGTCTGCTGAGGGTGCGCGCAGCGGCTCCCCAGAGCACTTTCGTTTTCGATTATATTGTGATGTCGTATGAAAACAATTTCTTCGAGCGCGAGCGTGTGCGCGCGCGCCGCGCCGAGTAATTCAAACCAATAAAAGCGATCGCACGTAAACTCCGGAGAGGTGGGGTGACATTTGCGAATGCCTGGCAATTCGAACGGAATGAGCTGTTGGTGGTTGATCATACTAACAATGATGACGAGGGAAAGCGGCGATCGTTCACGATCCACTGACAAGTATACGTTGTCCTCCTAATCTTTGTTGACAACATAATTTTTCTCCGGGCCAATGCGGTTGGATCATGTGCAGTAGGACTAGCTCGCATGGAAATTTGCGGTTCTCTGCGATATCACTTTCGATTTCGCCTCGAATGGATTTAATAATGATTGCGGGTTGTTTAGAAGAAAAAGTTAGATTGAATCAAGTTCAAAGATTAACGAAAAGTGAACGATACACTTGTTTTTCCTTCTTTAATCTTAGATTCCAGTTTCAGTGTTACTCAGATTGTGAAACATATCACCTATCGGAGGAACAACTTTGAACCTGTTATTCTTTTCATCCATTTGAGAAACCTGATCCGTTCGCCGTCTAATTTTCGTCATTTCATGTCTTTGGACTTTTTTTGATCAGAATATTAGTTGTCGTCCTTGACGAGTGGTGGTTTTTCATGGCATTTCCATATTTCGGTCTTCGACAGAGGCTGCAACCTGCCACTTCATTAACATGTCCCAATCAATAGCGTATTGGAATCGAAGCGGATGAGGTTTATTCCAGTTGACTGGTTTTGCAGTGGTGGTCGCAGGATGGGCACTGTGCTGGGAATAACAGTTGGTGTTCATGAGTGAAATTCTTTTTTAAAAGCAAATATTTCAAATTGTTCCAGTTACCATCTAGAAGAAGTTAAGCCCAATTTTTTTAAAACACGGTTTGTTTAAAAAAACACAAAAAATTAAAGGAAACTCAAGGATCAAAATAAATATTTTAACATGGGGAGATTATTAAAAAACATGGAAAACGAAAGGAAAAAGAAAACCAGCCCAGTTCATGGATTGTGATCTAAGCGTTAGGGTAGATCAAGAGTTAATATACAGTATGTTATGCTGAAAACCGCAAGAATGCTAATTAATTCTATTAGTTAGCTTGATGAAAAAAAAAAAAAACGTGAGAATTTTGTTTTGCCAATATAGAATCACCAAACCAAACATGTCTATATTATGAAGGAAATAAAATACTGCATGAAGAAGAAAGAAAAATCAATAATGTTCAGAGATCATGGACAACTACTGGGAATGACAATCGAATAATGCCTTAAAACATTTCATTTCGTAACAGATATAAACAGATGAAATGAGTTGTTTTGCAATTGCCGATGCTGCTGGTATGTAAGTTATGCAAACAAAAAGTTTATTTTCAAATATATTATTCAGTTAGTTAGTACAATTAACGTTTAGTTTATTAAAGAAGGGAGAGATGTAGGATCGCAGTAGTACTGTGAATATGTACTTTGACATAAGACTGTACCCGAGCAGCACAAGCCAGACAAAAATGGTTGCTGCAACTTGATTATGTCTAAATCTGGTCACATATGAGTTGCTGCAACCTATGTGAAGCGTATGTGCTGCTAGGGTAATAAATATTCTTTGTTATTCAACTCTGCAATCAACCTGGTTGTATTCCAATAATCGTCCTCGTCCATCCAATTTATACAATTTATAACAGGAATTCAAAATATCGTATAAAAAATAACACGATCTGTTATAAACCTATTACTTTACTCCGATAGTGTTCTTCGGGTTTATGTGAAGATACCCTTTTTCGATTCTAAAGAAGAGACGACTATCGACTTGGATAGTATATCGAGTAAAAAAGGTTAAAAATTGGATGTATGAAGTAAGAAGAAACTGATCAAAGTTGTAATGATTTGTGCTGAATTAGAGCACGGTGATTTTTTTTTTATTTTGTATTGTTTTCGTCAATAGCTTTTTACGAAAGGAAACGACAGCGAAGTTTCTTAGTGAATTTTAAGCCAATCTAAGCTTTGTATAATTTTCCTGAAGATTCTATAACAAATACCCGAAAACCAAATACCCGTTTACTCGAATGACACTCACCCGAATAACATGAAAACGAATGCAACATTTCAAAAGGCCTTCAGAAAGCGACAGTCTTCTTGAGGGAAGGGCCATTTGGCCGAATACCGTTCGGTCGAATGCCATTTGGCCGATTGCCGCTAGGCCGACAGTTGTTTGGCCATATATACCATTTGGCTGAACAGATCATTAGGCCAAAAGTCATTTGGCCGAAAGGGTCGTTCTGCCGAAAGGGTCGTTTGGCCGAAAGGACCATTGGGCCGCAAGGATCGTTTGGCCGGAAGGGTCGTTTGGCCGAGAGGGTCGTTTGGCCGGAAGGGTCATTTGAAAAGTGAGAAATTAGGAGTGAGAAGAAAGACGCCTCACTTCTCACTTCTCGCTGTAAAAAGTGAGAAGCGCGAAGTGAGAAGTGAGACGTTTCACTACCTACTACTTACCTACTACCCTTTCGGTCAAATAACGCTTTCGGCCAAATGATGCTTTCGGCCAAATTACCCTCTCGGCCAAACGATCCTTCCGGCCAAATGAACCCTTCGGAAGAAAAAAAATGCTAGTTCCAAGGTGCAACACACAATACAACCAATATCTAAGCTATCTAGAACGATCACAGATAAAAAAAAAATGATTAGCTTAAAAAGCTTGTAAAATCATACAATTCATAGGGAGTTGTATTAGCTGTCTGGAATGACTCTGAGTTCTCATTAATAAATTAATTGAACATTAGTTAACTACCTACTTTTAAATAAATAATTTCAATGTTGGACATGTTTCACATACTAAAAAGAAATTTTTTAGTATTTTTTTTTTTATTTTAATAAGTGTTACATACAAGTGAATGTCGCTCGGGAAAATATTGAATTCGGATTAATGCCTTTCAGATATATGTTACATTCGGGGAAACGTGTTTAGGGTATTTGTTATTTGGCAGATGCTGAACTAGTTTCAGACAGGGATCCTACATTCAGAGATATGCGAGAGCGGCCATCTTGAGCCAATCGAGCATTGAGAACTGTAAAAATCATTGTTATTGTCGCATATTGAAAGGTATTGCGATGTTGATGAAAAATGTTTTTCGAAACGTTTTGTCGAATAATCAATTTGTTTCATTTTCTAAAGTTTATGCATTGTGTTTTGTTAATCTGTATTGAACTTTGACTGGTTCCTGGTTTTCGGGAATTTCGGGTATTCCACCGAGAAATATATTTTACGGAAATTGAAATTCTCCCGAAAATGACAATTCCTCAAAATAATATTCCTCCGAAAATGTCATTTTCCCAAAGAGTCTTCTTCTTTATTTCATTGGCTGTACTTGTATATTTCATGCCTAACGGCCATTATGCACATCGCTCTTGTGTCTAACAGGAAATGCCTTTGTTAGGAATTTCACTTACGAGAAAATGGATATTATATACGAAAATAACGTTTTCTGGGATGGAGTTTTTCCAAGAATAGCATTTCTCCGAAAATAACATTTCTTCGAAAATGGAATTGCCCCAAAAGTAACATATCTCCAAAATGGGGAAAGGTCGTTTGGACGAAACCCATTCCACCGAATGCCACTAGGCCGAATAAACCATTAGGCCGAAACCCATCTGGCCGAAAGGGTCGTTTGGCCGAAAGGGTCGTTTTTCCGAAAGGGTCGTTTGGCCGAAAGGGTCATTTGAAAAGTGAGAAATTAGGAGTAAGAAGAGAGACATCTCAATTCTCATTCCTCATTTCTTACTTTTCACTGTAAAAAAAGAAAAGGTAGTGAGACGTCTCACTACTCACTTTGCACTTCTCACTTTTTACAGCGAGAAGTGATAAATGACGTCACACTTCTCACTCCCCATTTATCACTTCTCGCTGCAAAAAGTGAGAAGCGCGTAGTGAGTAGTGAAACGTCTCACTACTCACTTCGTGCTGAAATGAGGAATGAGATTTGAGACGTCTCTCTTCTTACTCCTTATTTCTCACTTTTCAAATGACCTATTTGGCCAATTGTCCTATTCGGCCAAATGCCCTATTCGGCCAAATGACCCGTTTGGCCAAATGACCCTTCCGGTCAAACGACCCTTTCAGCCAAATAACCCTTTCGGTCAAATGACCCTTTCGGCCAAACGACCCTTTCGACCAAACGACCCTTCCGGCCTAATAGCCCTTTCGGCCAAATGGTCTGTTCGGCCAAATGGTATATTCGGCCAAATGGTATATTCGGCCAATCAACTTTCGGCCTAGTGACATTCGGCCAAATGGCTTTGGGCCGAATGGGTTTTGGCCAAACGTTTTGGCTTTTACCCGAAACTAGTATTTCTCTGAAAATGACATTTCTCCGAAAGGAACAGTTTCTCGAAAATTATATGTCTCCGGAATTTTTTTTCGCGGTACGACATTCCGCGGAATGTATCAACTCTCCGAAACACATTTCGCGGAATGCACCTTTTTACCGAAAGACATTTCGCGGAATGTACCTTTTCACCGAAAATCATTCCGCGGAATGCCATTTGGCCGAATTCAGTTAGAATAATTATCATTCAAATATTTACCGATTTCTGCTTAATTGCATGCAATCCGGGCATTTTTTTGGATTTAATGCTAACCCGACCCGTTCCCGAGAATTTTTGCATTCGTAAAACCGTACTCGACCCGAACCCGACATAATTTAATTATTTAAGCCCGCACAAAAGTTTTCCGTGTAAGTCCATACAACGAACTAGCCTCACAATTAGCAAAACTGAATAAAATAATTTTCAGCATTTTATTTCTTAAGCTACGCAAGGTACGCGACCCGGACTCACAAACCCGTACCCTACCCGAACCCAATATTGTACTAGCTTTTCAAACCCGAATCTGGCGATTCGGGTTGCAGGTTTCAAAGGTTCTGGTTCTGCCCGGTATAAGGCGAAAGAAGTTGCTAATGTCTTCTTTAAAAGAACGCGTCTGTCCGGTATAAGGCGAAGGAAGGCGTAATGCCTTCTTTAAATGAATGCATCTGCCCGGTATAAGGCGAAGGGAGTTGATAATGCCTTCTTTGAAGGAACGCGTCTGCCCGGTATAAGGCGAAAGGAGGGGTAACGCCCTCTTTATATGGATGCATCTGTCCGGTATAAGGCGAAAGGAGTTGATAATGCCTTCTTTAAAAGAACGCGTCTGTCCGGTATAAGGCAAAGAGAGGGGTAATGCTCTCTTTAAATGAATGCATCTGCCCGGTATGAAGCAAAAGGAGTTGATAATGTCCTCTTTAAAAGAACGCGTCTGCCCGGTATAACGCGAAGGGAGGGGTAACGCCTTTTTGAATGGATGCATCTGCCTGGTATAAAGCGAAAGGAGTTGATAATGCCTTCTTTAAAAGAACCCGTCTGCCCGGTATAAGGCGAAGGCAGGAGTAACGTCTTCTTTAAATGGACGCATCTGCCCGGTATAAGTCGAATAGAGTTGATAATGCCTTCTTTGAAGGAACGCGTCTGCCCGGTATAAGGCGAAGGGAGGGGTAACGAATTCTTTAAATGGATGCATCTGCTCGGTATAAGGCGAAAGGAGTTGATAGTGCCTTCTTCTAAAGAACGCGTCTTTCCGGTATAAGGCGAAAGCAGGAGTAACGTCTTCTTTAAATGGACGCATCTGTCCGGTATAAGTCGAATAGAGTTGATAATGCCTTCTTTAAATGGATGTATCTGCCCGGAATAAGGGACAATTGAAATTTTGAAAACTACTTCTACATATTCTGGGAGGCCTTCCTTAGCGGGAAGATGCGAGGCTGCCAAGCAAGATTATGCTGAAGAAGGCTGGGTTCAACTTCTGGGCCGGTCTAGGACATTTATCAAATTTTATTTTTCGACTTTTTAGGTATAAAAGTTTCAACGTGTTAATCTTGTGTTAAAGAAAGGCAAAATAAATGGTAACATGGCTTAGAAACCTCGCAGCTAATGATTCTGAAAATGCTGAATTGACAAAGGCTATTATTATTAATATTCCGCGAAATGGTGCAATCCGCGAAATGGTACATTCCGGTACATGGTTCAACCGCAAAAAGGAATTCCGCGAAATAGTTTTCGGTGAAATGTTATACAATCATCTCCGATTATGAAATTTCTTCAAAAATGAAATATCTAGAATCTGTTTTCAAATATGCGTTACTGCATTTGATCATGACGATTGAAACGGCTTTCTCCATTTAATATATGGCGTTGCTGCCAGATTATTCGGTATCTATTCTTTTTGATGAGCAATTTTGTTGACCAGAATCTTTTCTGAAAATCAAGGTCAATTGTAATTGATTACCCATTTGAAGTAAGTTCCATGATATCTACGAAAATGACATTTTACCCCAAGTTACGTTTTTCTTAAAAAAAAAATCTTGAATTTTTTTTTTGTCTTTATTATCGAGACTTTCAGCCCAAGGCTGGCTCGTCTCGACTTGAAATTTATATAACGTCGAAAATAACATTTCTTAGTGAATGACATTTCCCCAAATATAATATTCTTCCGTAAATGACATTTTCCCAAGAATAACATTTCTCTAGAAAATGTATTTTTCTGATAGTGTCTTTTCATATATGACATCACTCCGAAAATGACTTTTACAAGTAAATGACATTTCTGACAAAAGGACTTTTCTCAAAAAAAGTGCGCTTCCTAGAAAATGACATTCGTTCGAAAATTATACCAAGTACCCCAGGTTGAGAACCGCTGATCTACCCTACAGCTTCAAGTTGACTATTACAGCAGTAACTATTGAAATTCGTTTTTGCACTGAATAAGAACGGCATCCTATCATTCCTATCACATTGACTAGCAACTCGTCAACCAAGAAGAAACCTCGTCCGTAGAGCCTAACTTCCAGACCTGATTCCAATAAAACTCAGCATGATCTCGTGACAAGTGCAGAGTGTGGAGAATGAGATTTCATCAAACAATCATTCAAAATTTGGGTAAAATTGTCTGTAAAATTGTTTTAAATTCAATCGCAGTAGGATGAGAAGGGGAGCCTACATTGTACAAAACATCATTCCGAGCATTATTTCAAGATTTTTTTATCTACAGGTTATCCGACTTCGTCAGTAGATGGGAATAACCAGCGCGGGGGGGGGAAACATACATTTTCAGTGCAAAACGTAAACACGCTGATAAATTTTCACTCAATATGGACATGAAAAAAGTTTTTGTTAGAAATTTTTTTTTCCTTAAATATGTCACAGGAACATTATTCCCAGAAAAGTTAGATAATTAAAAGACCTAACTGCAGAAAAAATTTAATCGATTTCTGAGATGAGGGTTTTTGTAATATCTATTTTAATTTTTAAAACTAATTTTTTTCAGTGTACAAATCGCTTTTTTATTTTTTGGATATTTTTCCAAAAAGCTTCAGGGAATTTCACGACAGTCCGCCATACAACACTTTTTTGTAGGTCTTGTCATTTTAGAGTTACATCGATTTTTAAAAAATCATGAAAAAAAATTAGGCCCTCATCAAATGTTACTCTTGACAATTTTTGAAAAACTAAGTATGCAGAGTGGCCTAGAAATACCATATCTTCATGCCCACCAAGTTTCGTTCGATTCTGAGATGGTGCTGCCAACCGGTGGTCGAGTTGGCGCGAAATTCGTCAAATCCGAAGTCATTTGGACGAATTTGTTCCGTACTTAAGCCTAAAATGTTGAACCATGAGGAAATCTCGATATTATTGGATGATTAAAGTCTCATAGATTAAAACGTAAATTGATTGAATGACTAATAAATGATTATTCCTATCTATTTACTTTCACTATATAAACTTTTGTATATCAAAAGATACGTTTTTTGTTTTCTACTTAAAAATTTCATCAGTGTTTTGTTATCAACAAAGCATTGAAGAATTTTACGAGTAGGAAACAATATACGTATTTATTGATATACAATAGTTTAAAGATATTGAAAATAAATGGTCGAAAAACATTTGTAATTTTTCAATTGAAAAATTATTTTCCCACGAGACGCTCAGCCTCGGGCTGAACGTCTCGCTAAAAAGGCAAAAAAACTAATTAGATTAGATTAATTGGCATGTTGAAGTTTGCTTGATAACTTGAAAACTTGATTTTTTTTCAATTCCGTTTTTTACGATAAAGAAATTTTCTTGGGCAAATCATATAAAATTGGTGAGAAATTTATTCAGTTGTTTTTTTTTTAAGAAAAACGTTGGAAAAAACTGGGGCCTTCCTTAGCCGTGCGGTAAGACGCGCGGCTACAAAGCAAGACCATGCTGAGGGTGGCTGGGTTCGATTCCCGGTGCCGGTCTAGACAATTTTCGGATTGGAAATTGTCTCGACTTCCCTGGGCATAAAAGTATCATCGTGTTAGCCTCATGATATACGAATGCAAAAATGGTAACTTGGCTTAGAAACCTCGCAGTTAATAACTGTGGAAGTGCTTGATGAACACTAAGCTGCGAGGCGGCTCTGTCCCAGGGTGGGGATGTAATGCCAATAAGAAGTTGGAAAAAACTATTTGTATACACGTTATTCGTCATCGAAAAACCCCTTAAACAGCTACCAATTCTTGTAGTTACCGAAAACCACCACTGGTCCAAAAGAAGTTTTTTAGAACTCATGAAACCAACTTCAAGTTCACTCTGTATTCTGCTGACCTTTCCATATGTGATGGAGCCAGTCTTGTCCGCCTATCGAAAATCGAGATCAAGTTTTGCCAGTTTCGCTCACAGACTCCGCTTGCTGAAACACCGGAATCAATTTCGGAGCGTCGTCGTCGATATATTTACTTTGATCAGCACCTCCGGGACCAGGAGGGTGACAATGATACCGCGGCGACAAACGTCCAGCAGCAGCACAACTGCCGTACAGAATGATTTCAATTTGGTGGTGCTGCAAAACTGGTTTGATTGCCGAAATCCGGCTACAAACTATTAGTTGGTGATGGTGACGATTCCAGCAAAACAGAAAAGGCAAACCGGACCGGACTAGACTGATTATTCGGGGAGTTATTGCCATTTAAAATTCAGATGAGCATGGTTTCAATCGGTTACGTAAAGGATGAATTCCTTTTCGGTTGAAGCATCTTGAAAACTGGTTGCAAAAGTGATGGAGGTTTGTTGTTTCGGTTGTTGTGTCAGAGCATTGAATTTTTCTTTTTGATTTGTGGATTATTCGTTTCGAAGATCTGTAAGGTCAGAAGAAATGACTAATGCTCGTTTTAATTTATGTTGAAGGTTGAAATTTTCAGTGCCAAGAGTATTGTTGAATCGTTCCTTTTATCAATTTTACGTTAACATTTTTTTTTCATTTTTGTTTGTACACCCAACCGGTGATTGTTACTGGGCATATGCGAAAATGCAAATATCGCATGCGACCTTACAATTTTGCCAGCTTTTCTTCCAACATTTTCCAATTTCGCATATGCCCAGTTCTTATACAGGCTTTGGTAGGAATTATTAGAAAATCTAACAGTCGCTGGATGGGTGTATTAAAACGCAAAAATCAAAGAGTATTTGCATTTCATAAATACCGAAATAAACATTATAAGATCATTCTACGTTTTTCACAATCTTGATTTTCAATCAGCTAAACACCCATGGAATTATATTGACACCTACATATGATGATCAACGGTGCACACTCAGTGGAAGGAAGATGAACGGAATTTCAAAAATTTAACTGTGAAAAGTTCTAGGTGAATTAATGTTCGTCAAGTTTGAAACCAGAAACTCATTGAAAATCGTTTCATGGCTCACGATGGACAACCGTAGAGCATCATGGACTTGAAAATAATTGATCCATTTTTCTCAAACAGTTCTTGGATATTTTTTGTCTAAATAATAAGATTTGATATTCAAAAAATTTTTCAGCTGCTGATTTCCAAGGGCTGTCACTACTAACTTGGCAAAATGACAATTCCACATAATCGAAGAAACTTAATATTTCGTAGCCTTGAATTTGTTTCAACTAAAAATTTGATCTTACGAGCCCGACAGCGCAGCGATGACCGTCGCCGTCGCATCCCTCCGCCAGTCTAAACAGTTCAATAATTTCATAAACGAAATATTTTCCTCCCCGAGTGCGGTCTTACCTACTCTAAATGGTGGCAAACCTTACGTCAGCTTTGGATCTGTAAGTTTTCGAGCGCACGCGAATCGGATTGATGAATTGAATAAACAAATTTCCCAACTTTGCTGCGCTGCGCGATCAAAATGCTGCTCCGGTTTGTTTGCTTTCGCGCCACCACTACTGCAGTGGCTGTTGGTTTTGGTTTTGGCTTTTGGTGCGATTTCTGCCTATTTTTCCTCGCCTCGCATCGCAGCAAAAGGGGGTGCTGCTGCTCGAAATGGTGATGAATATGGTTCAGGTTAGTTAGAAGCGGGGAAAAATTCGTTCGTTGGAGGGCGAGACTTTCACAATTCACTGTTCTCTGTAACTGCACCGGGTGCGCGCGATCGGTTAACACATGATCACACACTGATCCGCTTGATTGGTTCGGTTCGAGTTTTTCTTCTGTGTTTTCACGAGCGGACTTGGTTTGATTAGCGGTTGCAGTGATTTTTCGGTGCACACGTTTTCACGACAAGGTTGATTTCTCTTCCTCCAAACGATGGGACGGCACTGTCTGATTCAATTTTCGATGGTTTTTAGCACTAGTCGACTAATGAAGATTTGTTCAATATGGTTTGGAAAGAATTTTCGGTGGGTTCGGTTGAATCGAGTCAAACTATGATGCAGTTATTGGTTATTTATGTTCCATAAAATACTTTTGCAATTCACATGCCTTAAAAATGAAGGTTCTTCCAAAAATCGTATTTGCTTATGAAACGCATTTTTGCGAAATAGGTTAAATGTGCTACGCATTTTATAGAAAGGCTGTACTTAGGTAAAAATCAAGGTTACAATTTTATTATTTTGTGTGTTTTGTTTATTATTTCGTTTTTGACCGAAATAAGAAAAAATATGACTCTTTTGTAAAGCACGCGTTTTAGGAATATAAAAGAAGAATGTATGTAAAGGGATTTTTTTCTAATACAGGTACAGTATAGGTTTTTCCAGAAAAAAAGTCGATAGAGCATTTCACTCTTTTGCAGAATCCAAAATAGAACTCGAACTACTATTCTACTATTTTAGCAGCTGCTCGTCTAGTTTCATTCAATGAAGTACTGTTGCTCGCAATTTCGTTCTTATTTTATATTAACAAAACATCAAATTCAAAAGGGAATTTATTTATATCACTGAAAGTTGGTGGTTGTGTTTTCTCAAATTAAAATTCTTATTTTCAGAACAATTCTCAGAACAAAGTTAGTTAAATATTCAATCGAACTACAACATTTCGCATTTTTAAGCAACACTGGCTAGATGAAATGATGTTACCGTTAACCCGCGACTATCTGCCAGTGAATTGCAAAAAATGGGATCAATAACGCTTTATAGAAAAGTTCGTCTTCACCAAAAGGAGTAGCGCTGCTGCTTATTATAGAGTATTGTCAGTATGTATTACTGAAGTAAGTAGGTTCCAAGATATATTTTATAAAAATGCAACTCAAAATGTATATCCATAATGATGGACTTTACCAGCAACGAGAAGGTCATGAAGCCATTACGGTCATGTTTCCTTGACAGGTCCGCAAGGGAATGACCAATCTGGTCGAAATCAATCTAGTGCGGAAGAAGTGTGAGTTGGTGAATCATCAATCGGTAAGTAATGGATTATTAAATTGTTTGGTTGCTTTTAAAAAAAGTTACGGTGCAACGCAGCTGGGAGACTTTTATACTGCAAAGTGAAAAACAAGCAGTTTCATCCGCTGGGTTAACGCAACCATTAAAGAATCGTCATTGTCAACATCTGTCAGTTATAATTGCCCTGGTTTTTAAGGCAGCTACGAAATTTAAATAAAAATTACAATAATTATTGATGAACAATAAAAATTTAAAACTTATTCTGTCATACTTAACTAAAGTTTTAAAGCATCACACTTGATTCTAATGTAAAAAAACACATTTACTATTGAGCAGAGTTTGAATCCAAAGGAGAATGAGAAAATTTCTCACCTATCATGTCTAAATACACTCTCGATAGGTAGCATGACGTGAGAGACTTTTTCGGTAGCTGTTACGATAATGAACTGATTCGGGGGTCTACAACCCATGATAAATTTATTTTACTAAGCCACAATTGCGGGGGGACACCGGTTCTGATTATGCATTTCAACTTGTTTTACACAGCTGTGTTAACTCAACAATCTTATACTTTCCACTGAAAATCACTAAATGATATTTTAATTTTATCATAGATTTGTATTGTATGTGGTGATCCGTTCTTAAAGCAAACTGTTTGAGAAGTTCTCCTTTTCAGTGGAAAACCGGCTTTTATCAGTGGAACTTTTCAGAAAAATTCCAGCAGATAAAAGCCAGAAGAAAAAAAAATGTTTTGACTGGGCGAGGGCAAAAATTTAACGAGGTCAAGTTAAAAAATTGCACAATTGTTGAATTCCTCTTAAATTTGATAAAATATTTTTTGCATCAATGTCTCTAGGAGATTTTTCTAAAAGATTCAAATTTATGTTTGAGGGTAACTTTGGTAGATAAATATTCAGAAAAATATATTAAGCTCTTTTAGCACTAAAAGAGATAAATATTATTTGGAAAACTGCGGACAAAAAAAAACTCAAATTTTGATCACAAATAAATAAATTGAAACTGTACAATCTACATGAAATAAAAGTGAAAAAAAGCATTATTCCTTTCGTAAAGGATGCAATGGCCCTAGAAGGTTTGGCTTAAGTTCGAAGACATCTCAGATCCTAACCCACCAAGATGCCCTAAATTTTATCCAATCGCGAAATATTGGACAACAGTAAAGGTTCCCACAGACGATTACATCTTTGGGTTGCTGCAGGAAATGCTCTATTCACGCTTCCATACCAACGCAACGGTGACATTATCGCAGTCGTCAAGCGCGTCGCGTATGTTTGAGGGATCCTCAACTCGGCTGTCGCTGAAATAAAGGAATGGTTGAATACAATGTCCGCAAGTTGACGAACAGAATGTTCAGGAAATCACGCGAGGTTACTAAAAAAAATTAAAAAATCGATCTTCCATCAGAACAGATCGGAATAATGTTCAATTTTATCCAGAAAGTGAATAAGTCGAATTCTACACGATTTATAAAATAGAGAATTGTGGTATTAATCAATATTAGGTACATAATTATTAAAGCAGGTTCTTTAATTTTCTCTAAAAAATTTAGAAACGTTTTAGCAGGTTATTTGCTCTTGTGCTAAATTTATGAGATAAATGGAACAATCAACGATTGAAAATATCCATTGCGCTTATTTATCAACATGACAGTTTTATTATAATGTGACTCAACTTGCCCCGTGTCATTAAGCTCTGTTGACAATAGTACAAAATTTACAGGATCAAAATGGAAAGACAATTGTATCGAAGCATATGAATCCCACAAATTGTTCTCTTATATTAACCTATCATCCTAATTATTCTTCTCTGATCTATTCTTCTCGATTTTAAAAGAAAGGCTTTGAAAGACAATAGTTGGCAATTTTCAATAGGAAACAACTAGACCGCAATCTGTGTCGATTGCAACTTGTTGCGAGCAAATCGGATAATGCTGAGTAACATAAAGTGTTATCAAAAGAGAAAGGCAAAAACATCTACAAGGTATTGAGCATTCTAAAAAAACACGACAGCGAGTGAAACAACTTATTCCTTATAGCAGAAAATAATCGGATGTCTTATCCAGGATTTCTTTAAATAATTACAAAAGTATCTTGAGTAGTATCCTATTGGCAGTAAAGGCATTTGGGTTAGTTTTAAGAAGTCAAACCGATCGAGCATTTTCATTGGATTTTTTATGCTGTAGTCAGTACTGCAAAAGGTCGTGGCAGAGTGCAAAGCGCCTTTTTCTATCTCTGGCGATTGGTTCTTTGATCAATTTCGCATGGAAGTCGTGAAAGGATGTTGTGCTTTATTTAAAAATTAATATTTCTAAATTATTTTAATAGATATATGCGAAGAATAGTGACTAGTCGATAAATTAATCATATTCCTTTTATTCCCTAGTTAAAAGTGGTAATAAACACAAAAACCCAAATTAATCCACCTAGCAGTGATGATGCCTTTCTCGTGCATTATAAAATATATTGAAAAAATCTCATTAGAGAAGTCGGAAATGCTCTTTAGGGGAAAAGATCACATTTTTTCGATCATTTTGCATGTTTTTACATTGCCACCACCGCCATTGGCACCGCATTCCGTAAATATTTTTTGAGATTTTTGTAGCATACCATTCAACATTCGCGTTTCTATAGATATTGAAAGGGGCAAACATGTAAACATCGCGTGACATCTCTCATTAAAAATGAGTAATTGCAGTACTGGCTGTACCATGAATTCGACTTAAATAAAAACTTTCCCTGAAGATTAGAAATTTTCCATAAAAATGGGGAATTTCCAGTAAAGTAATCAGGGTTCAAACATCAAATAAATATAAAATTTCCACGAAACAAAAATTTATTAGCACTTTTTAAAGCAAAAATTACAATTATAGAAGAAGATTTTTCATAGAGATAATAAAATGTTTCATTAAAAAAAAAAATTTCATAAATATATCAATATTATTAATGAGGTAGGGGGAAAGACGGCTTTGGCAGGTTTTGTTCTATTATTGGCAGGGGGGTTTTTGTCGACCAAATTTTATGAAATTTGGCCACAATATTCTTTGATATGCAAAGAATGTTTAGGCCAAATTTGAGCCTAGTTAGTCATAAAAAAACCCCTTGCCATTCATAGAACAAAACCTGCCAAAGCCGTCATTACCCCTATTACAAATTTTTCAACAAAAAAAAATTATCCACAAATTTATTTAAGACTTTCCACAAAAAATTAATAAAAAGAAATAAAAAATTATGAAAATCTCCTTGGAATAATTTCATTTTTCGTTTTTTGTTTTGTTTCATAGTTGGCCCCTTCTTTAGAAGCGTTTTTTTTCATGGAAATTCAATAAATTTTATTGTTTTCTTCTGTATTATTGTGTGGAAATTTTCGATATTCCATTCAGTAATTGAGCATATTCTGTGCTAAATAGATTTTTTTTGTACCTCTCATTAACAAAGCATCGCAGAACAATCGAAAAAAACGCTTCGTGCGGTTCAGCAGAATTTTGTTTTTTTCTTTTGACTGGTGAACTCTAGACCGCTTTCGTTCAGCTCATCTTCTATTCATATACCTTCCAATTTGGTTTTATTTTATCGTTCCAGTTCCAGAAAATATGCAAATTCAATGAACATTTGAAGCACATCCGTCTACCCACTGTAGGAGACCAGTACGATTTCAAGGCTTAATAGTCTTAGCAGTAAAATAGAATACAAGCGGAAGAAAAATGAAAGACTTCTTGACCTTCTTTTCACATACCTTTGATGCGAGCCTCATCTCCTAACTGTCATTTAATTATCATGCGCTCACGCAAACTACTGAAAACGACATGGATATTATAATCGTAAGAGCTTCCTGTGTTTTTAATCCAGGAGTGATATATTGTAATCTAATCTAAACTATCAAAATGAATCTAGGACAGAGAAAAGTGGGGACCCTCCTTAGCCAAGCGTTAAGATGCAAGTCCATGCTGAGGGTGGTTGGGTTCGATTCCCGGTGCCGGTCTAGGCAATTTTCGTGTTGGAAATTGTCCCGACTTCCCTGGAAAAGTATCATCATGTTAGCCCTATGATATACGAATGCAAAAATGATTCTTGGCTTAGAATCCTCGCGGATAATAACTGTGGAAGTGCTGAATGAAGCAGCGAGGCGGCAATGTCCCAATGGGGGATGTAATGCCAATAAAAATAAGAAGAAGAAGAAGAAAAGAAAAGTGGTAAGTTGTCGGCATCCTTACGAAACTTTTAGCAGAATGCAGATGCCATATTAGCACGTTCTATTAGTGCCGATACCCGAAGCAAGCGAACGTGTTAGTTTACCAGATTTTTAAAACAAGGGAAAAGCGACTTGAAAGTATTTTTTGGAATTCCGGATTATAATACCCTGGTTCGTGTCTTTGTAACAAAACAGCCTACTTTTCCAATTAAATAAGTGCTTTCATGACCATAATGACAATCAAAAAACGCTTATTAGAGTGCTATAATGGAAAACCAACATTATAACAATATGTAGTTAGATGACTACACTTTACTGATTGAGTTTGTTTGCAAATAAGTATGTAGAAATGTTTTAAACCAAATACATAGTCTTAATAACATTCCAAATGCTACCTGACAGATATAAACTTTTCGTTTTATCACAGACAAGCTACGTACCGGGGCCGGGGGTGAACAAAATGATAGAGCAGGCAGAATTTTATCAAAATCCCTTTGACCATTACTCTATGACATATTAACCGGCTCCTTTTGTTTCATCTAGTTTTGAAAAACTGGTTCGAATCCATGTTCTGAACGAAGGAGAAATTCCGGATTATATGAGGGCATGTTAAAAATGCTAGTTTCTGTGCGCCTTTATTTTTTACATGGGTGAAATATTGGCCCATGTTATATCTATTTCACAGAAACCAGAGCTTTCGCTGAGTTGATTGATACAGGCCGGACTCGATTATCCGGAGGCTCGATTAACCGGAGGCTCGATTATCCGGGGCTCGATTAACCGGAGAAAATGGTTCGATTATCCGGAGCAACATTTTTACCCATCTTACAAAAATAGAAATATTATCTTTTTGTATCCGTAACGTATCCAATATATGCAAGACACCTAGTAATGATAGTAACTTTCTCGCTTTCCTAAGGATGCATCCATAAATTACGTAACGCTCAGAGGGGGGAGGGCGTGGATTCCCGAAGTGTGACTATCCATTCAAAAGAGAATGGAAATCAAGAACATTTATAATTGACCATTTTATGAATTTCAATTCAAAACACTGATATTCGTATGTACATTCTGAGTACAGCATTGACATTGTGATTCATGCCACCAAATGGTCCTTCGGAATATCCGGAATGGATTAATTCACAAATAACGTAACGCTAAATTTGAAGATTTTGGACCTCTATCTTCCCCCTCGTGACGCTTTTTATATGGAATGTTTAATTGGTTTGTATGAATCGTAAAGCACGGCCTAACCCCCTCCCTCTCCTTCCAGGGTTACGTGATTTGTGAATAGCCTCAATATTTATATGAAAAAATAATTATTTTACCAACGGTGGTCTATGTATGGATTAAAACACCAAAACTATATTCATAGTAACAACAAATGGCGCTGAAAAATCCTTGTGTTATCTTACCTAATGATGAAATGAATATTTTCATTTTCAAAAGAATCACTCGGTGGCCAAGGTGATCCATACATACAGAATGTCGGGCAATAACCCGGTAAAAATGGTTCCTGATAGGGATCCACAGGTGACAAGAAGGCGAGGTGCGCAGAGAGCAAGGTGGATCGATTATAGGTCCCTCCGTGGACTACAAAGTTGGCGACGTGCAACTACAGACCGAGCTGAATGTAGATGAATGTTATGTATTGCAGAGGCCTTAGTTTGAATAAATCAAATGAAATAAATTCCGATGTTAGAACGTCAAATGGTGCTATGCGATGAAATTTATTATTTTTTGTTTTATTTCATGGATGTTCCGGAATTTTCGGAAGGCCACGACATGTATAAGCTACAACATCAAGTGCATCTGAAAAATATTGGTGCTTAACGATAAAATTTAGAAGTTTTCATATTTAGGATCCTCCAGATTTCCCGGGAGACCACACGGTGGTTAGAGGTGTGCACCGTCGCCGCCGACAGTTTATCCCAGAGCATTTCTCTTGAAAAAAGCTATTTTTCTTGAAAATTCCATACATTTTTTCGTTGAAAAATCGAAAAAGCTTTTCGTAAAACTAAGAACTTTCATTGGAAATTCTAAAGAATTTCCTTCGATATCTCGAAAATACTACCGTTGAAATTCTAAGTAAATTTCCTTAAAAATTTGGAAGATCTTCTTGTAGAATTTACACAGACTGAATACTTAACACTTTGCATTAGACAACGGACAGGACATTCACACAACACCCAGTGAACCAGCGGAGCGTTTTCCGCTTCACGAAATGTTTTCTCCTTACTAGGGCGGGAATCAAACTCACACTCTATGGCTTGCAAATACGCTTAGACGACTGATGCCACTAACCACACGACCACGAAGCCCACCAGGTGCAAATTCCAGAAATTTCTTGGGCTAATTATAAAGAATTTCAAAGAATTACCTGCGGAAATTTCCAAGGATTTCCTGTTGAAATCCACAGAATTTCACGTTGAAATCAAATGATTTGACGGGGAAGGGCCGTTTGATGTTTGGCCGAATATGTCATTAATCTGAAACTCCACTGGCATTTGGCCGAAATAGACATATGGCCGATAATGTAGTTCGGCCGAACAGGTCATTTGGCTGAAAAGTCACTAATCGAATAGGTCATTTAGCCAAAAAGGCCTAGATGGTCGTTTAGCATAAAAGGTGTTTGCCCCAGTTGCCGAAAAAAATCGTTTGACCGAAAATGCTGCTTGGTCGGACAAGGTGACATAAGGTCGAAAACGGTTTGGCCAAAAATGTCATTTGGCTGAAAGCGACGTACGGGTGAAGATCATTCGGCCGAACTGATAATTTGACCGAAAAAAACGTTTACTCCGACAGCTCATTTGTTCAAAAATGGCGTTTGGCCGAACGGGTCAACGTTTTTCGCCATATAATCCGATCAGCCGAATAACATTTTCGGCCGAATTGCCCTTTCTGCTAAACTACCGTTTCGGTCAAATGGAATTTTCGACGACAAGGCCTATTTGACCAAACGACCTGTTAGAGCATATGGCTTTTTCAGCCAAATGACTAATTTGGTCGTACCGTCAAACCGTTTTCCACATAATAACCGTATCGAACAAATACAACCAAACGACCCTACGTCTGTTGAAAATTTTCAGAATTTCCGAAAATCTAGTTGAAATTCCGTTGGAAACAGTTTTTGTGAAACTTAAAACAAATCCCAAGTAAATTCTGTTTAGTGGAAACTCCGGAAAATTCTCGACGAGAAAAGAAATTGAAGCGTGCATGCCCGGTGGCATAGGCAAACTTCTAAACAATTTTCCCGTGAAAATTTCAAAGAAATTCCGGTGAAAACTTCAGAGCATTTCCTGTTGAAAATTCGGAAATCTTGGAAGAATCTCTTAGTACACTTCATTAGATTTTTCCGGCGAAATAAAAAGTTTCTCCCGTTAATGTCTTAAAAATATCCTGAAAAAAAGCTTATCGTTACGAACGTAATAAATAAATCGCCAAGCCTTCGCCGACCAAAATTATAACGAACGCCGCCGTCGACGAATTTCGGATCGGCGCTGACCTCTAGCGGTAGTCAGAACCCATGAACGGACCAACGGGATATTTTATTAGATTTTATATAACTAGAATAAAGATTTTTTGAGCAAAAGTTAACTTTTCAGCGACAACAAAAAATAGCTCGATTATCCGGAGGGTTCGATTATCCGGAGTGAATTTTTTTTCAACATTTTTTCTGGATAATCGAGTCCGGCCTGTTTATTGCTATCATAGATCGAACGACATACATCTGAGATATGGCCGTTTGCGTGAACGTGGTGCGTTGTATGGAAATATTTGCTCGGAGAAATGGATGTAAGTAGAAATGGATGTAAGATAATGTGTATGGAGCGTGACCGCGTCCCAATCTAATCACTGTCAACCGAACCAAATAAAGAATCAAATTCAGCTAATTTGTCTTCATTTCTCTGTCAAAACATTGCTCTTTTTACCCCCAGGCGACATGACCAATTTACCCCCATAGCTACATTTTTTTTCTTCTTCTTCTTCTTTTTCTTACTGGCATTGCATCCCCACACTGGGACAGAGCCGCCTCGTAGCTTAGTGTTCATTAAGCACTTCCACAGTTATTAACTGCGAGGTTTCTAAGCCAGGTTACCATTTTTGCATTCGTATATCATGAGGCTAACACGATGATACTTTTATGCCCAGGGAAGTCGAGACAATTTCCAATCCTAAAATTGCCTAGACCGGCACCGGGAATCGAACCCAGCCACCCTCAGCATGGCCTTGCTTTGTAGCCGCGCGTCTTACCGCACGGCTAAGGAGGGCCCACATATTTTTTAAATCACACCTTAATTCAGAAAAAAAGTTAAAAAACATTTTTTTGCAATTCATGATCATAATACCTGCTTTACAGTTCGTCTGTGAATGATAAAACGGCCTACTTTTCCATTCCATAACATACACCCTACTGTCATCGCCTATCTCTCCAATGGGAAAAAATGGTGGCTAACATCTCTGGGGTTAGCGCGTGGTGGGCCCCACTGACAATTCAAAATTAGTAAACAAAAACATCATTTCAGGACTAGTTTTCTATGATGGAGTAATTGTTGTTGAGCGATTTGAATGAATTTATTACTATTATCGTTATGTACCACGAATTCCGTGCCGTGAAAAATGTGTTCGATTTTCAATTTAATTGTAATAAGACCGTCATTCAACACAACACGGTTAGTACGGTGCAAAACAAATTTGAATATTTGATAACAATATTGTATCAGAAAATAACGCCCACAGCAAAATAATAACGTGAATTTTATGCTGGAGCCAGAAGCATAGCTGTATGTCATCCGGCTGATAACATAACATCAGAATTTGCCAAAGACAAGTTTATCTATAGACCGTTCCGATAATAATAAATACATAATTGCCTTTTGTTATAAAGTTATCAGACAAAATAAAAAAAGACGCTGGCAACGGCCATTTTCATATAACTTTGCATTCAGCTTTAGGGGCTTACATAGACATGCTGACGCTGGGTTGATTTTCGTTATGAGGTTCTTCTTAATCTGTATGTGTTGAACTGAAATTTTCAACATTCTGAGTCACAGCATCCGTACTCCAGCCGATTTCGCAAAAAAAAAGTTATCATCTATAGAAACATAACAAACTAACAAACTATAGGAAACTAAATGAGATGGAGAAGACAATCGTGAAAAAATATGAGACGCTCAGAAGACGCTCGGGAACCTGCTGTTTTGAATCATGATTCAATTGATTTTTTGATCGACAATTAAACTAAGAACATGTAATGTACTTCTCAACGTAGTTTCTCGTGGAGTCTATGACATTAGGTACAGTACTCCGAGCTTCACTACCTGAACGTTGTTACCACAATTCAAATTATGCCCGAATGAGTCTCTAACCCGATTTCCATTACCCACAGTGGGTCATTACCCCGAATATGGCACTTCCTCGAAAAGAGTCAATTCTTCGAATGGAACACAACTCCGAAAGCCACATGAGTTTGAATTCGTAGAGATTGGCAATACTGAAGTGTTGTAAAACATCTCGCGGTAATTAGGGTGGATTTTATCACCAAATGACTTATTCGAAATTGATTTAGTATTGGCTTTTTTCGGAAAAAACAATTTCACAGCTTGTCACTCCGCTATCATTCATCTATTCTAGGACAACGTGTGCATAAATAATAAAAAAAAAACAGTTCGCACTGTTTCATCAATTGGTCAAACATATTCAGCTCAAACACGTGCGTGTCTGGCTTTGTTCCAGTTAAACGCTTATTCTAGCCGTATTTCGAATAAAATAGGGCAAAGCATGTCCTTCGATAGAAGGTAAACGCAAAGGAGTAAACTCAACATTCGTTCTATTTCAGTTTAATGTTTACTAACAAAGTCAGAAAATAATTTTCAAGAAAGAGTTATCTGCTCTTTTTTAAATGCATTGACGTGCTATGGGACCGACCTACTCCGCATCATTCAGACGTGTGATAAGAAAGAAGAAGTCCCTTTCTTTGTCGACGTATTCTGAGTAAAAGCGTTCATTAGCAGACGGAGCCATATCTTCTTTCGCTTTATTCATGGCAAACATGTGCTTTGGAAGAGAGAATCATTCACGCATTCACTCCATTAAGAAAAAATGCTTGCTTTGAAACAGGGAGTAATATATTCTTGCTAATTATTTGAAGAAAATCCATGCTCAGAAGAAAAACCCTTTGGATTTGTTGATGAGCGTTTAGAAAATTACGAAATTTTTCTGAAATTGTAATTTATACTGACAATTAAACCAAAACATTGAGAGAGTTTTATATTATTCCAATTTGAGAAATAAGTATTTTGGAAAGAATGATTAGCACTGGCAAAGTCATAGTCACACCAATATTCAACAGCCTAAGTCAGTTGTTTATGCGCCATCAGAACCAAAGCAATAATGCTGGGCTAGTAAACCATATTTTTGAGAGCATTTCACTCGCAGATGAACGATTTGATATTAGTTTGCCTTAGTAGATGAAGGGAGGATAGGAAGCTTTATCACTAGAGCAGATTCGAGAGAGTTTATTTGAAGTACTGCTCATTTTGATAAAAATCGATTTCAGCCAGAATATTGTGAATCGAACGATCGTCAATCGAAATATGTATTTGGGTAATCTTCAATTGCAATTGCAGGATTGATCTTTTCCATCAACATGGATTTAAGATCAATTTTCCAAAAGAAATCATATTTCAAAGCCACTATCTTTTTTTTTAAATTTAGAATGAAAAATTTAAAAAGTGCCAGTGAAGTTTTAGAACTCTTATTACGATTGGCTCGGTGTAGTTCAAATAAAAGGTTTTACCCACCTAAATCAATCAAATAAAATACATATTTTTAAAATAATGTTGTCCTGCTTAATTTTTTCTACCAAAATTTTATATAAATGCAAGTCAGTCAGCTAGAAGGCAATTATATAAGTGACCTGCATATATGATCTTTTTGAGAGAAATTTAATTCGCATAAAGTAGTTTTTGGTCTTACACACTTTTAATTATCAGCTGCCTTCGTTGATAATTCAATCAAGGACACAGAGTTGAACTACAGTCGTTAAAAATAAATAAAATAAAAAGTCGAAAAAAATGTTTTGCTTCCTATTTTTTGTCATTCACTCGAAAAACCTTCTTCATTTTTGAAATAGTTGTTCTAAGTTTGTTTAACTGCAACCGATTGGCACGATTCTATCAGAATACCAACAACATCACACTGTTCAATCGGCCTGAGTAACACACATCACCCATTGTCGATTAACGCCACCGAGTGCACCGAAAACGTTTCCAAATCTTCTTCAAACATGCCGGAATACACCAAAAGCACATCCTGAATTTCACTGTCGACTAGTGCCACCCCCATCGTCGTCCACCACCGTCACCCTCCCTGTAGTCCATTCCCCTACACTATGAATTATTTTCGTTTAATTGCAATTACCACTTGAAAACACACACACTGCGGCTTCTGCAAACAGCTTCTGCACAGGATTTCCCCTTGGTCACGCTCTTGTGATCCGTCGCTCTGTTTTGTTTCAGTATTTTTTCCTCATCAAACTGGAAAACACACTTCACTCGCTCGCTATATATTTTCCTCACTCGCGCACGTGGTTTGATTGGCTGGGTGCAACTTTTCCCTTTTCGTAAGCCTGGCTCTATGTGCGGTAGGGGCTTGGCGGCGCACTTCGTAGATTCAATCAATTTTTTCTGCTTTCTTTCACCGTCTAATCGCGTATCGCTCTGCTTCACTTTCCGTTTCGTCACTTTCCGTTTTTCGCACTTTTGCTGCAATTCTCTATCTTCCACAACAGCACCGTTTTTTGGCTTTGGTTCCAGATGACAATTTTCCCCCTTGAGCCGGGATACACTCGAATTCTATTTTTGGTCCGAGACTAACAAGTCGCGATCCGCGGTTCAGCTTTCAGTCTGGTCGGGGTGTTACACAACTCGTCGTCGACGCGCGCGTGTTTTCACTCTCTTGCCACTCCGAGCCGCCTGCTACCGCCCAAACGATGATGGTGAAACTATCTGGGCCTGATCTCGCAAGCCGCCGCACAACTTCAAGACCCCGAAATCGAAAAGTAAAGGAAAAATTCGAATATCAAGCTGCCGATTGACTATGGGTGCCAAAATGCTGAGACAGAGAGAACCGCCTGACCGCAGACCAATTGGTGCTGTGTGCGCCTTCGATAGCTTTCGCGAGTAGACTAAACGGACGGTGGATCGTCGCGGCTCGTGGGGCTCAACACGATGACGGTCTTAGGCGATTGCTGTGCTGAGGCTGCTACTGCCGCTGCTGCTGCTTCAAGCTGGAAGAAAATTTTCTGCTGTTTTGCCAACCGAATCGACCAACCGTCTTGGGAGAGCGATTCAATCCAACAAAGGTACTTACTTAGCCTCTCTCGCTCTCCGTTTCTTGGCTGGGGTCGATCGATGCCGATGCACTAAGTTGGTTGCAGAAGTTGGCTTCAGGTTGGCGAAGGAGTTTAATTCCTTGCAGGAGTTGTGAGCGCGGTTGGAGACTTGAGCGATGGCGAAGTGAGTAAATTGCTGCGACTAATCGAGAAAGAGGATTAAATACAAATGGTTTGTCAAGTCATGGTTGCAAAAATAGGTTTTAACGTGATGTAGCTCTGGATTGATCTCGAGATAGAATTTGGGGAACTTGAGTCTGTATACTTGAGTGAGGTTTTCTGTAATAATCCCCGATCTTATGAATGTTCACACTCGAATTGTAGCTATCTATTTCATAACATAATTTTTCAATTCCTTAATTCTGATCCATTTCAGTAGCACAATTCCAAACGAAATAAATATGATAAAACAAGATCAAATCATTTGTAGGATTGGGTTTGGTTTTTTAATGATCCAGTGAAATAAGTTTGAGGAAATAGGTAGTTGGTTTTCATCCACCAACGGCATATATTATACTCATTAGAATCCATTTGAGGCTGGTGGTTATTTTGCAAATCCGGTCGAGGAAGATTTTTGGGTTGGAAATTTGTCATTGCCGTTCTTGTGTCTGTGTCTGTTTACACGAGACGTTCAAAAACAACTATTTTTGCCGAAAACTTACGGTTCTTCTATGGAAAAATTCCAAGGTTTAATCGGTTGTTCAGCAATTGTAATCAAGTTCAGACTCGGCTATGTCGCGTGGAAAGGCCTATAACAAAGATTACAATCAATGTTGTTCCCCGATTTCTCTCTTTAGGGTTTGCGATAATGCACTTTACCCTGATGAAATGGAACAAAATTCGAAATGCTCATGTTGATTCCAATTTCAAACGAAGCGAAATACAAATTTATTTCCGAAAACCTCGAAATAAAACTAGTTTTTGGTCCGCGTGATTCAAAAATTTGTGGAACGAAACGAAATTTTCATTTTTTTTTTCTTTGTGGAAGTTTTTTTGAATTGTTTTTGCACTGACCCTCTAAAGCCCTAGATTGCCTTTAGACAATTATTTTTAGTAATTTTCAATTTTTCAGATTTCAATGAATGATTATTAATCGATAAATATTATTGATGTCAATCAATAATATAATCTTTAATGAATTGTGGCCAGGGTTTGAATTCAAAGGAGGATGAGAAAATCTCTCACATATCATGTCTGTATACACTCTCGATAGGTGAGATACGTTTTTCGGCAGCTGATACGATAATGAACTGATTCGGGGGTCTACAACCCATGATAAATTTCTTTTAATAAGCCCCAATTGCGGGGGACACCGGTTCTGATGATTTTTTTAGCTTTATTAAAGTGTTTTTTTAATCTACAGATTCAGTTCAACACCGTGACTCTGATGATGCATTTCAACTTGTTTTACACAACTGTGCAAAAAAAATGGTCGCCAACATAAAATGAACGAAAACAAGGCGTTTTATCAAACCCCCTAGGTGGGGACCGCCTATCCGAATAAGTTTTTTTCCAACTTGTACCGTGTGGGACCGAAGTCCGCACAGCAGCGAAATCTGTCCACCTCATGAGATAGCAATACATTAAAGGGGGTTAAAGGTAATTAATTTAGAAATGATTCATCTTCTCCTGATCAGATACTTGACAGTGAGCTTTCCGGGTATTGAAATGGAAAGTAGGCTTTGAAATTAAAACAACAAAAATCAAAAACAAATCGCCACCAATCAAACACGGAGTTTCTGCCGCCATTTTTCTGCGGTTAGAGCATAATTACACCAAAAGTAACTGTGTTTTAATTGCTAATGCTAATTGCGGATAATTACATAAGATAAGCGGAATACAAATCGAAAGGATCGCTTCTCAACTGCCCATGATTACATAGTTGACGTATCAACCATTCAAAGTTTCAGCGAATTTGATTTATTACGCATTTACTAAAGTTATTCGACCGTTACCACATTGATTCGTTGCTTGTTCAAGACCTCATTCAAGTGCTTATAGGTTGAAATGTTTTAAATGTGCGATGTTTGTCCCTAAATTATTCGACATTCGTGCGAAAGTGCAATGATTGTTACGTCAACTATGATATCATTGGCAGTCAAGGTGCGTATTGAACTATTTACAGTGGTAGTTTGTTCAATTAGTCTGCTCCAATTCAAATATTTAGTCAAAAAATAGCTGTACGGTTTTTGATCTTTTGATTCGAAATCCGTCCAAGGCGGACAATCGTTTCATTTGCATTCGATTTCTATTTTCTGGTGACTTTTTCATATACTAAGGTGTTTAAGTGTACGGATTTTGATGCTCCACGGTATACAAGTGCGATAGTTTTGTTTTCATGGCTTGTTACGGTTCGAAGAGGTTTTAGCCTCTGGACAAAGCAAGCGTTTTTCTGGCCAAGGGAGAATCTTTTTTCGTTGTTTATGTTGAAGAGCATCTTTGACCCATCAATCTTTTCTTTAGAATTAGCCTTGGAGGATAAACAAAAACCACGCCCATTAGATGAAAATCCTTTTTCGTTTCATCACTTTTATCTCTCATTCACTTTTCGCGGGAATTATCGCAGAACATTTATAAAATTGGCCGCGCCGAGATTCAAACCCAGAATAGTAACAAATAATAGCCGCAGGGATGCGCTCTCTCTAGCTACACTAACACGCTATCTGCATGTAAGCGTTGAGTTATTTGTTCCACATAAGCTACTACAATTTGCATTGATGATCACACGAAAAGGATCGAATATGAAAGAAAAGGAGCAAACCAATGTTGGGCCGCAATCAATCATGGTTATCTCTCTATAGCCTGTTTTCTTTCCCGGAAAGTTTCCATTAGGGAGCATCCTGTGTTCCTGAGACTGAGTGAGCATTACGAACCTTGTTGATAGCACGTGCTATTTATACTGCGGATTAATTTTGCACATCTATGAGAGGGATCCACCCTTACAACGAGCTCGGTGGTCTAATGGCTACCGCTTCTGCCATATAAGCAGTTTGCATCGAGCGTTCGGTGCGTGAAGACGCATTTTAATACGCTGTGGTATAGTTCGGTCGTTTCTTTTTCGGTTCTACACCTAGGGTGTAGTGTTTTTCTGCGCACCGGTTTCTGGGGACATAAGTTGTGATTGGCATTTGTGAATGCACAGCACATCATGGCACAAGTGAAACCACGAGAAAACACTTTCAGGATTGACCTGACAAACTTACCCAAACGTCCTTCGATCGAAGATTTGCACATATTCGTGTACAATGCTCTTGCGCTGAGCCGTGCAGAACTGTGTACACGTCAAGTGTGCATCTCTAAAAATCGCACGGGACACGGTGGATATGCATAATGGAAAGTACGAGATCATTATCAACAAAACCAAAGTTAAAGTTCGATTAGTAATGGAAGACGGCGGAGTGGAGGTTAAAATCCACGACCTGTCTGAAAATGTCCGAAACGATGACATTGTGACATACCTGAAACAATATGGCGACGTTCTCAATTTCCAGGAGCAAATGTGAGGAGATAACTACATGTTCAAGAGCAGACCTTGGGGTGTAAGAGTATCGAAAATGATCTTACGAAGATACATCAAATCGTTCGTAACGATACAGGGAGAATAAATACTAATCACGTACAGAGGTCAACCACAATCATGCAAACACTGTATGAATGCCATACATACAGGCATTTCATGCGTTGAAAACAAAAAACTAATCGGCCAAAAATTTGACCCTTATGTCAAACTGACTCCGGATCGGCAGAAGACCAAGACTCTCTATCCACAAATTACGTCGTCGTACACTGACGGACTCGCCATTGGAAGAGACGGCAGCGACTGAGAACGCGGATCATGGGCACCAAACTACAACACCATCATCATCTTCTACTGCGGATGCCTCTGCTGAGCAGGATGAGAACGTCCATCATCTCCAACAGATGGAACATATCGACACAGTAGAGAGCCTAAACACTCTCACGGTGAAGAGCCATGTGCACGACGTCATACGGAGCGAAACAGCAGAAGTGAAACAGGTACAAACAGCTGGAACAATTGTACCAATACAGGTAAGATCGGACATTAGCCCAACTGGTTCAGTCAAAAACCTATGTCAGCTGATGAAAACAATGAATTGTCTATGGAGATATCGGAGAACGAGTGAAATTCATCCGAATGTTCGGAATCGAAACTTCGAACTTCGAACTTCGAATAAACAGTTCACCACGATTAGAAAGAGTCGATCGGAGAAGCAAAAGTTGTACAGTTGAATAAATGACAAATCTTGCCTATAGTTATAATAAAGCCAGTATTAACACAAACGCAATTGCGAATCGCACTAAAATTCAATCCCTATGATTGTTTTTCAAATTACTAGATTTAGACATAGTTTTATTACAAGAAGTTGAAGATCCATACCTCTCTATCCCGGGATTCAATATCATAACAAACGTAGATAATCAAAGAAGGGGAACTGAAGGGATTGTACAAACTCGTCTTATGACAAGTCTAAAATGGTGTTACGAGATACCTTGGAGCTATTCCAACTCATGAAAATAATTGAGACATCGAAGATCTTCGTGTTGATCGTTTTGAATATTAAGATTTGTACTCAAGAACAGTTTTGAGTGTCGTAGATATTTAACGAACTCTGTGGTGTGTCTGTAATGGTGTTACGAGATACAGTGGGGCTGTTCCAATTCATAAAAATAGTGGGGACGTCGAAGATCTTCTTGTTGATCGATTTGAATATTAAGATCTGTACTCAAGGATAGTTTGGAGTGTCGTAGATGTCGAACGACTTCTGTAGTTTGTCTGTAATAGTGTAATGAAGTTCCGTGGAGCTATTCCAACTCATAAAAAAAAGTTGAGACATCGAATATCTTCTTGTTGATCGATTTGAATATTAAGATCTGAATTCAAGGACGGTTTGGAGTATCGTAGATATTGAAAAAGATCTGTTATACCGCTGGGCAGGCGCAGAATTTTATCATTAAGCATTTCAATTTCAATTATTTAACAAGAATATGGTAAAGTATAGTGTTGATTCCTAAGAACATCAAAATTACAACTCAAGGATAATTTGGATGCTCTAGATCAGCGGTTCTCAACCTGGGGTACATGTACCCCCGGGGGTACCTTCGCTGACCCCAGGGGGTACCTCGGACGAAAATGCGTAATGGCGGACATATTACAATTCCAATAAAAAACTATTGGTAAAGTTTTAAAAATTGTATAAATTTATATTCTAAGACTTTGTATTGTAGGGGTAATGACGGCTTGTGCAGGTTTTGTTCTATTATTGGCAGGGGGTTTTTCATGACTGATTATGCTCAAATTTGGCCCAAACATTCTTTGCATATCAAAGAATATTGTGGCCAAATTTCATAAAATTCGGTCGACAAAAAAAGCCAATAACAGAACAAATCCTGCCAAAGTCGTCTGTTCCTCTACATAATATGCATTGTAATAAGTAAAACAAAATCCACTTAATCGAAATTATATTATGAAATATATTAAAAATATAATTCCTAACTAAAATATTATAACTAAAATATTATATTGCCTTCAATCAGAAGCCTTGAAGCATGAAGGCTCTTTTTCCCACCTAAAAACTCTTGGAAGCCTTCTTCTACGTCGAAAGCTTTCTTCCAAGCAAAATAATTGAAATATTAAATTTGAAGTTAGACAGAAGCTCTACGACCGTAATCAGTACGGATGTACGGCAAAGACGGACGCTTCGATAATTTAATTATTCTCAAATGGCCCTCGCATACTTCAACACCTTTCAAACCATTTTCACACTTGTCGCTGCCCAGCGATAACATTCGGACTCCGTTTCTTTCCCATCTGCTTTCTCACACACGCTGCTCCCTTCCTCTATACGAGCAGCATCGAGACCGATATGCCAATAAAATTGAATTTAAATTTGAAGGTTAGGATAGGACAAAGGCTTTTTTTTCAAAAAGAAAAAACTTTTGGAAGCCTTCTTCGACGCGGTTCAACAACCTCCTTCCAAGACCGCTTCAAGAGACTTGGAAACCTCCTTTCGAGGGGCTCAGAATTCTTCTTTCAGCCAGCCCCCTTTCATGAGGCTCGAAATCCTCTTTTTAGGAGGCTCGGAACCATCCTTTCGAGGGGCTCCTAATTCTTTCAGCCAACCCCCACAAGTGTTTCGGAAGCCTATTTTCAAATAGTTGGAAACCCAGTTTCAGTAGGCTCGGAAGTACCCTTTTCAAGAGGCTCAGAAGCCCACTTTCAAGATGCTCGAAAACCCCTTTCCCTCATTCAAGAAGCTCAGATGCCACTTTTTTAGAGGTTCAAAGGCCCTTTTCTCCAGAGGGTTTGAGATCTTGTTTCAAATGACCCGGAAGTCTACTTTCAAGTGGCTCGGAAACCCAATCGAGGGGCTCGGAATTCTTTGTTCAAGAAGCTTGGAAGCCTACTTTCAAAAGGCTCAGCAAAGTAATTTTAAGATGGTTAATGCCTCCTTTCAAGAGGCTCGAAAGACCCATTTTATCAGGCTCGGAAATCAGATTTCGAAGGGGCTCGGAATTCTTCTTTCAGTCAGCCCCCTTTCAAGTGGTTCGGAAGCCTCTTTTTGAAAGGGTCGGAAGCCCCCTTTCAAAAGGCTCAGAAGCCCCCTTTCAAAAGGCTCAGAAGCTCACTTTCAAGAGGCTCGGAAGCCCTTTTTCAAGTGTCTCGAAAACTTCCTTTGGAGGGGCTCGGAATTCTTCCTTCGAGAAGCTTAGGAGCCTACTTTCGAAAAGCTCAGAAATATCGTTTCAAGCCCAAAGCCTCATTTCAAGGCTGGAAAGACCCTTTTTCACGAGGATCGGAAGCCCCCTTTTAAGAGGCTCAGAATTCTCCGTTCAAGGGGATCGGAATTCTTTTAGCCAACCATCACGGCTCGGAATCCCAGTTTCAATAGGCTCGGAATTTTCCTTTCGAGTGGTTGAGAATTCTTCTTTCAAGAAGTCTACTTTCAAACGGCTCAGCGACGTTATTTCAAGATCCTCAAAGCCTCCTTTCAAGAGGCTCGAAAGACCCCTTTCATGTGGCTTGGAAGCCTCCTTTTGAAAGCCTCGGAAACTCCTAAAGGGCTCGGAATTATTCTTTCAAGAGACTTGGAAGCCTACTTTCAAAAGGTTCACAAACGTCATTTCAAGATGCTCAAAAGGTTCGAAAGCACTCTTTGAAGATAATTTTATGAGTTTCGCTTATAAAAATAGGGGGTACCTCAATGAATATAAAAACACGAAGGGGTACCTCTGAAGAAAAAGGTTGAGAACCGCTGCTCTAGATCGTCGTAGTGCCCGTAACCTGACAAGTGCAATATTATTCCTGGATGGAGCCGTTAATTTTGAACATTTTTGCAGAAGAAAGCAAGGTTCTATCTCTCAAAACTGATTTTTGACAGCTGATTTTCGTTTTGGGTCATATATGGCCCATCCGTATTGAATCGGTCAGTAATTAAAAAAACAAAGCACTTAAATTGTTCATCATATACGTTAACTTTATATTAGAAGAGAAAGAAAGCTTTACAACTGAAGCATTGGATTTCGTAATAGATTGTACGATGTTTATTTCCTGAAAATTGAATATGAATGTATTGTATTGTATGAGGGCTCGTAGAGTTCTCTGCATCTTGCTAAAGTATGTGTCCAACTAACCATCCTTCCCCTTCCTCAGCATTCGCAAACACGTGGCCAGGATAGATCTCGACTATTGTAGAGTGCATTGATTACATCTAAGAGATAGTGATTAGTCCCAGAATTAAAATATGTGGTAGCGGATGAAAATGATTCTACTCTCATACAATAGTCCAGGCTTGTACCACCAACGAATTTGTGAAAATTTCTCATTTTATTTTATTTTTAATTTAAATTTTTTTATTTCTCCTCTAATCCGAATACCTGTACTCCGAATGAAACACTACCCCAAAATCCATTACTCTGGAAGGCCATTACCCCGAAAACATATCGAATCGGTAGTATTCCATTATGATGTTTGACATCAACACTGCCGTAATCTGGAAAAGTGACGTAACAGCCATTTTACAACATGCATGTTTTTCATTTTTCTGTTAAAGAGCTCGATGAGTAGTACTCGTTAACATCATTTTTGGAAAATGGCGTATACGTCACTTTTTCAGATTACGACAGAACAGACATCGATGAATCGCAAAATGACAATCTTCTCAAAGAATAAAAAATCAGAGTCACTTAGAGAAAAGCATTAATGATTCGACAGTTTTGGTTTTTCGTCTAATTAATTTAAACTATCATTCTACACCCTCATAACCTGGAAAAGTACTATTCTAGGGAAAGTAATAAGTGAGCCTTCATTCAAAAGAAAGCATTTTTCCGATATAAGGCACACAGAGAAATAATGTCTTCTTCAAATGAACGCGTCTGCTCGATTAAAGGCAGATAGAGGAGATGATGCCTTCTTCAAATGGACGCATTTGGCTGGTATAAAGCACACAGAGGAAATAATGCCTTTTCAAAGGTGCCCGATATAAGACGAAAAGAGATGATGAGTTCTTTAACCCTCAAAGACCCAGGACGAACGGATTTTTTTTTCAAATGGCTCGCATTCAGCACCTGATCGTCGGAATTCCTCGCGGTTTCGTTTGTGCTCAATGGGAATAGCTATATTTTTGCCCTGATACATTTTAAGACCGAAATTCCTGTTCAGGTCCGAGTTATTGCTAAAAATAAGTGTGCGCGGGGGTCTTTTTCCCTGTAATTCGAACATCAACTCAATGTTCTGGCCATGTTTACGTCCGGAATTTACAAATCAACCATCAAACCATTTCTAAAACATATTTGACAAGAATTCTAGTCGATTTCGATAGTTTCATCATTTGAATAGGACATGGTTGACTAAATTCAGGGCCGGATTCAGGAGTCACAATGGTATAGTGTGGGCTACAAAATCAATTACAATGAAACATGCCTGCGGGAATTGACATGCAGATATACAAGATTTACAACTCAGGAGTTTTTAAATTTCCATTTTCAATTGAATGTGATCTACTGAAATTCTTACCAGGGCCGGATTCAGGGGTCAAAATGCGACTGCTCAAACTTCATGAAAACACATCAGGAGCTCAATGAATTCTGTTTGCAATTGAAATTGATGATAAAGAAATGCTAATATTATCTTCCAAACTTAGACGTACATGTTCATGATAGAATTAGAGGCGAAAGTATAGAATTGATAGTTCCGTTAGGATACGGCAGGCATGAAGAATGTTTTTATAGAAGTCGATTTGAAAGCGAGCGGAGGGCAATATTTGTGATGGCATATATCACACGACCTTCCTTCTGCCAAGCTCCCGTATGAAGGGGTAGGGAAGAATATCAGTTATATCAGCTGGTATATCTCCACTGGCTCAATTGAAATTGAGTTTCTAAAATTTCGACCAGGGTCGGATTCAGAAGTCAAAATGAGGAAAGCTGGGACATAATACAAATTACATTAAAACTGGGCACGCGACTGCTCAAACTTCAAGAAAACACATCAGGAGCACAATTAGTTCTGTTTACAATTGACATTGACTTTCTCAAAAATTTGTACCAGGGTCGGATTCAGGGGTCAAAATGATGAGAGCAGGGGTTATAGCACCAATTACAATGAAACTGGGCATGCGACTGCTCAAACTTCAAGAAAACACATCAGGAGCTCAATGAATTCGGTTTGCAATTGAAATTTACTTTTTGAAATTTCGACCAGGGTCGGATTCAGGAGTCAAAATGATGAGAGCTGGGGACATAACACCAAATACAATAAAACTGGGCATGCGACTGCTCTGCTCAAACTTCATGAAAACCAATCAGAGGCAACTTGCAACTTGCAACTTGCCGAAGACAAACAAGATCTCTCTCTCTTTCTCACACACACCCTTACTCACTCACTTACTCTGCATCAGTAAAGCATTACTCACTCAACCACTCTTATTCATTCACCCACTCTCACTCATTTACTCTCAAACGCTCGCTCTCTCTTTCTCGCTCACTCTGACTCACTCACTCTTACTCGCTTATTCACTCACTTTTAGTCACTCACTCACTTACTCTCTCCCTCACTTTTATTCAATAGAAGGGAGGAATCGCAGTAAGACTTGACACGAATAGACGTGTTTGGCTTTTGCCGCCACGTATGTATTTCTTTTTTGCGCATCATTTTTCATTGACGTAAGTACAGTGAATGCAGTTAGAACTGCACTAATTACTATACTGCCGTTATACGCATAACTGTCCCATGTATATAGGGAACCCCAGCAAACATGGGATAAATATGTGTAGAATACCAGTATAGACTCTGTAGATTCATCGGTTTCGACTTGTAATGCTGAAGACGCTCAAGAAGAGTGTCGGATTGAATGATTTGTTGTTCTGCGACGATTCAAATTTGAATCTCGAATGTGCTGTGGAAGAGTGCCGGCTTAAGGCTTAAAGCATGAGCCAATACAGAGTATGGTTGGAGAGCCACCGAAAAGGTGTTGGCATTCTCGTTCAAAGGCCACGAAATTGTATTGCCTTTGGTTTGCCGGATCGGATTCTATTGGTTTAGAATTTCAATGCTGGATATTGGATTTGCAGAAAGAAAAGAAGGGGAGTCTCTGGAGGACTATTTATTTGCAATACAGTCAAACCTCCATGAGTCGATATGGAAGGTATTATCGACTCAAAGTAATATCGAAATGTGGAAAAGGGATTCTGTGGAAAGCTGTTTGAAGGGTCCATCACAGTCAGAGCTGTAAATATTCGATTATTTTTGCCTTTCTCGTACAACAAAGTTGTACCGAAAGGCTATCATTTCACTCCAAAATCGAACTTTTTATAGAAGTCTCGAAGACCCATGATGTTATATACCAATCGATTCAGCTCGTCGACATTAGCTCGAAAAACAAAAAACAAAAACGATTCAGCTCGAAAAACATTAGCCACTATTTCATAAAGTAATTCTTAATCGATTTTCTCGCAACAAGTTGCATTCGACTCTAATTGATCACTATTGAATTTGATAACGATCGACCATTGCGTTTAAAAGTTATTAAGAAAATGGTATCGAACTATGTAAGCGCCATATAAGGTTGGTGTCTAGGCTAAATGCGAGAAAGGCAGTGTCACCACTCGGTGAATTAAGTTGGGTTTTTTTTATGAAGCCCATCGGCCTTCTTTGTCACTTAACTTCTAAACATATTCATATTCGACTCTGCACCGTCAATTTTCAGAATGAATATGGGTCAGTGAGTATTTATTTGAATATCACAAATTATTAAATAATCGTAAAACTGAACACATTTTTGATGATTTAAATAATCACACGCATAGATCTAATCCTGACGTTCAATTGAAGGGCATTTTTAGCGTCAAATGACTATATAATCAAGCCCAATTTTGTTTTTTTCGCGCGCAGGTACCATACTCAGTGGTAATCAATTGAATGAATTTATGAAGAAGTAAACTGAGTAAGTCATTCTATGTTAAAATCAAAACACGAATGTCAAAAGTCGGAGTGAATGTGCTTCATGAAAGTGAATATTTTAAGCTCTGATCACAGTAACCCAGAAATTTTTTTTTTTAATATGGCATAATTTGCTTCTATGAGTCAATGTCGAGTCATAGAACATCGACTCATGGAGGTTTGACTGTAGTTGAAACCAGAGCTGACAAATGTCATCGTAGAAGTCCAAAATGCCGTAGTAGTGATGAGTTGTCGACATTTGCTTACGGCCCGGCGTGTAACCAAATCGTCATCGACGACGAAGCCCGAGAGTTTCATAAGATTTATCTATAAGAGGCAGTAGCCATTCGAAGTTTTTTTTTTAAACCGTTGTAATAATGAATTCAAAGTTATAAGTAATGGAGTCATCATTAATGTTATCGATAAATTTATGTTACCAAAGTTCCTACTTTTTATTTGAGATGCCTTTCTGTTTTTAATCAATTCATCTCTAGTGATGTTCAATCAATAATGTGAAGAAGTTGTTATGGAAATCGTCGTAATTTTTGGTTGCGCGACTATCTTCGTGGCATGCAGTAAGAAGAAAACGAATAGGTGTTGTGTTGTGTTGTTCAATGTTATGACGAAGACTATATTTTTTCGATATCTGCATACGACGAGAATGACTTTTGACAGGCCTGATTGCAACTTTAGAAGCCGAGGGCCCTTAGAAAGAGTACCGGATTAATTTGTTTAGTAAATATGGTAAAGTAAATGGAAAAATTGGTATTGATATTCATTTTGAAATTTTGAAAAAGGTTATTGTAATATGATTATGAAATTAAAAATTGGATTTGGCCGTGTAACAAATATTAAAAACAGGTTCACCATCTTCGACCATAGATAGGACAGACTGAATACTTGTAGGTGCATTAGACAACGGACAGGACATATACACAACACCCAGTAGGAAATTTTCCGGTGTACGAAAAGTCTTTTGCTTACTAGAGCTGGAATCTAACCCACCAGTATTCAAATGCGCCCAGACGACACGGCCGTGAAGCCCACTATATTAGATTAAAATTAGTTTTTGGTTATTAGGCCGATACAAATATTTAAAAACTATTTTGTCTCCCTCCCCCTCGGATTTTTTTGCCAAAAAATAATATTTTGAAGGGGCAACAAAATAAAATTCTGATAATTTTGAGGATTTTCAAAACATTCTTCAACAAATCCGAGGAGTTTTTTGATTTTTTTTTTTTCATTTTTATATTTATTTTTTATTATATCCCCCCCCTGACCTTTCGGAGACCAGTAGGACAAAATATTAATTAAATATTTGTAACGGCCTTAGTTTCGAAAAAATGGACTTTGATTCATATTTTATTTCAGAAAATTGGATAAGGATAAAAGAGTGCAATTAAGAAAAGACATTTATCCGTTATTTTGCATTATCTCATGCTCTTTTGGAAATATTCGAGAGTCTCACTCTGGTTACAAAAATAGCATCGTATTCTTGGAAATATCAGAATATGTAAGACAAACGATTCTTGTCATATTTGCTCGAGTTCTGATAAAGGCTTGTTGCGAGGTGAGTTTGCCAGTGACAAGCTCTGTAGATGACAAAGGGTATATTGTTAGTCGTTGCTTGAATATTGAGTAACATTTTGCAGTCCAAGTTTGGTCGGTGATCTGGAGTTGAGGCTTGACGATGGTTATACCCATAGTGACCATTTGGATACCCGCAGCCAGGCAAAGCGAGAAAGCCAGGGAGCCACTCCTATAACCCGAGCGTGGACGGTCGCCCATTTTCACAGTGTGACCTTCAGTGAAGCTAATGGACTGGAGAAGAACACGGGAAGTTTGAGCGGTGGCGAACTAGTTGCAGTTCTGTCGTGAGCGTGTGACGCTACCATGCTGAGGAAAGCCCGTCTGTGGAATTTCAGGCCACAGGTATACTAGTGGAGCGAACAAATTGCAGCCCTTCGAGCAACCTGCTTCCGGGCTAGGAGAAGACTGCAAAGGGTACAGCCGGCGGAATTGAGAGAGGAACGCATCGAGCGTTTCAAAGCAGCGAGGCTGGCCCCAAACAAGACAATCAAAGAGAGCAAGTTGGGTGTAGTAAAGTCCCTCTACCCGAGTAAAGCTCTTGGTCCGGACGGGGTCCCGAACATGGTCAATCCTTATATGACTTGCCTTCAAAGCGATTTAGAACAGAAGGTACGGAAGAGCATCACCTTGCCGTAACCATCTGTGCCTTTTGAAGTAATTCAGGAATGCCTTCCAAACTCGAACCACAAACATCACCCGATTCATCGTCGCCTTTACCAAACGTATCAGTTCATCCGGAAATCCATGTTCATACATATGCGACTCCGAGTTCGATGAATGTGGGCCACGTTGTATTCACGGCACTTCTCCGTTCGCTCATGAATCCTGTCTAGTACTGTTACACAATACGCAAATAAACACAGAACTTTAATTCATCGAGCCGAGTCGATTGGTTCATACATTCGGTATCTGTACATTACATTCAAAAATGTGTTTTTAAAACGAGGAGAATAAAAAATAAATACTGGAGTGGGAAGCGACGAAAGTAAGTTGAAAGATAGACAGAAAGATAGCGCCAAACATCTAAGCATTTAACGCAAAACTCTATAAATATCAGAATCATGGAGGTTTACAAAATAAAATAGTGTAAGTAAGTTCATACAAACCATATTTGAACAATCGAGCATGTTTTGTTTTGATGATAAATTCTAGTGAGAATTCAAATATCTTGACTTGGAAATCCTAGGACACTTCCTTTTCGAAAAATTTCTTAGAATGGGCCAGGATTAGGACGCACTGAGTAGTCGACATCCATTCACATTTTTGTCATGTTTTTTCGTTATCAATGGAGTACTGACTGTAATTTTGTTCACTACAATTTTGGCGCGAAATATTGCTACTATGGTTCTAGTTGTACATATATAGAGTCACTTATTCAGTAGAATAATAAACAAGTTGCAGTATTCTTGAATTATTTAAACAACTCCCTCGCTGCAACTCTCATTCATTTCTACCGAATGGCTCGCATTGCCTTAGTAGACAAATCTGCCACCAACCTACACTCCTACACAAACCCCACGATCAAACTCGAGCAAACCTCGTGAAGAGCATTTAAAACCTTCGTGGGTTGAAGCTAAATCTGTTCGTAAAAACTCCAAGACCCACACCAACTACAGCTTCAATGAGTTAGTACCTACTAGCGATTCTACAGAAGTATTGGTACTGGTAGTAATCCGCATAAGAAAACCAGCTCAGTGGCAGCTGTTGTAGCTCCGTAATAAGACATTTCAACAAAACGAAACTTTTACGCAAGCCTCTGCTGGCCGAGCTTGGGCATAAGCGCAGCAACAGCAACAACAGTCGCACGTTCCGCATTCTCTTGTGTGCCTCAAACCTTCGCGTGCGTCGTTTTCAGCTTCTCGCAATCGCAATGATCGAGCAGAGCTTTAACTGGCTACGTCATCGATCGATGCGCGATGCCTCTCTCGCTCGCGTGAGAAACACGGCCGTCAGCACCAGCCATCGACTCATCTTGTTTCTTGTGCGATGCGCAATCTTCTACCCTAAGCACGCTTGATCGAAAGTTCCGTCTCGAGGCGCAGCCGCGTATAGTTCAAGAACCCCCAAGGTAAACAGAGTCACTATCGTTTCGCAATCCTTTGATCATTGACGCCTAGGCGATGAGTAATCGGTTATTTAGCAAATCATTCTTTCGCCATGCACGAAATTCGTCGCGGCTTTGTCTAGCCGAAATGGATATGAATATTACAGTTCAGTCCTGGGCGTCAATCATGTTGAATGGTCTCGCACAATCACAAGATCGCGCTTGGTCTGACTTCTGGCCGGTTTCATGGACAGAATGACTGCACTACTGCACTCTGTACGGGGAGGTGGCTACTCGCGGAGCGATATGGGAGTGGACGCAGTTGACGCGCTGCAGTCACGGTATAGTTCGGGCGGCGGTGCATTTTGCCGTTGGCGATCACACGTTCGAAAAAGTATTTGGGTGAAGGTTAATCGCGCCGAGTGGACCCGATCGACGGAAGACAAGCGTATAGTCGTCGTGCCTGGTGGTCCGTTTTGGGGTGTGGGAGCCTAAGCAAACTATAGGTCTGTGACAAGCAACGTACAGTCAACCAGCTGAGTGGGGGTTTCGCATTTCCCAAATGGATGATGCAGCCAATCACGGGGGGATTTGATTCAATCTCGTTGATGCAGCGTTTGATGAACTTGACATTGGTTTGCTGCGTCAGAAACTTGAACAGTTACTCATCGATTGCATTGCCCTGTAGTTTATAGGAATTTCGACTTACGCGTTTCAAGGGTGCTTAGACAATCCTCGCAATGATCCAGTAATGAAATAAATCACTAGGTATGATTCATCTCACATCGATTTTTTTTTCCCGAAATTTTTATCAAAATTTGCATAAGCTAACTCGATAACGCGTCTCAATGCGATGCCGCTGTTTAACACTGGACAAATTGGTAGAAGGTGCTAAACAACATCTATCGCGGAAATGAATGTGCAATCGACAAATATGTGGCTCTAATTTATAACAACAATTTAAATAAACGAAGTGGAGATCACTTTTTGGAATTTTATGTAATTGATTATGCACTATATAACACTTGATTTATTAAAAAATATAGGGATAATGTTAAAAGAAAATGAATAATTAAATTGCTTCACGATGCCGAAATTAAGTTTCGCGGTTTGGTCGAGTTCAGGGATTAAAATAACACACCCGAGATACTTACATATTACTGGATTTGATCATATAGATAAATTAGTGTGAATTGTGCTGCTGGGGCAATAGGAAAGGAATGGAATTCGGGGATGCTAATGGTAAGGTGTGTCATCTATCATTATTGGCGATATGTATACACGTTATGAGACAAGCAAACCATTTCTTGGGAGACAAAAACGAGAGGAAGGCATACGAAATGGATCAACGACAGACATTGGAATTTAGAACAAGAGGTAAACATTTATTAGGGGCTGCAATAGGCAAGGGAATAGATAGACAATTATTACAGTATTAAACATCAGCAACTTTTACAATTTGGTGGACAAAGGACTACGGTATTAGAGATCAGGGTTAAAATTAATAGGCTTTGGATGTTAAATTCGCCTGCGCACACGATATGGTCAAAATCCTAATAATCTGCGCAACAGACACAGAGATTGCCTTCTGAGAATTTTACTCTGATGAGATGTGCAATTAAAAAGTAGTGTTTGGACATTAGACAGAACTTTTGAATGTTTTTTTTTATATTTTAAGACCTTCGACACCTGTGAGGGAATTTAGTACACAAATCTACCGATCTCCTCTTTTACTTGTTTAAGAGATACGATAAGTGCTTAACGGGCTTCATTTATCGAAAAGCCCCCATGGACCTTAGTCTATCGGAGAAGTCGTCCCCAAGTAACAATTCTGTGATCGCTGGGTTTTATATGAATTTTGATAAGGTTTTATTGTGGGAATAATTAAAGCCTATTGTTTTATTGTGGTCATAAACAATGCTAACGAACAAAGGTTTTATATCACTTTTGAGATATCCATAAAACTCTTATAAACCATGTTTTAAAACTGAACTTTTTGTTAGCTTTGAAGTTTTAATAATAGTTTTATTATTGCTTTCAAATGCGTCATAAAGCCAGTTTGGGTCACTGCTTTAAAACTACTCAACGTGACTCGATCTATTCACCATGTTGTATTTGGAAAGCAGTGTTGCTGTATAACTTATACGTGAATTATGCAATAAGACGCATGATGAGGTTAGCATATTTTTACCGACATAATGTGAGTGACATGTGTGTCTGATAAACTTAAGATGCTTCTCATTTCCCAAATTTAAAAAAAAAAACAGTGTTGATTTAGATTTGGAAAATGAGACACATAAATGTGAAATGCTATTAAATATATGCATTTAATTGACTTGCGGCTTTTCATGAAAAGCCTATGCGATGAAGAATCATTTTAATGAATCGCCTGCTTTGAGCGTGCTTACAGCGGCACACTAGGAGTTAACTTTCGGAAATCAGTATGGCGAAAGGCATCTAAGGTTCGATTTCTCAAAATTAAGCACCTTCATCGAAAAAAATATTTGGTAAGCGTAGTAGCGGACACCGTCGTACATAACTGGTACCAAATAGATTTTCGTGAAAAGTTCCTGCTGTAGAGAAACCCTGCGTTAGATGCAGGCATTGCAATATCATATGAGCACAGGATATTATCTTTGCTTGTGCAAAGATATTATCTCTTATCAAAGAGCACTCTGGAAAGATATTATCATTTGAGCATTTGATGATGATCCTGATAGGTAGCCAGCGCGGTTCGCGGTTTGTTCACGTTGCGAGGGCGTTGCTACAACAGAAGCAGTGAAAAAACTTTTCTCCATGGCGAAAATTGCACTTTGTTTACTGAGCAGATAGATAACTAAGATCGATATCCCAGCATATCATCAGTATCTTTGCTCAGAAGATAGAATGATGGGATAAATTGCAATGCCTGGTTAGATGTCTTTCGCCATACAAATTTCTGACGGTTAACTCATGCTGGCTATATTGGGCATATACTATAGCGCCTGGATGTGACAGCGGCGGGTAGAAAATCAGTCACTGCCAATAATTCATTCACAATGATTTCGAGTTTCCGATTTCTAAAAAAGTGAAGGAAAAAATAATTTTTGCATTTTTCTTCATGCTAATGTGCTCCTGGTTAAAGAATTTGTCCTTGTAACATACACACACACACAATTTATTATACGGATCCGCAAACCTGCTTTAATTTCCACAGATTTGGCATCGTTGCCCGTAGGATGAAAAAGTGCTTCCCGCCTCAGCCACTAGGCTGCGTGCTATCGAACCAAAGGCCATCTGTTGTAGGGAAGTGTAATCTGGACAAAGTTTTATAACAAGTTTAAAACGGTCATGAAATAACCAAAGATAATTATCGTCAGATTTTTTGTTTTCATAAAAAGGAATATCGCCATGTTGAAATAATGATCAACGTCATGGCCGTGATTGAAAAAATACATCAATTACGATCAAATTGATTATTCATTAGTGGCATTAAATTATTTCAGAGGTTTTTTGATAGAAGCAAAGTTGATTTATTGAAAACTATTTGAAATTGAAATATTTTGAGCAGTTTAGAAAATTATTCAATTTCCTATTTTCATATGATTATTCGATAATTTCGAGGCGCGTTGATTTCAAGCTTCTACAAACTCAATATTCACGATAAATTTGGTTGCGCATGTCATTCTGTTGTATGAACTACTTAAACAATACTTCATTTTCAACATCAACGATTAAATCAGAAGCTTCATTTTCCAGATATCAGGGGACATTGTTATCTAGTGAAAATAAAAACAAATGCAATGGAATGACAATAAATATAATCCATAATATGAAATTGAAACAGTTTTATTGTTACTCTTATGATGGTCACGACAACCTCTTATAGAGTATCAACAAATTCAATACTATGTTTTATTGCAGTTTTATTACTACTCTTAATACGGTTTTAATAACTTCTTCTAGATTGGTCCATTAGGCCGGAAGGCTATCTTAATGATGTTAGGAAGAGGTTTTGGTGGAGTTATTAGTTTTATTATCAACTGGTCATGAAAACCTCTTATAGAGCTTGATAAATCTTAAAATGTTACTTGGGTCAGGAGGTAGGAATCTGATTTGCCTGAGTGAATTGTTTATAGTTGCCTGCTCAGCAGTATACACGGAACTAGGATCTTTGAGCTTACCCTAACAGCACAATTCGGTTTGGGAAGATCCATTAATTACGAAACGCAAAAATTGGGCATTTTCGACACCCGCCTCCCTCTGTGTCACACTTTATGTATGAAGCATCTGAAATTTTTGTATGGGTCGTCACATTTCATGGACCTCTAAGCGTTACGTAATTTGTGGATGTTCCCTTTGATTGGATTGCTGAAACTTAAATGTGATCGAATTCAGTTGCATATAGGTTACAGAAACCAGTATACCACAAGTATGCATCTAATAAACTGTAACTTTTCACCGAATGACTTTTGGCCGAATGTAACATTTAGCGAAATAAAAATAACAATAGCTTAGTGTTCATTTAGCACCTGCGAGGTTTCTAAGCCAAGTTACCATTTATTGCCTTTCTCGTATGTTTTTGCATTCGTTTAACACGTGATTAGCACATTAAAACTTTTATACCTAAAAAAGTCGAGAAAATTCTGCATCGATATATTTTCTAGAACGGACCAGAAGTTGAACCAAGCCTCCTTCAGCATAGTCTTGCCTGGCAACAACGCGGGAAGATGCGTTGCACGGCTAACGAAGGCTTCCCAGAATATGTAGAAGTAGTTTGCGAAATTTCAATTGCCTCTTGTAAATCCTTCATTATATCTGACAGATGGGCCAGATATATTAAATGGATTATCTCCTCTTTTTACTTTGTTACGGATAGACGTTTTTATGAATAATTCTCCATTTCTTACTTTCGCCTTATACCGAGAAACCCAAGCAGCACAAGTTGAGCAAATCTGGTTGCAGTAACCATATTGTGACTGAATCTGGTCATATATAAGTTACTGTGATCGATGTGCAATATGTGTGCTGCTCAGGAAACGTATTCATTAAAATATGGCATTAAATCCTCCCTTCGCTTTATACCTGGCAGAGGTACCCATTCCTCCATTCGCCTTATATCGGGCAGACGCGTTTTTCAAAGAAGACATTATCAATTCCGTTCGCCTTATACCGTTCAGACGAATCCATTTAAAAGGAAGCATTACCCCTCCCTTCGTCTCATACCGGGAGGGCGCTTTCTTTTAAAGAAGGCATTATCAACTCCTTTCGCCTTATACTGAAAAGACGCCATTATACCATTCAAAATAGGCATTATCTTTACACTTTGCCTTATACCAGGCAGATGCGTTAATTTTTAGAAGGGACTGACTCCTTTCTTCTCCAAAAGAATTAAGTCCAGATCGGGAATCTTCTTACGAACGAGCGTGAGGTGATCCAATGGTGGTGGCAGCACTACAAAGAACAACTGAAAGGCGATGTGGGAGACGAAGATGGCGGTATGGTGATGGACCTGGGAGAACGCGCGCAGGACATAATTTTAGCGGCTCCGGATCACCAGGAAATCCAGGAGGAGATTGGCCGGCTGAAGAACAAAAAAGCCCCTGGGGTTGATCAAACTACCAGGAGAGCTAATTAAACACGGTGGTGAGGCACTGGCTAGAGCGCTGCACTGGGTCATTACCAAGATTTGGGAGGAGGAAGTTTTGCCGCAAAGGCGACAAGCTGGAGTGTGAGAACTTTCGAGCGATCACCATCCTTAATGCCGCCTACAAAGTGATATCCCAGATCATCTTCCGTCGTCTGTCACCATTAGTGAATGAGTTCGTGGGAAGTTATCAAGCCGGCTTCGTTGACGGCCGCTCGACAACGGACCAGATCTTTACTGTACGGCAAATCCTTCAAAAATGCCGTGAATACCAGGTCCCAACGCATCATCTGTTTGTTGATTTCAAGGCGGCATACGACAGTATAGACCGCGTAGAGCTATGGAAAATTATGGACGAGAACAGCTTCCCTGGGAAGCTTACCAGACTGATCAAAGCAACGGTGGATGGTGTGCAAAACTGTGTGAAGATTTCGGGCGAACACTCCAGTTCGTTCGAATCGCGCCGGGGACTAAGACAAGGTGATGGACTTTCGTGCCTGTTGTTCAACATTGCGCTAGAAGGTGTCATGCGGAGAGCCGGGTGTAACAGCCGGGGTACGATTTTCAACAGATCCAGTCAATTTATTTGCTTCGCGGATGACATGGACATTGTCGGCCGAACATTTGCAAAGGTGGCAGAACTGTACACCCGCCTGAAACGTGAATCAACAAAAGTTGGACTGGTGGTGGATGCATCGAAGACAAAAGTACATGCTTGTGGGCGGAACCGAGCGCGACAGGGCCCGCCTGGGAAGCAGGGTTACGATAGACGAGGATACCTTCGAGGTGGTCGAGGAATTCGTCTACCTTGGATCCTTGCTAACGGCTGATAACAATGTTAGTCGTGAAATACGAAGGCGCATCATCTGTGGAAGTCGGGCCTACTACGGGCTCCAGAGATGTTAACTAAATAAATGAAAAAAAGAAAATCAGTAGGCGTAGTAGCGGACACCTTCCTACATAACCGGTACCAAATAGTTTTTCATGAAAAGTTCCTAATTTTGAGAAAACCCGCGTTAGATGTATTTCACCATACAAATTTGTGGTGGTTAACTCATGCTGGCTATTTTACGGCGGGTAGAAAATCAGCCACTGCCAATAATTCATTGCTAAAGTGACTGCAAAGCTATAAAATCCCCGGTCCATCGAACTAAAGGAGTAACATGAAAAGCAGCGTCGATCGATACAACTGCACACAATACTGAGGAGTACTAAATCAGACTAACTGAAGAAAAGCCGAGCGAATCGGATCAGTCATCAACGCGTCGAAAACAAAGCACACGCTAGGAGAAGGCTTGGAACACGATCTTTCCCGTAGACCATGGTACAATCAATACCAGTGCCTTGAGTTTGGCCAAAGGTGGCAATATCCATCCATGATTAGTTCGTCAGAACTTTGAATAGGTCCATCTAGAATAAAAATAAATAAAACCCTACATATCCAAATTTACAAATCGAAATTTTTCAATATAAACAAATCAAGAGTAAAGTTTTGACAAGCAAACTGTTTCACATATAGCCTAGGCAACCCATGGGCAACTAGGATTGCGCCATAAAAACTGTACAAGGCAAATGTCAAAATGCTTGCCACAGTTCATTCAAAGCTATAATAAAAAGCTGGATAAAGAATCAATTTGGAAGATCCATTATAAAAGAAATTCATTATTTTGAACGAAAATAAATTGCACAAAAAGTTCAAAATAATAAAAGGAATGTGGAGATCGTCCAATTTATTGAAAAGCAAATCAATCCGAACAGATTCATAGGGGAAGGAGGGGCAATATGCCCTAGCTAAGCATAGACTGCTTTTATGCCTTAGCTTAACGATTTTCATGGGTGTTTCTACCTCACGCAACAGTTAAACAATAGAGCTAGCTGATGCCATATTAAAATTAGAAAAAATCTCTATCATATCGATAATGTTCACATTTCAAAAAAGTGGTGATATTCCGTTGCCGGAAAACTCATGAGGCAAAATGCCTTTTAGCAGGCAGCTCTTAGGGAACAACGTACCATGCGTCGGCACATCAGCATTCTGGTATGGACAGTGCGTGGAGACGCGAGTACATTGTAGGATAGTTTCACTAGGGCGTTTTGCCTCGCCGAAATGTTAGATCAGAGCTTCCCAAACTTTTGGGTATGCGACCCACCTAGCAAAATTCTATATGTCTCGCAACCCACTTATGAAAAAACGCATTTTACCAAGTAGGGGAAGAGGCCCCAAAACGCCCCCCCGATGCAAAACGCCTTTTGTGGTTTCCCTCATATTTACCGTCAATAAGATGTCCGTAACAAAACTAGATCTAAAATTATGTAGGATAGGCGAAGAAAGTTTCATAAAAGTGCATGGGAAGGTCGGAAAACCGAAAATTTCCACATTTTGAAGAAACATCTAACATTTTGGCGAGGCAAAACGCCCTAGTGGCAATAACCTACAAAGTACTTGCGTCTCCACGGACTATCCATACTAGAATGCTGATTCGCCGACGCGTGGTACTTTGTTCCCTAGGAGCTGCCAGCTAAAAGGCGTTTTGCCTCATGAGTTTTCCGGCAACAGAATATCACCACTTTTTTTAAATGTGAATATTATCAATATGATTGAGATTTTTGACAATTTTTGAATGGCATCAACTAGCTATCTTGTTTAACTGATGCATAATGTAAAAATACCCATGAATAGCGTTACAAATAAGACAATAGAGCAGTGTTTGCTTAGCTAGGGCATATTGCCCCCCCTTCCCCTAGTATTAATATATATCTTTGGGTTGTTGATTTTTTTCGGTGAATTCACCGGATTTTCACCGAAAAAAATCAACAACCCAAAGATATAAAAATTCACGGTGACCAAAACCCTACTAAACAAGTAGTATTGAGCATTATGACCGCACAATTCGTAGTTACTACTCCGTGATTGACTGAACTTGCGAAATTGTACAGAGAATACAATGAATGGGGCTTGGGGTTAGCTACCCATTCTCAATGTACACGTTTCGGGAGCTCAAATATTTAAAGTCAATAATGGCGCCGGCCACGTCCTTACGGTCATATAGGAATGGAAGGATTGTTAGTCCGACTCTCGTTACTACTAGAGACCGAGTATACCTCTGCATCTCCACGATTGTCTTGGGATAGGATTTCGTTTTAGTTACAATGGATAATTTATCTGGATTGACTTTGGTAAGTGATGCGATCTATGGGATGGGAAATAACACTAATATTTCGACCGACCGTGCGATCACCGTGAGATCACGCACTGAACTGTTTAATTTTCATTACCGGCCGCGCAATGCAGAACACAATACTTCGGCCGACCGCGCGATCGTTCTGCTGTCCGAAACAAGAGAAATCACGCACTGAACTGATTATTTTCATTACCGGCCGCGCAATGCAGAACACAATACTTCGGCCGACCGCGCGATCGTTCTGCTGTCCGAAACAAGAGAGATCACGCACTGAACTGATTAATTTTCATTACCGGCCGCGCAATGCAGAACACAATACTTCGGCCGACCGCGCGATCGTTCTGCTGTCCGAAACAAGAGAGATCACGCACTGAACTCAAAACCCTACTAAACAAGTAGTATTAAGCATTAATTGAATCAGAATGTCATCTGTTTCGGCTTCTTCCTTCTAAAAAATATTCACGTTAGCTTACATGTACAAATTCAAAAAATGACGAACATGATATTGTTTGTCAAAATGTTAGCGTATTTTTTTACTTCATTAAGGGGACATCTTTTAGGCATAAATGTTTTCTAAAATAGCGTGGTGATGACTATTTAAAATAAAATGCGGTTTGAACTTGAAATTATGTTCCTGAAAGAAAATGATCAAAAGGTTCGGCATCCGAGCTGCAATTAATATTTGTTCTACGCGACCCACCAACAATCCTCTCGCGACCCCCCTGGGGTCGGGACCCACAGTTTGGGATGTTTCATCAAAATGTGGAAAATTTCAGGCAAAACGCCTTTTGTGGTTTCCCTCATATTTGCCGTCAGAGGTCCGTAATAAAACTGGATCTAAAATTATGTAGGTTAGGCGAAAAAGGTTTCAAAATAGTGTATGGGAAGGTCGGAAAAACCGAAAATTTCCACATTTTGAAGAAACATCTAACATTTTGGCGAGCCAAAACGCCCTAGTGGCACTAACCTACATTTGCGTATTTGCGTCTCCACGGACTATCCAAACTAGAATGCTGATTCGCCGACGCGTGGTGCTTTGTTCCCTAGGAGCTGCCAGCTAAAAGGCGTTTTGCCTCATGAGTTTTCCGGCAACAGAAAATCACCACTTTTTTGAAATGTGAATGTTATCAATATGATTGAGATTTTTGACAATTTTTGAATGGCATCAACTAGCTATCTTGTTGAAATGATGCATAATGTAAAAATACCCATGAATAGCGTTACAAACAAGACAAAAAAGCAGTGTTTGCTTAGCTAGGACATATTGCCCCCCTCCCTTTCCCTATTTGTTGAAAGATAACTGTATAACGAGCAGGGTTTGTAGAGATCGCTTTCAATAGATAACGAACAACGATAAAAGAGTGGCAAAAACTGAATCATAACAAACCATGATAACAAATTTATCAAATTTGTATACAAGTGCGAAAAAAACAGAATCGGATAGGCAGCCCCCACAGAAAAATGGTGATTCTCGCTTTGTTTTCGCTCCTTTCGTGTTGATTACTCTGCCGTAATCTTAAAAAGTGACGTATACGCCTTTTTCTAAAAATGGTGTTAACGAGTACTACTCATCGAGCTCTTTAACAGAAAAATGGAAAACATGCATGTTGTAAAATGGCTGTTACGTCACTTTTCCAGATTACGGCAGTACTGCACAGCTGTGTAGAACAAGTTGAAATGCTTCATCAGAGCCAGTGCTCCCTTTAAATAATTTTTTTTTAATAAATTCTTTAAATAAATAGGAATCAAGTGTCTCTTTGGCCTCTTTCATAATCACATTTATAACCACATTTTTGTAACAAAATAAACAAAATATAGCCAAAAATCCAAAATATATTCAGATGTCCAAAATACCATCGTTACCCTACCATGCAGCTCCGTTGGAATTTTTCAACTTTATTTTCGTGATACCATACCAGACCATTGGAAATCATTTAGCAGACTGTTGTTTGAGATGCCAATGATGTTGCTGATGTATTTTTAAAGCCATTTTGGCCGTCTGTGGCATATCCTCATTAGTTTTCTGATTTTCGGAGAATAACTGAAAATAAGTTTGATTTATTAGCGCTCACTTTTCCATGCTTTATTTTATGTATGCGCTACTTGATAATACATATACAGAATTTGAATAACGATGTTTGATATTATCTTTCGGTCTGATAAAACTTACTCGAGCAGCACAAGTCAGACACAAATGGTTGCAGCAACTTGATTGTGACCAATTTAGGTCACATATCAGTGGCAGTAACCGATGAGGAACATGTGTGCTACTAGGGTAGTATACCTGTTAATCTAAAAGTAATGATCTTCATTACATTTGTTGAAGCTTATTAGTTATTTAACGTATTTCCCATAAGTAAATCGGACTCAACACAAATTTTAATATCGTTCTCTGACATATCTGCAACGCTTGTCACTTCCGGATTCACCATAATATACATACATACTTATCTCAAAACTAGCACAGCTGTCTTGCATTGGAATAACACCCGCCAATGAGCCTTTCAAGTGTGGGTATCACTGTTCCAGCATTCAACTCCGTGCAGATTGCCTTTGGTAATTACCTGAAAATTAAAAACGAAGAAAAACAGACCTCATTAGTTCCACCTTATTAAATAATTAATGTGCAACAACCACTGCTGCTGCTGCTGCTGCTGTAGCAGTAATCGTGCGTTGATGAATCGGAATCGACTGTTTCACGGAGATTGGTCCCGATATGATCCGCCCGGTATGAGGTCGGAACCAATAAATGAAACGCGTCCTTGCATGGTTTGGTGTGGCGCGGCACTTCAAAATAGTGCGCACACGAGTCATTTTCAAGATCACCTCCTCAGGGCCTGGCTGACGTGCAGCGGAGCCTAGCACGAGAAAAAAAACTCATATAAATTCCACGAAAAAAAATGCTTCGATACCCCACTGGCTTTCACATAGGTTGGATATGGACGAATCATCATCCTAGGACAAGTCTAGACCGATGCGTAACCGATCACCTCTAACTGAGACTTCGAAGTTTAAGGAACTAAAATTGTCATGTCATCGATTCACATTTAGTTAAGCGCATCTTTGGCCGACTCTTCGATGACAAATTTCGCTTGGAGTGTTTTACATTTGTGGACGAACACGGTATGTCCGGTGGAAAAATTGATCACTCGACCGCAGATACTTCAATAGCAATCCAATAATCGGTGGAATCCGATTGCGGCGTGCATTCCACCACGATGGTAAACAGCATTGCGAAGCAATAAAACCGCTTGCCACTGGTGTTTTACATCAGTACGGACGCATTTAAATCACCTTCAATGCTGCAAAAAGTATATCTTCCAAAAGGTTTAAATGCACATTGAATTGAATTATCGTTTACCTCTACCGCCAGGGCGGTGGTCCACCACTCCAAGGAGGAAGACAATCCGCTGTTTTTTTTACATGCAGCCGCTGACTCACAAGAAAAAGACAAAAGCCATTACGAATAATAGTGTCGCATCGCATGGCAGCAGAGGTTAGAGTCCGTGGCGTCCCAGGGAAGCCCCTAGAAGTTCATCTCTAAATCATCACCGCGTGATATAAAGTGTCAGCCGGTTGTTCTCATAGGCATTTATCAACGAAACGGAAGGAGCTGCCCAAGGAAGGAAGGGCTTCGACCTTTCCGCGACAAAACCATAGGCGGTGGCGGTGCTCGGTTGGTGACGGTTGACGGAATGCGATTCCGTTGTTTGTCCGGGTCAGGGTGGCACTACGGTGGCATTGCGTCCACGCGCGCGCGAACACTCTGTTGATGGATGTCTTCGATTTGGCACCTGAATTGGTCGGCTGGTAGCTACGGTGCGCAATTGTTGTGGCTTTTGGAAGGTCGATGTCGTTCGTTTTGTGATTCAGGATGGGTCGCGCGGATGATAAATTATGACTCCGTGGTCTCGTGGGCTTTGTCCTCAGAACTGGAGGTTTTCGTTATGATGGGAATTGCGTGCAGTTGGGTAATTGTTTCGAAGGAATGATTTTTGCGACCGAGATTGAACTGTCAGATTGTGATTTTTGTAAAGCAATGCTGCAGTAATACAAAAGATAAGGCTGTGAGACTTCAAAATGCAGGCAACTATGAAAGTCACCGAAGTGTTTTTGTCAACTATAAAAGAATCGTATCCGGAATGTGTCAAATAGCTGTGACGAGTGGAAGTAGAATATAAGAAATATGATTTTTCGATCCAAATTAAATACCAGAAACTGTTCTATAACATGCAAATATAAATTCTACCGTTGATATCGACTCGCAAAAGACATCAGTTTAATGATCAAGCATGAATCTAATTGTTTTGCGTTTCGAGCATGAATAATGCTTTTGGAGTATCTTATGCTCAATTAATACCTAAATGTTGACCGCTCCGAAGGACTTTTCAGGAAGGTCATCATACGCTGTTTAGGTTTGGTACCTACCTGGATACCTGGTTGGATAAAGCGTCGATATATTCTATGATTGTTTCTAATGAGGTCGACGTCGTCTGCTTAGCCCAAGAGCATATGCGACTTTGTTATGATTATGCCTTTCCTCTGCACGCCAGATCTACAGGGCAGCAGGAGCTATGTCCAAGGACTTGACAACCCCTCCCCTTGGCCACTGCGATTTAGGGGGCCTGCCTAGGATGTGGTGAAGTTTGACAGAGGCTCCTGCTTTTGACGGAAAATGAGTAAAATTTCCGTGGGAAGAAAAGAGATGGAAATACAATTTTACTCAGTTACTGAGTAGGTGAAAGTTAGAGTGTATACCAAGCAAAAGATCCAAAGATCCGAACAACTCTCAATTCAGCTCATGGCGTCGTCCAGCTCGAAATTGCTGTGACATGGAAGCGAGAGCTGCGCTACCAGCTCAGATCCGTGCGACACGGATCTCGATTCGAATCAGTCGCGACCGATTCTAATGAACCATGTGGTTCAAACGAACAGAACTGGGAGCTGTGTCTTGCACAAAGCGGATCTTTTGCTTGCGACGGGTTTTCCCCACCCTACTGTCATCGCCTATCTCTCCAATGGAAAAAAATGGTGGCTAACATCTCTGGGGTTAGCGCGAGGTGGGCCCCACCGACAATTCAAAATTAGTAAACAAAATCATCATTTCAGGACTAATTTTCTGTGATGGAGTAATTGTTGTTAAGCGATTTGAATAAATTTACTACTATTATCGTTTTGTACCACGTATTCCGTGCCGTGAAAAATGTGTTCGATTTTCAATTTAATTGTAATAGGACCGTCATTCAACACAACACGGTTAGTAGGTGTATCCGAAAATAACGCCCACAGCAAAATAATAACGTGAATTTTATGCTGGAGCCAGAAGCATAGCTGTGTGTCATCCGGCTGTTTAATTCACGTAAATTACATTTATTTATATTACTTAGACATATATTTCGGGGTCGAATTCGATTCAAAACCTGGGTTCAGACTCCGTCTGATCCGGTAGATCGTATCCAACATAATCTAATCCAACCGATCTAATCCAACCGTCTAACATGTTAACCGTCTAACATTCCACTAAAAAGAGCTTAACATATTTTTTCGGATAATCTAATCGCCTAGCTGTCATTCGTAATCAAATTTTTAACGTTGATCTCGTCACAAATTTTCGCCTTGCTTCTGCTTCACTCGAGGGGTGCATCGACAGAGAATATGTATTCCAAATTTGATTTAAATCAGTCAATGGATTCAGAAATTGGTCAATGGTCAATGGTCAAAAAATACGAAATTTGACCTCAACTCATTTCAGCTCATTTACGATTTTTGAAATTTTTTAATAAATTCCTCCGGGAATTTCTTTGGAAATTATTTCTAGAATTCCTAGAGTAACTTCTCCGGAAATTTTTTCGGTCATTTGTAGAAGAGAACAAATTCCTTTGAACATTCGGAAATTCTTTTAAGATTTCCATAGAAATGGAGTTTGAAATTCCTTCGGGAATCTATTCATATATAAAATAAATACATTCATCAATTCTTTTAAAATTCTTCTGGGAATTCTTTGGAAAATCCATTCGATGTTCCATAGAAAATTCCTTCAGCAGAAACCTTCAAAATTTCCTTTAGATTTTTTTCTTGAAAATCTCTTCATGTTCTACCGCGGGAATTCTTTAAAGAATCCTTTTGAAAATTCCTCCTTCGGAAATTTCAACAGGAATTCATTCGGGGACTCATCTTGGAAATTCCCCCAGAAATAATTTAGCAAATTACGTTTTCAATTCCTGGGACACGTGATTCCTTTGTAAAACCATCCGAAAATTCTTTTGAATATTGATCCAGAAATTTCTTCGAAAGTTCTTACAGGAACTGCATTGGAATCTTTAATTATTATATATTTGTTAATACATTCATGAAGAATTTCCGAGCGAGTTTTAAGAAGATTTTACAAGCAAAACCTGATTGATTTCCCGAATAAATGCTTAGCTCTCTTAAGGTATTGCTTCGGAAATTATTAAGATATTTCTTTGAAGCTGGATAAACGTTTTTTGTCCATACATAGATCGGAACAACGATCCATACGTGTTCAATTCTTAAATTTGTTATTTTTTTTCATATTTGAAAGTTCCCTGATTGTATCAGAAATACTCTGATAATTCCAGCATTTTTACAGGTTTTTCTGGAAAATTCCAAAGAACTTTCCATGGCAATTTAAAAAAAATCCCGTGCCAATTAGAATAAATTTCCTATGAAAACTTCTAACAATTTCCATTGAAATCGATTTTTTTGTCTAATTTTGAAAAATTTCCCGCGGAAAATTTCTGGTTAAAACTTTAGCGAATTTCCGCTAAAAACTCCTTAGAGTCTCCCGTGGATGTTGCGAAAAATGTTCAGTGTAAATTTGACAAAATATTTTGTTGAGTATTGTGGAGTACAAAATTTAGAACAATTTATCATGAAAATTCTGAAAAGTTTCTCATGCAAATTTTCCGGGTTTTCCTCCCGGAGTTCTTCCGGAAATTCCTCTCAAAGTTCCTTCGGAAATGCCTCCATGAAATCCTCCGGAAGTTCCTTTACGGAAGGAAAGGTTGGGATCTGTATTGGAGTCATACATATCGCGGCCGAGCGACCCACTCTCCCGCCATGTAAGATTTTTCCCATACAAATGATTTTTGACGTAAACTACGTCTAAGGGGAAGACTCGGATACAGGGTGACAAATGAAAATTTCCAAATTCGAGACCGTCACGAAATCATGTAAGATTTTGAACTCTAATAGCGCCTTTATCTTCCGATGGATTTTTGAGATTTATATATCAATCGACTCGGAAATTCTCTACCAATTTGTCAATTATATTGAAACTTTGGGTTATGAACGTTAAAATAGGGTATCGGATCATTTTGGCAGCACCCTCTTTTCTTGTCCGCAAGAGTCTCGTTTCGGCCGTCGCCGTTCAGTGCGGTTGGCTTTTGGACTCTACTTTTTGTGCGGTGTTTCGCACAAAAAGTAGAACAATCGGACCAGTGACCGCGGTCGAAACAAATGTAACAAAAATGCGTAATGTAGTGCATGGTGTATAAAAAGTGATGCAGATAGGGGCATGTCTGTGCAGGCATGAGACGATCAATTGTTATCAATGCCAATGCCCTTGCTAGTAATGCAATTGGCGCTTTGATGTTGCATGAAGAAGAAGAAGCAGAAAGATGATAATCGAAAAAATCTCCACGGGAAACCATACGAAGAAGTTTTTAAAACTCTTCCCAAAAATTCTAGAAGCAATTTAATTTAAAACGGTAAGCAGTACGGGGTTGGACTTTTCTTCTACTGTATGATAAATACAATATTACTATTAAAAATTTTATTTTGTGATATTACACTTAATACACAGTATAAGAAAAGTCCAACCCCGTACAAACATGTTTATATTAAAAAACGACTTGGGAAAAATGTTGAGCATTTTTTTTGCAAACTGAAAACTAATAAGGCCGTTACACAGATTTATAAAAAATTATGGTCTCCGCAAAGTCAAGGGGGAGGGGATAATCTTCTTCTTCTTCTACTGAATCGAGCTGCGTGAAAATTTGAATGCAGAGGTTTTTGGGGCCGGGGAAGGTTCTTAAGATGGTTCGAGACCCCTCTCCTCTTTGAAACCTGGCTCCTATACAAATGAAACACTAATTTCATCATAACTCGAGATCAAGCAAATGGAACCAAATCTGGCGTGTGGAGGTTTTGGAAGATAAGATATGTTTCTGTGATGGTTTGCAACGCTTCCTTCTTCTGGAAAGAGGGGCTCTCATACAAATGAACCAGAAATTTCTGCATAACTCGAGAACTAATCAGAGAATGAGTGCGTGTTGGCTCTTGTTTCGGACGGCAGAACGATCGCGCGATTTGCCGAAATTTTGTGTTTTGTTTTGTTTTTCCTTAGGACGGTTCGTAAGTAATTTGATGAATATATTTTATTATTTTTACAGCATATACTGTTATTGACAAACGCTCTATATTGTCGAATAGAGCTCCCTATTATTCACCTTTCCCACGAACACAAATTTTCCTTCCCGAGACAACTATGAAGGTAGTATGGGTTCCCTACATCTTCACTAGTAGATGTTGAACTAACATTCCTTCCCTTCCTTCCGTGATTGTAAGGACGTGGCCAGGTATACAACTGCTACTGTATAGGAATAGGTACTAATCCCAAGTACCAATTTGCGACAATATACAGTAGATTGCTCAATTGAGCATTGTATTGAGTTCTCCAAGCGCAGTTTTTCGCACACCAATGTCACTGTATAGGATATATAAAATAAAAGTGGGTGGTAATCTTGTTGCGGCAAAAATATCACGAATACTTTTGGAGGAAGACAGCACACATTGACAGGAATACAGCGAAGTCACGCACACTTTCATTTATTTGGAGAAGTCAATAGCCACCCACGATTTGTACAATCACATATGCTATGCTATGCTATGCTAACTCGAGAACTAATCAGAGAATAAATTAATTTTAGGCGAAACAAAGTTCGTCGGGCCTGCTAGTAAAAAAAAAATTAAAATGGAAAAAAAAACTCCTCGGATTTGTTAAAGATTTTTTTGAAAGTTCTCAAAATTTTCCGGAAAATGTTTTTGTTGCCCCTCAAATTGTTATTTTTGAGGAAAACAATCCGAAGGGGGGCGGGGGTAGACATATTTAAAAAAAATATTTATATCGGCCTGATAATATTTTGTCCAATTAAATGCGCGCCTGAATCAGAAGGATTTAACATTGATTCAGGTAGTGTGAATGCACTTAAGATATTTTTATAATACGTGGGTGCAATCATACTCAAATCTGAATCATCGGGGTTTCATGCACGAGCTAACTCGCCTGCGATTCTGTAGGGGGAGCATCGCGCTTGAGTTTCTCGGCCAGAATCGCATCGGTTCGCTCACTCACCGAAAAATGATTTCGTTCTAAAAAGCGTCAAATCGCAATCGAGGCGTATGTTTTGTTTATATATGCAATTATTAGCCATTGTTTTAGACAAAAAACAGTTAATTCAATGCATTCAACAATGAAGAACACGTAAATATCATCTCTGGGCCATGATTCTGATGGGATTTGACTCACGCATGGTTTGAATCGCCGATGAGATTTGAGATTTTGAGATTTTACCAACACTGCCAGACAGTGGGAGTTAGATTGTACATAATAACACACACACCCTCTTTTCCCGTCCGCAACTTTTACTACTCGCGCGCATCACAACCAAATTAATTGGGTTTTGGTACATGATTGACATTTTATGATTTCGAGTGATGCTCGAAAAACCTATGCCTATGCCTATGATATGCCTATGATTGGAATGTTTCTGAATAATAAATGTTGCAAACGGAAAATAGGATGGTCCTTTAGGGCTTCTTCTATTGAAATATTTCATCAAATGCTTCAAAACCCAAATGTAGGCAATTCGGATCGAAGAAAGGCATCATTACCACTGAGGAATAAATTTGGGTTTTCATAGCAATTTTTTTAAACAATTGGCGTATCCAACAATTTTCATATCTTAAGATACGCTAGTTTTGTTCGAAACCAGTGACATAAGTAATCAAATGCATGATGGCATTACAATCCTCAATGAACAAAACTGCCTTACGTAGTTTACGTTGAGCGGTTGTGTCTTGTACATAACCCTTCTGATTTTTTTTTTTTATTTAAATGGTGCGTAAGAAAACGATAGACCCCCCTCCCATCATGAGTGCTTACGTAATATGTGGCCGAATGCAGTTTGGTTTTAAGGTGAAGCGTTGTGACAGTCAAATTGCAATGTGATTGTGTCATAAAAATCATCAACCACGGATTTGTAGTGGTGGACACTTCCAATACCAATTCAGTGAGCATGCATGTGGGATTCTTTTTTTGTTAACATCCGACAACAGTAAACATTGCACGCATTCGGAAGAATTCAGCCCAATTTAGGAGCAGTATTAATCAATACGGTCTAAGCATGGGATTAGCTGATGGAATTTGTCAGAAAAGCATCAGTTTTTCTTTGGTTTAGGTGAATATTTATGAATTATGTTTTCACGATGCTGGCTTTTTATGTTTACATCCTCAACTGTTGTTGCCAGCTGCTCAAACGCATCAATAACAAGATCATTTTTTGCCCCGATTTTTCAATTTTTAACAATGCATCAATAAGGTATTATTATTGCATGAATACATAATGCGTTAGGAAAAGATTGATTAATTAAATCGATATTTTACATGTTTCCGCTATGATTTCACAATAGTTCATATCGACATCACTGTCTACTGCTGATCAATGATTGCTTGCATACGACGCTACCGACGACGTGCAGAGTGTTGAAACCGGCGACGTCGTTGGCATAGTGCGCTACTGGGGGATTTTTTTTCACTTTGTTCACTTGTTTATATATCTTCCCTAAATTAGCGCTATGTGATAATATCATCATACCGCCGCATAGATTGAACTTAGAACTAAGTCCAGATTTACTTTTTTAGTAAGAAGATGGTCAGGTATGTAGGCAATATATCAATTAAATTTGCCTGTGTATATCGGGGTGGGTGGGGTGGGTAAGCATATGCGGTATTTCGAAAAATTTCGTTTCAGGTGGTTCGAAACGAAATTCCGCGGAATTTCGCGGAATTTGAGCAAGGCGAAATCTGATTTCTTGATTTCGTTTCGTTTCGCAAAATTACAAATATTTCGCTGGAAATTGCTAGCTTTTAACGAAATTTAACGAAATTCCGCGGAATTTCGAAACGAATTTAAACTTAAACCATACTGCCTCCTATGGTCGTGTATTATCAAAAATCTTGGCTGCGCCGCTGAACAAAATCATAAAACTGCTTTCAAAACTTAATGTTATACAAATTCTATGTCATCTTTCAGTATTCTATGTTATCTATCAGAGTGTAAATGTAATCAGATATGAATCAGATCAGTATGACTTTGTCAAAAAGGCAAAGCTGTGGTGCGGATTCCTAGGGCCCTTGTGAAGTCATTTTAGAGCGATTCTTTCTTATTAATGGTTAATTTCTTCACTTTCGCTTAGGCCTCAAACCAGGTTTAAGCGCATGGGTGAGCACCGCTTAAGAGTTAAGAAGGCCCTAAAGCAAAACAAAATGCAACATTTTACGTGCCAACAACAAATTGAATCTTACCTAAAAGTAAGAATGAAAAGTTCTGAGGTTTGAAGATACTACATACAATAGTCAATATTCGGCAAATCATTGAAATATACAAACAGCCCCCTAGATTTAAATTTAAATTTTGTGATATTTTTTTTGACTATTTGAACAATATCAATCGTGTTGCCGCTAGTCACGCTCCTGTAAGTAGTCCGGGAAAACGCAAACTAAAAAAAATCTGTATTGCAGAGCAGAAATTTATTTAATCAGTGTTCGATCGATCTGGTCACGGCATCTAGTGCGGGAGAACACGAACTGAAAAAATTAATGCATGCATCGAAGATCACAAAATTATTTAGTGCAGAATCGATTGTGTTGTGTTGATTGTACTTATTAACCCTTATGCGGCCAACAAAAAAAACACACGTGGATGGCCGACAGGGTACCCGTGTTCCCATAAATTGATATTCTCATAACTTCAACAATTTTCAACCGATTTGGATAATTTTGACAGTTTTGGAAACAGAAACTCATATTCTTTTTGCCCATTTTCAAGGTTTACAGCCTATGTCCATGGTTATACAAGAAATCTTTGAAGTAAGGCTTAAGAGTATACACGCGTAATCAAAGGCCATTCAACCAGTTTCAAATATGCTATAAGCTATTTGCGCTTCTTAGAATTGAAGGTGTTCATAGTATATGCTTCGGGTAATGCAAAAATCCCTGAAACGAGGTCTTAGTCATCCGAGAAATCTCTGGAGTAAAGCCTAAAGATCTACTCGCGTAACCGAAGGCCTATTATGCAAATTCAAATACGGTACATGCTCTTTGTGGTACTTAGCATAGAATGCGTTCACAGTATATGTTCCGAGTCATCCAAGAAATCTCTGGAGTAAGGCCTTAAGGTCTACACTCGTAACCATGGGTCTATGGACTTGTCTCAAAAGTGGTACATGCTCTTTGCGCATCTTGAAATCAAATGTGATCACTACATATGTTCTGCGCTATCGAAGAAATCTCTCGGATAAGTCCTCTGGCGCCTTCATTGCCATGGTCATCCAAAAAAATCCTGGAAAAGGCCTTAAGATCTACACGCGTAACCAGAGATCTATCAGATTTTTTCAAAAGTGTTACATGCCCTTTATGGTACATCGAATAGAACGCCTTTATTGCATATGTTCATGGTCATCCAAGAAAACCCTGGAATAGGCCTTTAAATCTGCATGGATACCCAGAGATCTTTTGGCTTGTTTCATATAATAGAATACGTCCATTGCATATGTTTATGGTCTTCCAAGAAAATGCTAGAATAGGCAATTCACACGTAACCAGATACCTTTCGGATTGTTTCAAAAGTGGCATATGCCCCTTGTGGTACATAGAATATACCGCTTTCATTGCATATGTTCATGGGTATCCAAGAGAACACTTGAACAATCCTCAAGAACTTCACGCGTAACTAGAGTTCTTTCGGCCTATTTGAATAGTTACCCGAGTAACACACATGTTGTAGAGCAGTAACAGTAACTCAAATGCAACCAAATTTGGTCAGATTTAAGTTGCTACAACCGAATCAGCGTGAGTTGTGCTACTAGGGTATACATGCCCTTTAGGGTACGTAGAATAGAATGCACCCATTTCAAATGTTCATGGTCATCCAAGAAAACCCTGAAGTAAGGCATTAGGATCTACACCAGAGATATATCAGGCTGTTTTAAATTTGGTACATGCCTTTGGGGTCCATGAATAAAATGCGTTCATGGCATATGCTAATGGTCATCCTAGAAATTTATGGAGTAAGACTTCTAGGCTTACACGAATATCTAGAGGGTCTTTAAGGTCACTCCTTACGGAATTCAAGTTTCAAAGTGCTCGCGTTTCCGGGGGCACATCACTCGATACGGAAGCAACGCACAACTGTCATTTTTATATTTTCACGCATGGTGCGACGCAGCAAAGCTAAACCAACAAAAATGACAGTTGTGCGCCACCTCCGTATCGATTGGTGTGCCCCCGAAAACGCGAGCACTTTGAAACTTGGATTCCGTGAGGAGTGTCCTTAATCTAATTTTAATATGGTACATGATCTTTGCGATATTAGCCCGTTTTTTCCTTCACGTTCTCGGCGTGAAGTTGTATCGTTCCAATTTATTCACATTTTGCATTTCCAAAGAATAGACAACTTCATATTAGTGATATGAATGAAGTTTGTATACTACCTGGAACCAACAACAACAAGACAACAATAACTACTTGGAATGCTAATATATCAAGATGAGGTTTTACATCTTGTTTATTCTTCAATAACTGCCCAGAGCTAATGACAACAACTTGAACTACTTGAAATGCAAACATATACCAATAGCCTTCCGTTCGTGGGTTGATCTGCAGATCATTCTTATATGGAGTTCATAGACTACCTAGTACCATGGCAAAAACAAAAACTACTAGGAATGCGTACATTCACTCAGATGAGGTTGACCCGATTTTGTCACTCCCAGGTTGGAGGTGGAGGAGGTTGATCCACTGACCTTGACTCTATTTCATAGACTACCTGGAGCTCAAGACAACAACAAGAACTACTTGGAATACAAACATATACCAAGATGGGGTCACAAAACTTGTTTATTCTTCGATAACTGCTTCCATTACGGAGATTAATCTACAGAACTTCGGTAGGGTTTGATCCCACGAAACCAGTACGCTAGACAGGTGCTTTCCCTACTAAGCTACGAAGGACCTCCGTCGTCCTCCGCAGCTTAGCGGGTACTGATGAAACCAAATTCACAGCACCGGGCATGTAGCCGAACTCTCGCAATACATTCTCAGAACTAACTCTCTCATATATGTTTTTGTACAATGCCAACCAAGTAGGATGAGTATTTAGTATTATCTGGCTCCTACACACTTGCTTCATCACCAACGGCACTCGATGAAGTAGGGTTGTGTGAGATTGTGCCAGTTGGTCGTCAGATCCCAACCCGACCACATAATCGCCTTTCGAGTTCAGTACATTCAAAGTTAATTGCCTATATTCCGGGTATTGAGCCTCCCGGAGTGAGAATTCATTTCTATGTCTGAAACTCGATTATGCATATGCACAACATGTGATAGATAAAGTTCGGAAAAGGTATTGGAGGAAAACCGTCCCTCCCAGTTGTTCTTCAATAACTGCATCCGTTACGGAGGTTGATCCACCGACCTTGACTCTATGGAGTTCGTAGACTACCTGGAGCCCACGACAACAACAAGAACTACTTGGAATACAAACATATATCAAGAAAGGGTCACGCTTCTTGTTAATTCTTCGATAACTGCCTCCATTACGGAGATTGATCCGAAGATCTTGACTGTATGGAGTTCGTAGACTACCTGCAACCAATGACAACAACAAGAACTACTTAAAATACACACAAATACCATGAAGGCGTCACATAACTTGTTTATTCTTCAATAACTGCCTCCGTTACCAAGGTCGAGCCCCATACCTTGACTCTATGAAGTTCGTAGACTACCTGGAGCCAACGACAACAACAAGAACTACTTCGAATACAAACATATATCAAGAAGGGGTCACAAAACTTGTTTATTCTTCAATAACTGCCTCCGTTACCGAGGTCGATCCCCAGACCTTGACTCTATGAAATTCGTAGACTACCTGAAGTCCACGACAACAACAAGAACTACTTGAAATACACATATACCAAGAAGGGGTCACGCAACTTGTTTATTCTTCGATAACTGCCTCCATTACGGAGATTGATCCGAAGATCCTGACTGTACGGAGTTTGTAGACTACCTGCAACTCACGACTACAACAAGAACTACATGAAATACAATCATATGCCAAGAAGGGGTCACAAAACTTGTTTATTCTTCAATAACTGCCTCCATTACGGAGATTGATTTGAAGACCTTGACTGTGTGGAGTTCGTAGACTACCTGGAACTCACGACAACAACAGGAACTACTTGGAATACAAACATGTTTTAAGAAGGGGTCATGCAACTTGTTTATTCTCCGATAACTGCCTCCATTACGGAGATTGATCCGAAGACCTTGACTGTATGGAGTTCGTAGACTACCTGGAACTCACGACAACAACAAGAACTACATGAAAAACAGATATATATATATCAAGAAGGGGTCACACAACTTGTTTATTCTTCAATAACTGCCTCCATTACGGAGGTTGATCCACAGACCTTGAATTTATGGAGTTTGTAGACTACCTGGAACCAATGACAACAACAAGAATTACTTGGAATGTAAACAAATACCTAGAAGGGGTCACACAACTTGCTTATTCTTCAGTAATTGCCTCCGTTACTGAGATTGATCCACAGATCTTGACTCTATGGAGTTCGTAGACTACTTGGAGCCCACGACGACAACAATAACTACTTAGAATACAAACATATACCAAGAAGGGGTCACGCAACTTGTTTATTCTTCGTTAACTGCATCCATTACAAAGATTGATCCGAAGACCTTGACTGCATGGAGTTCGTAGACTACCTGGAATCAATGACAGCAACAAGAACTACTTGGAATGCAAACATGTTTTAAGAAGAGGTCATTGGACGACCCGGAACATATACTGTGAAAGCATTATAAGCTAAGCACCATAAAGAGCATGTACCGTTTTTGAATTTTCACGATAGACCTTTGGTTACGTTAGCAGACCATAAGATCTTATTCCAGGGATTTTTTGGATGACTGTGGCTTTACTCCAGGGGTTTTTTTGAGAACCAGAATATATACTGTGAACACCGACTATTCTAAGAAGCGCAATGAGCATGTAATATATTTGAAACTGGTTGATAGTCCTTCGGTTACGTGTGTAGACTCTTAAGCCTTACTTCAAAGATTTCTTGTATAACCATGACAAACGCTGCAAACCTTGACAATGGGCGAAAAGTATATGAGTTTCTGTTTCCAAAACTGTCAAAATAATCTACATCGATTGAAAATTGTTAAAGTTATGAAAATATCAATATATGGGAACACGGGTACCCTGTCGGCCATCCACGTGGTAAAAAAAATCAGATGCCCCTCCCCACGTCCCTCCTCACTGTATCAACGTGATTTTCTCACAGATGCTACATTTTATGGAGTTCTTAGATGTCACCGAGTTTCAGCTTTCAGCTATAAAAATTCATTGAAATATCACCACTTGAAGTTGAAAAAGGAACACGGGTACCCCGTCGGCCGCATAAGGGTTAAACGAAGCACATTGCTTTCGCGCTGGATTGATTTGAGACACGGTTTTCGTCTTCGAATTTTCAAAATAACTTTGTTTATAATAAAAAGTTACTTACCAAGGTGGCTTCACTTGAATTACTTTTTCAACTAACGAACGATTCCTTTCCCGTGGCGCTCACAGAGATGCAGAGCATTCCTCGGTCTTCAATAACAATTAGTGTCGAACTAATTTTTCTTTCCTAATAGCAGTTCGTCATGCTGATTGTACATGACTGTGGGTCTCCGAGCCTCCTATAAAAAGGTTGAATTTGGAAGGAAATGATAGCCTTTTGGTACAATTTTAAGTATGAGAAAGGTAAAATTATTCTTTCACACCTGGCAAACTAAAAACCTAAAAACTTTGCGATCACATTTCTGAAATACATATCTTTATGCATTTTAGGAAGGTGCAGAGGATTTTTCTAGTAAGCAAATTAATAGCATTAATAACAATTCTTCATCTGTGTATACGCCCGGTAGATGTGGGTATACGAATTAGTATCCCACTGTATAAAAAATAAAATCTTTGCATTAATTAATGCGGAAATTTATAACAGGCTGCTTCTTCTGTTACTATAACTCTATTGGTCGCAAAGCAGTTATTTGACTCCGATAAAATGAAATCAGAATTGCGTAGGGGGAATGACGGCTTTGGCAGGTTTTGTTCTATTATTGTTTTTTATGACTGATTATGCTCAAATTTGGCCAAAACATTATTTTCATATCAAAGAGTATTGTGGCCAAATTTCATAAAATTCGGTCGACAAAAACCCCCTGCCAATAATAGAACAAAACCTGCCAAAGCCGTCTTTTCCCCTATATAATGTAAACCAATTCAATAAAAAATTCCGCGGAAAAAAAATAAAATTTCGTTTCGTTTCGTAAAATTTCGAATTAAATGGACCTTGATTTCGTATCGTTTCGAAGTCTCGAAAGTAAATCTATATTTCGTTTCGCTTCGTTTCGGATCAACATAGAGATTTCAAGTTTCGTTTCGTTTCGTTTCGTTAGGAAAAAGTGTGTTATCGCATATCCTTAGGGGTGGGCGATTGTTTGACTGTGTTGGTAAGCCGCAAGGCAGCCATTCTGAATGACATGTCATGAAGCCTTAACAGTTAAAATTTGTTTCCTTATTAAGTGAAGTGAGAAGTGAGATGTACGAAGTAAATGGTGAGTAGCGAGAACTGAGGTGTTCAAAATGAGTACATAGTAGTGAGAAGTGAGTAGTGAAAAACGGAAGTGAGTTTTGAGTAGTGAGATGTGTGTAGCAACATGTGAGTAGTGGAAAGTGAGAAATAATAAGAGAGCAGAAAATGGTGGGAAGTGAGATGTGATAGTTGCGAGAAGAAGGATGAGAGTAGTGAGAAAAACGAACCTCACTTCTCACTTCTTACTACACACTTCTAATAACTAACTTCTCACTCCTTATTTCTCACTTTTCACTTCTCACTACTATATATTTTCCACTTCCCACTACTCATTTCTCACTTCTTCCTTTGCACTTCCCACTGCTCATTTATCACTTTTTACTTTCCACTTCTCACTTAGAATTTCTCACTTCTCACTTCTAACTTTCTACTTCTTACTTCTCATATCTCACTTCTTATTTCTCCCTTCTATTTTCCCGCTTCTCGCTTATCACTTTTCACTTCTAACTATATCATGCATGTACTATTTCTGACAACATCGAGTTAGTGAGGTGAAAATGCATTGGAAAATTAATTCGACTATTCTCTAAGTCGAGTAAAGGAGATATTGACTTACGAAGGGAGCGCAGTATGCTAGATTAAAAGGATTTCAAATTTCATCGAGTATGGGAAAATTTCGAGTTTCAGATCATTGAGTTAGGGAGAGTACATCAGTACATCAGAATAGCTAAAACTGATTTTCCTTCAAGCTAGAAAATGTGAAAGATATTTTTATTCCAATCGGGATGTTTTAGGTGGACATCGAAGGGTTCTCTCCAAAACTGTTTATTTGATAGAAGGTTTGATAGGCCAACTGTTGCATGTCAATCGACATATCTTGACGAACTGAGAAAATGTCGGTCTGTGTGTATGTATGTGTATTTGTGTGTGTTTGTGTGAGTATGTGCCTGTATGTAAAGATATAATAAAATCATTTTTTTGCCAAAAAATCGTTTTGGTGTTACCGCGATAATTTTTTACCCTATGAATCAATATGGTCGAAATTTAAAAAAAAAAATCAAGTTATATCTGAGCTCTGGTCAAATTTTCAGCAAAATTGGTTCACGCGCAATCGAGATCTAGATCTCCAAAGTTGACCATTTTGTATGAAAAACGGCAAGTGGGCTTTTTATTATGCAGGTCACTGTATATATGTGCAGGAGAATCGTCTAAACATAAACGCAAAGCATGATATACACTTTGTGGGATATCTTATTCCAGTGTTTCCCTTGGAAATGAGCGTAATCAGTGAATGCGTTCGAAAATTATGTTCAAAATACTATAATTTCATTGAGCGTATAGGAAAAACCACGTTTTTGCCACTTATAATCATCTGATTTGCTGGCAACAAGTTGCATTCGACGCGGAATGAAGCATTGAATATAAATAAATATTAATAGTGAAACATATCAACCAAACAGTGTTCTATTTGATTTTTTCTTATATAATTACCTCAAGTTGTACATTTTTGAAAATAGCTCTAACTTAGACATGTGCAAATATGTGCAACATTTCTCGACGCTATCTGAAAGGTTGAATTGAATTATCTTTATTTACGAGATTTTCGGCCCAAGGCGGTTCATCTCGTTATCTGAAAGGTGATACTTTAAAATGTGGTATGTATATCTGAAGAAGCGGCGACATGGGGCGACAGAAGAATTCTTTCAATGTCAAAAATGTCAAATTCTTAGAAATTTTCAATCACATGGCTAAAAACAATAAACGCAATTTTTGTTACTGTAAAAATAACCTTGGGAGGGTTTTAGTTTGAGTATTGTAATAGGCGTATAATAAAGATTCATTCGAAGGTACTACTTGACAACCGACGGTTGTGTTTGTTTTATTAGAAGTGAGAAAGTCCCCCCACCTCTACAATTGGCGACGACCCCGGAGAACCAATCAAGCTGAAGTTGAATCCAGAATTATCAAAGATTTTCAAACGACCTCGGAGAACTAATCCAAGTTGAAGCTGAACCCAAAATAATCGAGAGCTTTGAGTGGAGAACTGGAAACATGGCTACGGTAATTGATTATCTTTTGAAATTTTGTGTTCAATGAGATGAAAAAAAAAATTCTGGCCTAAAATATTGAAACAGAGTAAAAGAAATGCCAGTGCGTGACTTCGGTTAACTCCATAGATTCAAACGAAGGGAATTTCCGGTCCGTTTCGGTGAAAGCAAACGAAGGTATTCATTTCGGTCCTTTCCTCACGAAGGAATGAAGGGAATTTCATGTACATTAATCCGGTCCGTGTTGCTAGACAAGTAAAGAACGAAGGGATCTGAAGAAATTTCGGTCCTTTGGAAAAAGTAGGAAATTTCATATTCAGCAATCCGGTACGCGTTGTCCAAAAAAAAAAACAAACGAAGGGAAAGTAAAACTTCCGGTCCGTTCAACTAAACGTGAAAATTATTAGGCAACCTGAAATAAATGAAGGGGAAACTTTAACTAAAATAAGTGCGATTAATAGAATATTAATATCATTTGAACCAATGAAAACTATAAATATGCAAAATTGATTACAGCTAAATTTCAACATCCAGCCATTTTCCGAGATTGGAGAAGGCTCAACAAGTACACGCTGGGAACTATGGAAGGATCAATTCGTTTCCTACCTTACTCTAAAAGGAATCAATGATCACGAGGACATGTTTAACGCACTAATGTGCTTCGGAGGATCGGATGTTCGTAAGATTGCGCGAGATGTCAGTGTCAGCGAATCGGCCATTCTCGACAACCGTTACAGGAAAGCAATGGAGATATTGGATAAGTATTACTCTCCACGGATGACGCAAAGGTATGAGCGGTTCATGTTTCGTCAGCTGGTTTTTAACCCAAACGAAAATATTGACCAATTCGTGATTCGTTTGAAGGAGCAGGCCGCTCAATGCAGTTTCGGTGACCAGGTTGAAGAAATGATCAAGTCGTGTATGCCACACAAAACGATGATAAGCTTCGCGCCAAATACCTGGAGGTTGATGCCAGTCTTATCAAGATGCTAGATATTGCACATACTCACGAATCAGTTAAATCACAACTCCAGGAGCTTCGCGGGAAATCCATCCCTATTATCGATTTGAATGCGGTGAGTGAAAGTGACAAGGACGCCAAACATAGTAGGATGACCTGCTTCAGGTGCAAAGGAAACCATTTTTCCAGCGATGCTCGGTGTCCAGCTAAAGCTGCTCAATGCGGAAAATGCGGTAAACTAGGACATTTTGCTCGGTGCTGTAAAACGCCGAATTTTAAGGATTATAACCGATCAACACAGAAGCCAACTTTGAACAGAAGAAACAACCGTCAAGAACGAAAAAAAAAATGTGTGCGTGAAGTGGACGACGTAACAAAGTCTGTTGAAATCCGAGAGCTATTTCATCTGGAAGGTAAACGCTTTGTTGAAGCTATTATCGGCGGGGTTAAATTGCGGTTTGTTATCGACACGGGAGCCGACGAAAATGTTTTAAGCGTAGAAGATTGGAAAACACTCAAACGTATCGGATTCAAGGCTTTTGATGTCAGGAAAGGAAGTGAAAAAGTTTTTCGTGCATATGGATCGATGAAACCGTTGACTGTTCTAGGCGAAGTCGACGCTAGAGTTACTGTTGGGGAAAAATATTGCGATACAACACTGTTTGTTATCCAGGATGGTAGATGTTCATTACTGTCGGGTGAAACTGCGGAATCACTAGGAATCATCAAATTTCTTCGTACCGTCTCTAAGGAAGGGCTACCATTTTGTCAAAGGTGAGCAATTTTCGTCATAACCTTCACATTAATTAAGCTAATATATAATTACTAAAATTGAATAAAATTCGTATAGACTTTTGCGTGACTATCAAAATTGATAAATCGATTCCTCCTGTGAGGCAAGCGTATCGTCGCATACCTATCCCACTGGAAGAGATAACATTGCTTAAACTTAAAGAACTTGAGCGTCAGGGTGTAATTGAACGCGTCTCAGAGGCTTCAGAATGGGTGTCACCTATGTTGGTGAAACGAAAGAGCGCAGAAGAAGTAAGGATTATTGTCGACTTACGAGAGGCCAATAAGGCTATAATAAGGGAAGTTCATCCTTTGCCCACCCTAGAACAAATGGTCAGCCGATTGAAGGACAGTAAGGTATTTGCTAAATTTGACATTAAACAAGCGTTTTATCAACTAGAGCTTAGTAAGGATTGTCGGTACATTACAACATTTATTTCCCCGCTTGGACTGATGCGTTATAAACGTCTACTTTTTGGATTGTCAGCTGCTCCGGAGCTATTCCAAAAATGTATGGAATCAATGTTAGGAGATTTTCCATGGCTGGTTGTATTCATAGACGACATCCTAATGTTTGCTCCAGATGAAAATACGTTAAAACAAAGAATTAAACTTCTGAAGGACAGGCTGCAAAATTACAACGTCTATTTGAATGAGCAGAAAACTGTAGAATGTGCAAGCGAAGTAGAATTTTTGGGATTCCACCTATCAGAAAAGGGTATCAGTCAAGGTATCAGTATTTCCCCTGAGAAAGTTGAAGCCATTATCAAGTTTCGTCCACCACGAACGACAGAAGAAGTTCGAATCTTTTTTGGGTCTTATAACATTTGTTGGTCGACATATTCCAAACCTTTCTACACTATGCAGCCCATTAAACGCATTAACGAGAAAAGGCCAAAAATTTGAATGGACTTCAAACCACCAAAACTCTTTCGAGCAATTGAAAAATTGTTTATCAAATGTGGAAACTCTGGCATATTTTGACCCTGATCTGGATACTTTTCTAATGGCTGATGCTAGTCCAATAGGTCTAGGAGCAGTGCTATATCAAAAAGGATCAAATGGTCAATTCAAAGTGATCAGTTATGCCTCCAAAACCCTCTCGGAAGTTGAACGTCGATATGCCCAGACGGAGAGAGAAGCATTAGCTTTGGTTTGGGCCCCAGAAAAATTTCATTTCTATCTTTATGGAAAGTTTTTTGGCTCATCACTGATCATAAGCCATTAGTAACCATCTTTGGGGATAAAGCAAAACCTTGCGCCAGAATCGAAAGATGGAGGTTGCGTTTGATGTCGTATGATTACAAAGTCATCTACAGACCAGGAAAATGTAACATTGCTGATTCACTTTCAAGACTCTGTCAGGAAACACCAGAACCTCATGGTAGTTACGACGAAGAAAGCGAACGAATTGTTCGCTTAGTATCAACTGACATTTGTACCGTTGCTATTCCTCTATCAGAAATCATTGAAGCAACACGGAACGACATTGAGTTATCAGAACTTATCCGTTGGCTACTATACCCTCGAAAAAGGTGGCCAAAGACATTACTGAGCTACAAGTTGATAGCAACTGATCTTTCTACAGATGGGGAACTAATATTGAAAAATAAAAAGATTGTTATACCAAGAACTCTTCAGAATCGCGTCCTAAGACTAGCACATGAACCGCATCTGGACGTAGATGCGATGAAGAAGACGAGAAAAAGTGTGGTGGGTACGCATCGGTGGATGAATTTGTCAAAGCATGTAACGGCTGTCTACTGGTCTCAAATCCAACAACTTAACCGATGGTTAGAACACCACTACCAGCAGTTCCATGGCAAAAACTAGCTTTGGATTTTACAGAAGTTTCTAATGGTATACATCTTTTAGTTGTCATTGATTACACCCTAAAAATGGTCAATTCGTGCAAAGTAGTTTTTCTGACCCATAAAAAAGCCTAAATATTTTCTAAATTCAACGCTGCATATTTAGAAAAATTACATCATATTTATTAAATTAATATTATTAATAGGATGCATCGAAATTTTCATGGAACATTACATGTATTTCCATTTGCCGACTACTTTTTAGTGTGCTTATAATTTCTGGAACAGTCTTTATAGGGTAACTGTACCAGTTTTGGTCATGTTCCTAATTTGATCAGTTACTCGCATAACTCCAAAAGTAAAGCAATTTTTGAGGGTTTTATTAGCACTAACAGAAGATATATCCTTTATCTTTTTACGCTGTTGAAACTGATCAAAATTTTTGAAAAAATTGCATTTTTCAGCGTAGGCCAAATTAGGCACTAAGGTGGCCAAAACCGGTACACTTCCCCTGTAAAAACTGTGATTACCTATATACTTTTATTGATCTTATTTTAAAGTAAATAATCTATATTTTCATGTATGCTAATTCACAACTAATTTTTTGTTGCGTTTTTTTGTTGTTAAAGGCGTCAAAATGGCCCTTGTGGAGAATGAAAAAGTTGTAGGGGAACTATACCAGTTTTAGCCATGTTCCTAATTTCGGCAGTTTCTTGCATAACTCTAAAAATAAAGCACTATTCGAGGGTTTTATTGAAGCTCTCTGTCGAAATTGCTTCACTGTTGAAATTGATCGATATTTTTTGGAAAATATGCAGTTTTCTGGGTAGGCCAAATTATGCACTAAGGTGGCTAAAAATGCATGAAAAGCACTTATCTACACCTTATTATAAGTTCTATGTTATAAGCTTCATCCATAGGAGTGAACGATCACAGCTCACTGTGTCTAGACGCGTTTTTCAACTCGCAGGCTTGTTATCGGTGCTGTTTCTATCGTACGTTCTGTTTGTACCTAGCGGTTACAATGTCGTGCGACGTAGCGGTTAAAAACACACTGGCATTTCTATTTCCGAACAATGCCATTCAACCAACTCTGGCTGATATGGTTCGATTCGTGAAATCGTTAAAAGGTGATCAACGCATGATGGAGACAGCATATAAGATCTCCGATGAGAAGTCTGTCTTCATTCGATTTAAATCAGAAGAAGCGATGAAATTTACTTTGGAGAACAACGATGCTTCATTACCTTTCTTCTACACCAGTGGAGAAAAGGTGGTAGTTAGCATGTCGGTAGCTGGTGCCAACACTAGATATGTGAGGATTTTCGACTTGCCACCGGAAATCTCTGATACTGATTTGTCATCTGTGATGGCAAAATTCGGTAAAGTGAAGCGCACAGTTCGAGAACGGTTTCCGGCTGAATATCAGCTCGATATGTATACCGGAGTTCGTGGCATTTACATCGAGATTGAAAAGGTGATTCCTGAGGTGATGTATTTTCGAAATATGAAAGGACGCATATACTACGATGGACTGAAGTTGAAGTGCTTCGAATGCAAGTCAGACTCGCATCTGAGAAAGGTATGCCCAATACTTTTAGAACGCCGTAACGGACATAAAATGCAAGCAAAACAAACAGTCACACAAAAGCTTGAGAACAATTCTCATGGAGAAGGTACACAAAAAAACATCACAGCCGATGGATTATCCAGTAAAGTGGATAATGCCGAATCCAGCAGCGGTGCAAACAAAGCAGAGAATTTGATGCAAAAGAAAGAGAAGAAGAAATACCCAAATCGAAATACATTATCTGCAACGCCGCCGGTAGATAGAATATCTGGAGAAATCAATGCCAATGATACATCAGCAAGCGGCATGCAAAATAGTACTCCCGCCCCAGATCCCCCCGCAAATGTAGGAAGGAAAGGTGCCGAATCCCATCGTACGACTGGATCGGGGACGAAAATGAACGACGAGAAATTATCGCATACGATAAAGTTCGAATAGCAACCGCTATGAATATGACGGTAGATGAAATTGAGTTTTTTATTGATAAGTCATAATTATGTATTATTGTACAACCTAAGCTTGTGGCTCCGCAAAGTGTTATACACGACTGAGCCTTTTAAATAAACGAAATGAAAAAAAAAAAAAGCTTCATCCATACTTGTAGGGGGGGGGGACTTTCTCACTTCTTATAAAACACAACCGTCGGTTGTCAAGTAGTACCTTCGTGTTAGATAAGATTTCAGTGGACTTCTTGAAATTTCTTTATGGAGGTTCCGCCACAATGAAACTCTGGGTCTGCCTGTGCTACGGTATACTTTTTTTGCAAATTCTTCTTCCATGCTTGCGTATATTGCGTTTGAAAAGTGATATGATTGGTTACTTCGTATTGCTTTGTGAAGACTCTAAGTAAAAAATAAGCATGATATGTGACTAGTGCGAACCCGTGTTAAATCGTCATCTCAAGTCACAAATACATTTTAGTTAAAACAAAATAATATTTAAATTGTCTGAAACATGCGCCAATAAAATCCAGTCACCAAGCTATATAGATCATTTCCTCTACATACCACACATCAAAATTACAATATTGATCATTTCCGCAAGGGCAAGGCTGAGAACCGTACCGTGCAATTACGACAAACGAAGCTCGCAACAACCGGTAGCCGTTTCTTGTCCTTCAATGCCAAGCGCAACAAGCTAAACAACAGTAGCTCCACTTCTAATGGCCAATTGATCCACGCAAACATGATCACAAAGTACGGTAACACGGCTAGCGCAATTCCATGCTTCTTGCTTCCGATTCTTGAAATTGATCATCCGTTCGCCGATCGCACAATTCAATCATCAATTTCTTCAATTATCTACAACATCAAAAATCTATCTCCCCCTCTGCCAAAGTTTCGGCAAGGGGCGCGAAGCAAATTCGAAAAAACAATCTGTTTTAGTAGTGAGACTACGTGCGAGCAAGTATGGCTGCGATGACGGCTTCGCCGCATGGTAAATGTTGTTCAGCTTGATCGTGCATAAGGAATTTCTTAAGGTCGTTTACAAAACACCCCCGTCCATTCAGCAGTACGTTGCCTGCTACTAAATATGTATACCAAATCCGCCGTGTCTGTACTCCACTACCTTAGTCGGCTACACACCGGCTTACAACAGTCAGTGCAGAGTGTAGGAATTGCGCATGCCGAACGTGCGTTATGGATGACTGCAGTCAGCTCGTGCTATCTGCCCCCGGGTGGTTAGTGCTGACCTGCATATGTTTTTTTTGCACCATGGAAGAGCAGAAGAGCGAAGCTTTTCTGTCGGGAGAGAACTTGGATCGCTTTCTGCAGAAAAACCACTTCATGACGTCATGGTTGAAAGAGAAATTGAAACTCCCCGGCGTCCGTCGACCGTCGCTTTTCTTTCCACTTCTTCGACCGTTTTTTCCTCGCATCGAAGGCTGTTTCTTAGCTGTTTCGATTACTTCTGCTCCAGGCGATGGCTGCCGCTGAATGGTTTATTGTAGGTCAGTAATTTGACCGTCTCAATGTAATTTTTCTTCTGTGGCCTTCCCATGAGTTTTTTCTACGATGATGGTGTTTTTACTTTCGTTTCCGATGCGGTTCTGGCCAAGGATCTCGAATGTCGGCATGAAGTTGAAGACTTTGTTGTTTAACTGGTTTAACATATTTTTACAAACAAGGTTTGTATAATTCATCAAATAAGATAGGAAGATATCGAACTTTTGAATAAATCTTCTTCTTCTTCTTATTGGCATTACATCCCCACACTGGGACAGAGCCGCCTGGCAGCTTAGTGTTCATTAAGCACTTCCACAGTTATTAACTGCGATGTTTCTAAGCCAGGTTACCATTTTTGCATTCGTATATCATGAGGCTAACACAATTATACTTTTATGCCCAGGGAAGTCGAGACAATTTCCAATCCGAAAATAGCCTAGATCGGCGCCGGGAATCGAACCCAGCCACCCTCAGCATGGTCTTGCTCTGTATCCGCGCGTTTTACCGCACGGCTAAGGAGGGCCGCTTGAATAAGTCACATTGTCAAATTATGCGTTACGCAATAGTCTACCATATCCCAAGAACTTTTCCCAAGTACAATTCCATTTCAATACACTACTTGGTAGTAATTCACCGTTTCGTATTCTGAATGGTGAAGCCGTCTGTAGTGCTACGATTATTCAGAACCTTAGTAACAACTAATTAGTGGAAGTAAAAGGAAGTAAATATTCGTTTAACCGTATAAGCATTTCCCCTAAGACGCTCGCAAATAATTTATCACTTTTAAATAAGATCAACAACCTGGCCGACAAAACTTGAGGAGTGTAGTTTTTGATATGTACCATAACGTGAATTACAATTCAGTAAGACTTGTTTTGTAAGGTTGGAAGAACTTGTCTAGGCATCTTGTTGTCAACATAACCTTTCAATTCCATAGCAGTTGCCATGGAAATTTGAAAATCTTTGCTGTAACTTAAGCTTTTTAAGGTCACTCCTGACGGAATCCAAGTTTGAAAGTGTTCGCGTTTTCGGGGGCACACCACTCGATAGGGAAGCAACGCAACGTCATTTTTACTATTTCACGCATGCTGCGACGCAGCAAAGCTAAATCAACAAAAATGACATTTGTGCGCCTCCTCTGAATCGAGTGGTGTGCCCCCGAAAACGCGAGCACTTTGGAACTTGGATTCCGTCAGGAGTGACCTTAATTGTCACAGACTTTTTTTCCTGAACAACTCTTCCAATTATTGCGAACGTTCTGCATGGTCAACCTCTCGACAACGTCTCGTTACATCGGTTTCAGCCGCAGTACCTTGTCCAGTTTTCAGCATTGTTTACATTTTTCGTTCCATACTTGCAGCTAAAAGTGACCTTCCCTATACCTTCGAAAGTCGTGCACCAGCGAAGAACCGAATCGCAACCAAGCAACAAGCGTTGGTGGCGATGAAGTCATAACTCAATAAAGAAGAAAGCGTCCCCTTGCGGTCACCTACCGCCATGCTGGCTGGCTCGGTTTAGAAAACGAAAGGGCCCCATCAATTATGAGGAGCGGAACCTGCTGTGGTACTATGAAGTCATTTTTTTTCTTGGGGTGGTGCTGTTATTGGTATTTCGTAACCCTTACCGCAGTACACTGGTCGTAAAAAGGTTTGTTTTGATCGGCCGCACCGCACTGTTGTTGGTGTGAATTATGGATCTCATCGTCATTGGCGCAGGGTCTAATGATCTTCACCGTCGCAGCAGCCGCATCAGCTGCTACTGGTGGTTAATGAAGAATTGAAGGCAGATGGTGTTTCCATGAAATTTGATCGACACTTCCAGTTTGTTGCCCAGTGAAGCGCGATTTTACGGCCAATAGGTGGTACAGAATTAAGGGTTTAATGTCCCAATTATGAGAATTGGTATGGTTTTTCGAACACGAACGCATCATCACTTATGGAACTCGAGGGTATTGGAGCTGCGTGAGGTCGGTCGATCATGGGTTTATGTTTCGAAATATTATGTAACGAACCAATAGATGCGAATTAGTAATTTCATGAAACTGAATCTACGATATATGTTTCATGTAACCATCGTCATTTGGGGTCTTTTCTGCAAGCAATTTAATATAACATCAATAGGCTTCATATACTTTTATTTCAAGCAAATTATGGTAATTCTCCAGAAATACTGCCGCTAGCAGCAAAACGGCACGTCTTTGCTTGATTTTCTATTCTCATAAGGTAGACTTCAGAGATGCATCTTGAACAGAACATGAACCAAGAGCGTGCCTCGGTGTTCTAAGTTTTGAACACTGAACACCGTTCAGAGTGCACTGGGTTGGTACGCCAGCAAAACGATCATGGTAACAAAGATTCCTTAGATTGGGAACTATGCAAAAACATACGAGCATGCATGATCTCTATCCGTCAGATGACCACGTGTTCCATTATTAGCTGAAAAATGCCGTCCATTGAATTTGTTTTCCTAGGATACAAGTTGCTAAGTTAGGTCAGTGCTCTTGAACAGTGTGCAGTGTTTCAGTGGCGTAGCCACGGGGGTGGTTTTGGACATAACCCCCCCCCCAGAGACAAAATTTTTAGAAGAAACATTTTTTTCGAACCTTCTCGAAATTAAAAAATGTTCAGAAACCCCTGCGCCCCCCCACCACCAGACCAATTTTCTGGCTACGCCACTGCAGTGTTTAGAACGTTTTGAACACGAACACACGTTCTCGTGTTCAGATACATTTCTGGTTGACTTGCGATCACTATAATTAGATTAAAGAATAATAATTTTTTTTCCGTCTTTTGATAAAATTTAAGCTTCTTTTCCCTTAAGGTTTTTTCTCCAATATAAAGCATTTTTTCAATAATCATCACATATATCTGAAAAAACAAATTAGTAAAGATTTTAGCCAAGTTGTTATAAATTTAACTAGGTATATAACATTTTTCATAAAAAACACACATTTTAATAATAATAATTGTAAACTGTGATTTGGAATATGAGAAATGAGGAGGGAGATTGGAGAAGCGAGAAGAACCAAATTGAGAACTGATAAGTGAGAAGCGATACGCAAGCAGTAGGAAGTGCGAAATAAGATGTGATTAGTGAAAAACGAGAAGCAAGTAGTAGAATGTGAGAAGTAATAAATGAGGTACTTTGTGTGAGAAATGATAAGTGAAAAGGCAAGAAAAGGAATATGAAAATTGATAAATGGGATGTGAGAAGTCAGAAACAAGATAGGAAACGCGAGTGGATAGACGAAAGGAGAGAATTAAATAGTGTGAAGACTACCCAGAATAGAGTTTTTTCTGCATAGAACTTTGGGCATCCAAGAAATCCCTAGAGAAAGGGCTAAAGATCTACATTCTACACACGTTACGAAAGATCGAACAAACTGTTTCAAATATGTAAAAGATACTGGATCGTTAAAAAAATACCCGGAGTTAGGCCATAAGACCTACACGCGTAACTAAAGATCAATCGGGATGTTTTAAATATGGTCCATGCCCTTTGCGATACACAAAATAAAAGAGTTCACAGCTTAGGATCGTGATCATCCAAGAAATCCCTTGAGTTAGGCATAGGCTGACCATACGCACCGTATTTAACGGGACAGTCCCGTTTTTTAGACCTTTTTGTGCTGTCCCGTCGTAATCTGAAAAATCCTCAATTTGTCCCGTTTTTCATTAATCATACATAGACAGTGTTTTTTTGCGTCGTTATTAGAGAGATTTACAGCCCTCGGCTGGCTCATCTCTCAACAAATAATGTGGACGAAACCTATAAATAGATGTGAGGTGTTATGTTATTAGTGTTGCTTTTAAAAAGAATGCTATCTATGCCGTTTGCCGTCATGTTGCTTTTAAAAGGAATGCTATCTATGCCGTCTGGTGTTTTCCATTGATCAACTTTTTTTTAAGAAGTTTAACAGTTATTGAAAACAGGCCTCAACGTCAATAAAATGAAGCGCAGGGACAGACATTCAAAATTTTAGATTAAGTTCATTTCGATTATTCTTTTTGAATCTCCGGAGTAGGTAATTAATTTTTTTTCGAATCAGCTTTACCACATATTGTTCAATTATTTGATTCTTCTCAAAGCATTTAAGAATCATTCAAAGACTCTCTGGACAATTCAAAATATTTCGTCATCATGAATCACTGTAAGAAAATGATGGCATGAAAAAATTATTAATAAATCAACTGAAATCGAGTTTAAGGCACCGAGGGAAAATTAGGTCGGGTTAGTTTTAAGGTCCCACGTACTTTAAGGCTAGTTCACACATCAGGAGCTTGTCTGCAAATTTTGCTGCCATGTGTGTGGACGAGATTTATGGGATTCCCTTACGAAAAATTAAAAATTCTGCCCGATATAAAATGCAATCCGGCGAAAATCTCTGAGAGTCCGAGCTGTAAACCAGACTTTAATTTGGCTATGATTTTTTAACGAAATCGCATAATTCCCACTTGGGAGCACATGGGAACGAAAGCAATATTCAGACAAGATTCCCGAGGTGTTAGGCTACTTGTAGCGTTATTTAAATCAGTTTCAATCAAAAAGAAGTGTGAATTGATTAGATTTGACATTTATTCTCATGCGCCAACCAATTTCATGGAAATAATTAAAATTATATTTTTTTAAAGTTTTTTCCTTGTTGAGATTCTTGTTATTCTTATCCGCAGATTTTTCCCACTTATATTAATGAAAAAGGGATTTGGCACGGAAAATCAATAATCCCACCCTATTGCTCTTTTCGCATTTGTCTTCTGACATTTTTCCTTAAACCATTTTTTCTTAGCCTTCTAATGCCTAAAACCGACCTTAGGGAGGGTACTTTGACTATTGTTCGTTATTTTCAATTGTTCAGAATTGAAAAAGATTTTGATATTATTCAATAATAAAATCTTTAATGCATATCTAAGAGTAGATTAAAATAAAATTTCAAAATTTCTCAATTTTTTGTAAATATTGGAAGATGCGTAATTTTCTGTTCCTTCGTATTTTTATCCGCGTCCCTTTAACGAGTGAAATCTTTGTTGTTTAGTATTTTTATAAAACTGACTTACAATAAAAGGTTATGGTGGTGAATTATTTACTCTATAATATGTCTTGTCTCTTACACGGAAAATGAAAATTAAGTACATGAATTTTGAAATTGCTACAGCTCTTGAATTTTATCACACGATTTTTTGACTTGTCCCGTTTTGTAAGCGCGTTTGTCCCGTTTTTTCACTGAAATGATCTGGTCAGCCAACTAAGTTAGGCTGAGTAATCAAAGATAAATCGACCAATTTTACATGTGGTGCATGTCCATTCTAAATTATTGAATATGATGTGTCTACGGCATAGGTTGTCGGTCATCCAAGACAAACCTGGAGTAAGGCATTAAGATCTACAATCCTACATGCGTACCAAAAGATAATTCTATGCATCACAAAGGGCAAGTGCCATATTTGAAACAGTCCAATTAATCTATGGTAACGCATGTAGATCTAAAGGCGTTATTCCTGGGATTTCTTTGATGACCAAGAATCTATGCTGTAAACTGTAAACACATTCCCTTCTATGTAAGGTACAAAGGGCATGTACCATATTTAAAACAAATCAATTGAACTTTGGTTAGAATTCCCTGGAATAAGACCTAAAGGCCTTATATCAAGGAATTTTTGGACGACCAAGAACCTATGCTGTGAACACATTCTCTTCTATGTATCACAAAGGGCATGTACCATATTTAAAACAATCCAATTGATTCTTGGTTACGCATGTAGACCTAAAGACCTTATTCCTGAGATTTCTTGGACGGTCAAGAATCCATACTATGAACACATTCTATTCTACATATCACGAAGAACAAATACACTATATTCGAAACAGTCCGACAGATCATTGGTAACTCATGTAGACCTTATAACTTTACTGCAGAAATTTCTTGGATGCGTGATACATGTTCCGTAAATAGAGTAAGACGGTATAATATGCCCCCCTGAGGCAATACCTTTGAACAACTTTTTACTTTTAAACGCAATTTATGCAAACTTTGTGTTATTTGGTAGTCCAAGAAGTCGCAAATGGATTGCCTGTGAAAAGTTATATAACAATATTACAGAGAACACATAATAAGGCTTTTTAAAAAGTCGTGAAACAATGAATTTCAAAAAGTGCCTGGGCATTATGCCCCACCGTAAACAAAGGCGTTTCATAGCATTTCATTAGTATTTTAAATATCTATTCCATAATGAAATGTTACAAATGCTCATGTGCTTGACATTAAAAAACCAACATAAGTCCATTTATGCGTTCACACCTGTGAATTACATTTCAATATTTTCCATATAATTTGGAATCAACTGCTGCCAGCTCGATGCGCTTGTGTCCAGATGGTAAGGCCCGAAGGGCATATCATCCTGCCTACACTGGGGTATTTTAACAAGTGAAACATATTTTCGAAAAACGTTACATTTTTGAAGATGGCAGCAATTTTATATTATATTAATCACTGAGAAAAGTTATTTTGATGCCCAACTGAGTGTTCCAGTGCGAGTTTCGCAGACAGTATACTAGCGTCGCTCCAGAATGTTGAGTAAACATGCTTTAAAAGTTACATCAAAACTTTCTGTATTTATTATTTTTATTATGTAATACAAAAATACTTCCACATTCACATAGTATGAAGGTTTTACAAATATTTAAAGGTACCAAGTGATTTTTACCCTTAGTTAGTTAGTTTTCCACAAATCAAAGGTGGAGCGCATTATACCGTCTTACCTTAGGTGATTTGTGACATCTTCTTCTTCTTATTGGCATTACATCCCCACACTGGGACAGAGCCGCCTCGCAGTTTAGTGTTCATTAAGCACTTCCACAGTTATTAACTGCGAGGTTTCTAATCCAGGTTACCATTTTTGCATTCGTATATCATGAGGCTAGCACGATGATACTTTTATGACCAGGAAAGTCGAGACAATTTCCAATCCGAAAATTGCCTAGACCGACACCGGGAATCGAATCCAGCCACCCTCAGCATGGTCTTGCTTTGTAGCCGCGCGTCTTACCGCACGGCTAAGGAGAGCCCCTTAGGTGACATGCGCCCTTCAAATAAATTATAGAATAAACATATGTTGTATGAACACTTCAACTTGTTACACTATAAGGTAGATAAAAAAATAATTAACTTTTTATTAGCTTTAATTTGAGTGGAATCGAGAATAGGACTTTTCTTTATTTGATACATGATTCTACTGTCAGTTTCACTGCTGTTTTTTTTACATTTTTTATGCTGGCACGTTTAGGCCTCGGGGTGACGCGTGGCGCGTTTCAACCCACAAGGTTTGAATTTGCACGAAAATGCAGTTCTTCAAAATAAAATCTTTTTTTTTTTCAGTATATAGGTAATTGGTTTTTCGTCCAAATTTGTATTGCGTATTATAGATGGTGAGTAACCACCAATTTGGTTAATATTTTTAAATTTTTTTTTAAGTTCATATTTTCGATTATTATCATCGTTAAATTCGAAGATTTGCTTAGAGGCCGCATACTGGCCTTCCTTCCCCAACTCAGTAGGTACCAACCCGTTGTGCTTTATGCAGCGTACACACCAGTCAAGCAGTTTGACGAACATTGACTCCGCCCCCAAGAAAACGCTTTTGTTTGCTGCTTTGTTTGAACGTATGTGAAGTTGTTCGAACAACCATTTGACAGTTGGCGGCTCGGTTGGAAAAAATTAAAAGGGTTTGATTTTGGTTTGAGTTGTCGGGGGCGGAGTCAAGGTTCGCCTAACATGTTTGAGTATTTGTAGTGAAGTTGCACAAACCCCCGTATATATTTTTGATGGTTGATGCTCAAGTTGGCACTTCGGTCGCTCGTGTGTGATATTGTTAGACGATTAAATTGATTGTTCGTGCCGCTGTTGGTAAATCTTGATGGATGTTTGAATAAACGAGAGGTGGAGTCAATGTTGGTCAAACTGCTTCACCGTGTGTACGTTCCATTACTGCATCGGCACCGAACTGGTCACTGCCAACGAAGAACGCTTCGAATACCTATGCATCGCTGATTGCGGTTAGAGCGGATGACCTAGGCCCGATGCCCACGTAGCATATTTTCAACGCTGCGTGCACATGGCGTTAAAAGGACGCATGTGTGCATCAGGAAAAAGCGGTAACGGAGCGTCGCCGCACCGATGCACACCTGCGTTTTTTAAACACAACGTGCACGCAGTGTTGAAAAAACGCTACGTAGACATCGGCCCCTATAGGGCCCCTATACTTATGCAAAATAATGTGTGTATATGGCCCCATACACGCTCCGATATGTTGTACAACTTTGACTCCGCCCCAGGAATTGGTTCGGTCGGAGTAAAGTTGGACCGTCTGTGGGCAAGTTGTACGATTGTTAAGTTGTACGACAGTACAACTTGCCCACAGAAGGTCCGACTTTACTCCGACCGAATCAAATTTCCTGGGGGCGGAGTCAAAGTTGTACAACATATCGGTGCGTGTATGGGGCCACTATGATGCTAGACAAAGCGTTCTCGGCTGAAATTGCACGCGTTGAACAACATACGGTGTGACGGTGGGTCGTTTCGGAATCGTGGAATTAAATATATCGCGCCACATGCGGACGTGACGCCTCTGGTAAAACTGTTTTCAAAGAAATCAGTGCCGAATCTTTTGGTTTCTTCTTTACAGATCAATAGCTAAAGGCAAAAGCCAACCTCAGGGTTACTTGCAGTTCGAAAGCTGCTACAGATGCTCTTAAATTGCATTTCAAAGTGCATGGACAGGTGTAGTTTCTAAAAAAATACGTGATTTTTAGTTTAGTTCCTAACGAAAGTTATTGTTTATTATTTAGGTATATTTAATGCTTAGGTATAATGTAGAAAGGTATATTTTGATAAGAAAATTGTTTTATGCTTTTAGTGGAATGTATTTCCTTGTCATAAGACGAGTTTGCACTATTCCATTTAATTCCACTACTTTATTGTACCTTTGACAGATACGTATTTCGACCTCAACAGTAAGGCCGTCTTCAGTTTGCTAAATTTCAAAATGTGTTGTATGGTGGACTTATAGCGAGAAGGTTTTTCTACAACTCTGCCTAACAGGTCGATGTTCAAATTTTACTTATAACAGAGCTATAGCGCTAGTAGCAGTAACTTATACTAAATGATAACAAAATTCAAATCATTTAGTATAAGTTACTGCTTTTTGTGCCAAAGCTCCGTTATTAGTGAAATTCATACAATGAACTGTTAGGCAAAGCGGTAGATAAACCTTTGCATTAGAAGTCCACCATACAACACATATTGAAATTTGGCCTCTGGAATGAGTTTTTGACAAACTACTAAATGAACGAACGCAGATTACTAAAAGATCGATAACATCCTTGAATACGTATCTGGCACAGGTACAATAAAGTAGTGGAATTAAATGGAATAGTACCAATTCGTCTTATGACAAGTAAATACATTCCACTAAAAGCTTAACATAATTTTCATTACAGATCGCATTTGGTTTTCCCATAATTCTTCGTCAAATTTATGAATTTCATTTATTGTACATATATAATATATCTATATATATAATCACTGCGAATCCCGAGGCGCATCGAAAAACTTGCAATCTCAAACCGTTCGTGAGTCATAAAGTTTCAAGGGAATTGTCAAATTATTTTTATAAATATAAGGAATGTGGCCGATACAAATATTTGAAAACTATTTTGCCCCCCCTCTTGGATTTTTTTTTGGAAAAAATAATATTTTGAGGGGGCAACAAAAAAAAATTCGGATAATTTTGAGAATTTGTTTATTTTTTCCATTTAAATATTTATTTTTAATTATACCCCCCCCCTGACCTTCCGGAGACCAATAGGACAAAATGTTAATTACATATTTGTAATGGCCTAATATGCATTTTTAAAATAATTTTGTTTATTCAAACCCTAGATTTACAATATGTTTGATTACATTAACATAAATTAACAATATGCAATTTTCTAACCGAAAATTGCTTCAAAAGCCTAAAATAATAACGTTTGCGGAACCGAAAGAATTCGTTTCGGAAGCCTAAAAGAAATCGACAAGGAAGAGAAGCATAAAAGGAATAATTCCGTTTGGAAAACCCAAAGAACGGGAAGGATCTCATATGATCTTTCAAACAAAACCTTTCTAAGCTATTTTGAGTTTTCAAATCGAATCATTTTGCGCTTCCGTACAAAATCCTTTTTAGCTTCCGAAAGAAATCTCGAAAGGATTCTGTTCAAAAGCCCTGAACAAAAGCAGAAAATGATTCCGTTCAAATGAGAAGAAGGCTCCACTCGAAAGTCCAATGTTTTCTTTTGGAAAGTCCAATAGAATTCCGTAAGGAAGTCCAAAATAATTTCGTTCTGAAGCACAGCATGCTTCCGGCTCGGAAGTAAAAAAAAATCCTGTTTTGGAAGTTCAAAATAATTCCGTTCAGAAGCATAAGAGGATTCCTTTTCAAAAGCTTCCGTTTCAAAATCCAAAAATCGGAACCGACTTCTTTTTGATTTACGAACGAAGATCTTTTGGTCTTTCGAACGGAACTCTTTTGGAGGTTAGAACGAAACTCTTTTGTATAGGTTTTCGAACCGATTTCTCTTGCGCTTTCGAACAAAATTCTTTAAAGGCTTCCGCAAGAAATCCCAGTATTTGGTCCAGAATTCCAAAAGAAGAAGAAAAGGATTTCGTTCAGAAAGCAAGAAGGCTTCCGAGCAGCGCACAAGTTGTAAATAAATTCATATTTCTTATATACGATCAAACTGAGTCATATATGAGTTACCGCAACCATGGGTTACCATTTATCCGGATACGTTGAAGAAATGCTTCCAAGAAGAACAATTTGTCAGTCGTCATCAGGTAGCCGTGACGATTAGGCGCGTTCCGCAAAACGCCACCCTATAGGCTATGCATCCGGCAACTGACGAGGGTTTGGTGAAATAAAGGAGCATCCATAAATAACGTAACGCTTAGAGGTGGTGGGGGGGGGGTTGACCGAAGTGTGACGGTCCATACAAAAAAAATTCAATGGTTCATACAAAAAGTGTGACATAGGGGGGAGGGGGTTGAAAATGGCCAATTTTTGCGTTACGTAATTAATGGATCTTACCTAATCATCCGCTTCTAAGGCGAACATATAGCCAACTACGCTACGGGACCCCCAACTCAAAAAGGATTTCATTCGGAAGCCCAAAATGATTTTGCTCTTTCGGAGGTTTAGAAAAATTTCGATCAGAAGCTCAAAGGAATTCCTTTTGTAAATCCAAAAGAAAAATTAAAAGAATGAAACGGAAACCTTTTGGGCTTCCAAACGCCATTCTTCGGGGCTTCTGAATGGATTTTTTTTTGGGCTTTTAAAAGCAATGATGCAAGGATTCTATTCGGAAACCAAAAAGAATTTCGTACAAATTGCTCCACTGGGAAGTCCAAAAGGATACCGTTTGGAAGCTTTATAGAATTCCGTATGATAGCCATAAAGAATTTTTTTTTTTGAAGATCCAAAACACACAGGATTCCGTTAGGAAACCCAAAGTTTTCAAAATCAACGAATGTCTGTAAAAGTCTGTAACTTCAATCAAAAGTCTGTATAATTTCTGTAATCTGTATGATGTCCGTATGCAAGATAAAATGTCTGTATAACTGGCAACCCTAGATTGACTGACTGCGAATGTGTCTCTTGCATGCGATGGCTGCTGCGATTTTCATGTGACTGAGGAACAGAAGTATATAAAAAACCCAGATTAACCCACCTAGCGGTGATGATGCCTTTCTCGTTCGTTCAAAAGGTTTGGAAAAATCTCAAATAACACCAATATGTGGATTGGTCTTATTTTTCATATTTGTTTATATCCATAAAAAAAATTATCGCCAAACGCAATTTGTTGCAAACAAATCGGATGAGCATAAGAGCAAAAAATAGTTTTAAAATTAGTATTTTCGCCATAACTTTTGACCCAATTGTACGATCCGGCCAAGTTTCTATAGGAAACAATGGGACAAGATTCCGCGTCGAATACAATCTGTTGCGAGCAAATCGGTTGAGGATAAGTGCCCGAAAAATGAGTGACATTTATTACACGATTTTTTCGTATGATTTTGTATTCTGGCCATAACTTCCAATCCCATAGTTCGATCTGGTCAATTTTCAATAGGAAACAGTGGTAAAGGATTCTGCGTCGAATGCAATTTGTTGAGAGCAAATCGGTTGAGGATAAGTGCCCGAAAAATGAGTGACATTTATTACACGATTTTTTCGTATGATTTTGTATTCTGGCCATAACTTTCGATCCCATAGTTCGATCTGGTCAATTTCAAATAGAAAACAATGGGACAGCATTTTGCGTCGAATGCAACTTGTTGCGAGCAAATCGGTTGAGGATAAGTGCCCGAAAAATGAGTGACATTTTTTACGCGATTTTTTCATATGAATTTGTCTTTTGGCCATAACTTTCGATCCCATAAGTCGATCTGGCCAATTTCAAATAGAAAACAATGGGACAGGATTTTGCGTCGAATGCAATTTGTTGCGAGTAAAGCGGTTGAGGATAAGTGCCCGAAAAATGAGTGACATTTTTTACGCGATTTTTTCATATGAATTTGTCTTTTGGCCATAACTTTCGATCCCATAGTCCGATATGGCCAATTTTCAATAGGAAACAACGGGACAGGATTCTACGTCGAATGCAACTTGTTGTGAGCAAATCGGTTAAGGATATGTGCCCGAAAAATGAGTGACATTTTTACGCGATTTTTTCGTATGAATTTGTATTTTGGCCATAACTTTCGATCCCATAGTTCGATCTGGCCAATTTCAAATAGGAAACAATGGGACAAGATTCTGCGTCGAATGCAACTTGTTGCGAGCAAATCGGTTGAGAATAAGTGCCTGAAAAATGAGTGACATTTTTTACGCGATTTTTTCGTATGAATTTGTATTTTGGCCATAGTTTCTGATCCCATAATCCGATCTGGCCAATTTCAAATAGGAAACAATGGGACAAGATTCTGGGTCGAATGCAACTTGTTGCAAACAAATCGGTTGAGGATAAGTGCCCGAAAAATGAGTGACATTTTTTACGCGATTTTTTCGTATGAATTTGTATTTTGGCCATAACTGGCCAATTTCAAATAGGAAACAATGGGACAGGATTCTGCGTCGAATGCAACTTGTTGCGAGCAAATCGGTTGAGGATAAGTGCCCGAAAAATGAGTGACATTTTTTGAGTCGTTTTGCGCACACACACACACACACACACACACACACACACACACACACACACACACACACACACACACACACACACACACACACACACACACACACACACACACACACACACACACACACACACACACACACACACACACACACACACACACACACACAGACATCACCTCAATTCGTCGAACTGAGTCGATTGGTATATAACACTATGGGTCTCCGGGCCTTCTATAAAAAGTTTGTTTTTGGAGCGATCATATAGCCTTTACCGTATACTTAGTATACGAGAAAGGCAAAACGCAAACATGGAACCCATTTTTTAAATTTGCATAACAAAACACGTTCTTCCTTTGAATTGTTATAAGTTAAGGTAGATATAGGAGAAGATCTAGTGGTGTTGGTAGTGCTTGATGGGGATGTGTTCGAAGATGGTGAAAAATGTGTGTGCCTTGGAACGCGACATGTGACAATGACGTTTCCCGTGAAATGAAGAGATGTATTGCTGCAGCGAATAGAGCCTTTTACGGATTACATAACAAGCTTAGGTCCCGCAACATGGAGACGGAAACGAAATTTGCTCTATACAAAACTAGGATTCTACAAGTGGCTCTTTATGGACATGAAGCATGGACATTAAAAAAGGCGGACCGGAAAGCGGTAAGGAAAGCGGAAAGAGCGAAAAGTGCTGCGTACAATACTCGGAGGGGAAGTAGAAAACTGGTGTGTGGTGCAGACGTAAGATGAGCGTATATCATGAGCTGCATAAAGTATACAAAGAAGAAAATATTGTGAATCGTATAAAATTCAGCAGACTTCAGTGGGCTGGTCACTTAGTATGAATGTCGGAAGAAAGAATAGCGAAAACAATATTAAACATAGAACCATATAGGGGCCAGCGACTTCGAGGAAGGCCACGAACACGCTAACTGCACGCTGTAGAATCGGACCTAAGGACCCAGAACGTTCGGGGAAACTGGAGGAACATCGCCCAAGACCGACGATTATGGAGCTCTACAATACGCCAGGCATAGGTGTATCGATGCTGTAGCTAACCAGGTATCCAGGTAGGTGTTATAAGTGAATGGAGGAAATGAGTTCTCAAGGTCAATTGGTCCGATCTTGGAAAATTTTGGTTTAGTTTTTGGTTTTCATTTTCGAAGCTTTTTTCACACTATTCATTTTGAAGACAGGGATACATCTTTGCTTCCGCATTTACATTTCTCCAAAAGAATTATTCATACTGCGCAATTAAAACATGTTTCATTCTGTTCCGAAGAACAAGAGCCCCATCACCGAGTCTACGAGCTGATAGCAAAGACAGCTTTATGCTGATACAGCTTCAAGCTGGAATAATGTATTTCCTTAAATTGTATAACCTTGTATAGCTTCGAGTCCATCGTCTTATTCGTCACAAACACTTAGATCTATGCCCCACAGTTGCATATCCCTTGCCAAAATCATCCGTTTTTTTTTGGTAGTTTATCCAAAAATGAAACTTAAACTTCGCAGGAACTACTCCTCGTGCCGTCACCATGTAGAATTTTTGGCTAGGAAGCTGTCCGAAATCCATTTTGAAGTAGGTTCCATCGTCGATGACAGGATTATCAACGTGGGTGTGCAGACTTTTTTTTCTCCTTTCGGCTTCCATCTGGAATAATTTTTGTTACGCTGCACGAAACTTCGTGAAATTTATACCACAGCAAGTGGGCGTCTAGGTAGACAAACCGCTGTAAAAGAATTCTTGCAGCGGTCACTTTCCGTGCCGCTGCAATACAATAAATGATTCCGGATTCTAAGTGGACATTGCTTTATGTTTTCACATTAGATGATGGGATGACGTACATAATTCGGTTTAGAGCTTTACAATGATTCTTCGTTGTAGTTCAAATTAATGCACGTAAGCTGCTAGCTGTGATCATATTCATAGGTTAGGGATAGTTTTACATAATAATACATAAGCTTACTTTGCTGTGATATACACTGTGATACTAGCATTTAAGGTTGTATAATAGATTTCGATTAAGGTAGTTTACACTGTAGAGATAGAATATAGAATAATAAGTTCAGTATTAAGTTCACTAAATTCTAGTTCATTACACGTTTTTGGACGAACCGAGCACTTCGATGTGATAAACAGCACAATCCGTCAAAATCATTTACGCCGATGGGTGACACTTTGGATGACATATCTCGTTGACAGGTAGTAAGTGAACATCAACTTAAAAAGCAGTGCACCCAGTTCGCAACACATTCGTTACAAGAAATCTCAAGCGATACTTATGAAAAAGCTTTACAACTCATCTTACTAGGTGCCAGATTAAAAGTAACAAAGTTTTAATTCAATTAAACCAATACACTCATATCTGTAGGAAGGACTACAGATACACACAAGAAAGTCCGAACTGATTGTAAGAAATCCAATGTCTACCAAAAATGCGGATACAGGGATGTACAGGGATGTATTGCTTCGAACGGCGAAGCCTAGCATCCGATACCTAGGCGTTTTTCTTACGGGAATGTAAAACGAAGATGCATCCAATTAATGCATACTTGCAAAATAATCCTTCCGATCATCCAATTATATCCCAATTTTCAGTCTGCATGGTGGGCTTGGCCGATTTAATATTTGTGTCATATATAATGTGCCGCAAATCTTAATACTGACGAACATGCTCGGAAATACAACCGACATTTTCGGGATGCTTTTCAATACTGGCTGTGCATGTTCTAAGACAAGACATGTGGTAACTTCAGTGGTCGGTTTAAAAAATTTACCCATACCGCAAAGTTCACGGACATACATAGCGCAACTGCACGTAGTTTTTAGCCAATCTGGCGGTTTGGTATATGTTTACCATAAGCATCGATGATCTGATTGGAATCCAAAAAGCGATTGCAAAAATAAATATCAGAGAAAAACAGCAACAGCCTCATAATTGATCGAATTCTCCACGGCCGACAGAGAGAAAAAAAGTAGCTTTCTAACGACATACAGCTCAATATCGGTAACAACGAGCTAGTGGAGCTGATGTGTTTTTGGCGGCCTAGGCGGTTTGTTAGTAGCCAGGCGGGTAGATATGATGTAAATGAGATTTATTGTTGAAATAACATATGTCTGTCGGTTTGTTTGAGTGAATGTACAACAGAAGAGTGGTATAATTTAGAGCAATGACATGGAAAAAATATTTTAGATAAAATATTATTTTGAACCTTTCAAAACGTGTTTAGACAGAATATATAACATTGAATACACAACTCTAATATTACTTATAAACTAAAATAGTAGGGAGATATACAGGTTTAAAAAAATCATGATTTATTACTGACCGCAAGCATTATAACTGGTCGGTCGTGTGGTGCGCGTATGCAATTTTCCTTCACCATGTTCAAGGTTTAACAAAAGCGATACCAATTGAAAATGTAAATAAATAAACAGAAATATGAACACGCAAATGTACCGAAAACATAAAATGCGATGGTAAGGGGTATTGGTAGTCAACCAAAAGACTGACTGGCAGAAACCACTATAAGCAATGGGTGAAACAGTGGAGGTTTGGTGGTCGGTGCAGCAGTGCAAAATTCGGTCCGAAAGTATATTAAGGCACCCAAGCCCAGCAGCGAGTGTGAAACGAGGTTTCGCACTCGCACACGCCATAAACCATAAAGGTGGAAGTCAATCAACGTGCCAAGTAGAGCGAAGAGTGAGTAAACAAGAAGAATTAGGAGGGTGGGATCGGCAGCGCGAGCAGAGCCGATCAACAACGACGACGACGACCAAAAATGCGTACGCGACGCACCTCCTTTTGCCTTGATTCCCATGATCTGCAATTCATTGCAAATTGAAATCCTTGTTCGTCACAACGGTGAGTGACGTGAACAAGGCCCACCTGGTACCCACCACGCAGCCGCATCAAGCTGCGTGGCCACTTTGGAGTTCCAATATCATACTTCATTAAGTCAACATGGACTTGGCTATCTGAGTCGCACTCCATTTCCGAGAAAATTCCCTCCAGACAATATCTATGAATTAATAGACGCCCATTCCAGTCGGTTTTTATGATCATCGTCGTCGTCATAGTCGTCCTTACAGAAACTGAAAACAAACGACCAATTAGTAGAGGCCGACACCTAGATCTAGCACAAAAAGTGCTGAACAAGAACAAACTGCAGTCGAAGGATAGTTGCTGCTGGATTGTTGCTGTCAGCGGTCTCTTATAAATAAAGATAAGGCCGACACAGTTCTCCTCCTAGTCCTGTGGAATCGGAGCCTAAGGTGCACAATCAATGTTCTAAGAGGTTCCATAAATGTCGGAAAAGGTGTGTTGCTATCGTTTCTTCCTTCTGACCGATGGCTCTAGTGCCTTAGGAACACTATAAATATTCTGTAACTTTAGTCTCGATTTCATCACACATTTTGGAAATGGTAAATGAGCTTAATGGTAAACTGCACATTGAAAACTGAAACTAATGAAGTCATACAGTTTTTCTAAAATGTCGTTGAAAATCGAATATTTTTTACTGTGTCTTGAAGTGGATTGGAATTCCTGTAAGGATTTACAACTTCATTGAATATTCTTCCTGCGATGCGAGCTATTTGTTTCTTGCAGTCCGTGGGAGTTGTTTTTGTGAAAGCTTCAATATATACCTTCTGTAATGCTAAGTGCGTTGAATATTGAATACTTGGGGAAAAGGCTAGGTCTTGAAACTATTCAGTAATATAGATAAAAAATAAGTTTTATTTGTGATCTCGAGCTTCATTGTCGTGATCTAGTTCACCGTATTGTTTATTTGTTTTCTCAGAAAACTGCATTCTAGGCAAAGTATTGTTATGTCAACGATTAATAAATGAGACGATCTAAAGCCTGGAAGTCATACTTTGGTCAAATTATGCAATTCGGGAAAATATCATAAGCGAGGCGATCCAAAGGGGGAAAAGTACAGATCGGACAAATTTGGAAATCCCAATAACTTGAACACGGTTTACATTAATTTTAAAATAATGCAGAAACGGTTTATTTTTTAATATGCCATGAATACAAAACAATTTGACATCCTTCGGAAACAATCTTTCGAACCGAGCTGTTTAATTCGAAAAATGATAAAAAGTCCTGCAGTGTATAGTAAGTTCTACATATAGAGTGCGATTCACTCAACCATGTTCTTTTCCTTCCAATGCATTGGGAATTATATTTTTCTCAATATTATTCTTCACTTCTGAAACAATCACAATAATCCGCCAATAGTTCTAGACAAAGCCACTTATCACGCCATAAATCAACAAGCATTGAGTTAACTCTAATTGCTAACTGATCGCCAACGTCACAACCCGACACGATCGACATCGCGTTCATCGCTCCTACGGGGCTAGTGATCTTTGTATGCCTTTGCTTTATCCTCTCGAAGAACAAATTTGTTTGCCTTGCCCCAATCCAATCGCACGGAAGCGCCAAGTCCCATAAATTAATCCCGCAGGAGAATGGAGACAATGAAATATATTCCCTTCATACCGACGGACCGCGGCGACGACTGGACCCAGATGCAGCCAAACCGATGTCATATATCTTGCGCTTCGTCTTGGTTTTGGTCTGTCACGCTGCGAAGGGATAATGGGAACGCCCTCTCGAGGAGACCCAACCGTCCCCAGACTGCCATCATAAAACAAACAACGTTTTAATTAGAAATTAATAAATTATGGGCTTGAGTGAGCGCAGAGTTCACAAGACCATAAAAGATCCATTACAGCAAGCGCAGCCAACAATCGGCGGCAAAGAAGCATACGAGATCGCATCATCGTTTCGGGTAGGTGGAAAATTCCCCCCTTTGGAGGTGGAAGAGACCAGAAACGGTGTGGCCATGATCAAGGTCATCGTCACCACGATCCGCGCTGGTGACTGTTGAAGATCTTATGTTATGGTTCATTTGCGCGATTCACTTCACAGCAGGACCGCCATCGTCAGGTGCCGCCCTCGGAAGAGAACGGATCGCTTGTAGGTGATACTCGTGTAATGTGTTGCACTAAGGGGGGTCACACTGAGATCCGGATGACTACCAATTTAGCTACTGGACGGAACATTCGCCTCAGTAGCGGAGCGAATTTGCTGTTGGAGTGTTAGTGCTCCGAAATGTGGGCAAACGAAGTGGCAGGTTCAACAGTATGAATGCGTTACGTTCGAGAGAAGCGATTCGCCCGGGAGCAAAACGAGTCGAAAACGTTAAGTGATCGCGGATAATTGAACATTGCGCTCACTCTCAGTTGCTTTTCGTACATTTATACGAAGTGAAAGTTTTTGCTGTCCATTGAAGCGAACGCCGAAATGTAGACAACGCGTTGAGCTCAGTTTAGCTCATTTTGCCAGTTTATAGTAGCTATGCTCAAAACGATATAAGTTTGATTAGATTTAAGCACGATGCTGGCGGGTTATTATTATTATTTAGTGACTAATAAGTGGTGGTCAGAAAGGTGGTTGCTACGTCAGTGATTTGCGTTTTATAAGACGAGTTGGTGCTATTAAGTAACCATGTGGTGGAATTAAATCAGATAGCACTTGTTTCGTCCTATGACCTGTGAAGGAATTTCTCTGACCAAGCATTCCCTCCATTTTCTTTGCAATATTTGTTTATATTTTAGAAATTGTTTGTCGACTCGACTGCGCTCTAACCATATGACTTAATTTTTTGTACATCACTAGAAATCACCAAATGGCTATCCATGTATAAAAAACCAAGTACTTAATTCGGTTGTAATGCCCGAGTTGTAATCGTTGAGGACGGGAATAGGTAGTCTACCCTATTAATTGCGTCACTTGAAAATAAAGTTTATCTTTTTCGCTGTAAAACTTTTAATAAAGAACATTTTGTTCCACCCCTTTCATAAAGCGCTGTGAGAGGAGGATACCCGATTTAGGGTAGCCTAATGTCTGCCCAAATCTTCTAAATAGGGCGCTTGTGGTAGAACATTTCGCCTCAAAGGAGACGCACGGTGGCTTGTTTGGGGAGACTTGTGCGGTGGGGGTATACAAAACCCAGATTAATCAACCTAGTGGTGATAATGCCTTTCTCGATCATTGAAAAATGTATCGAGAAAACTTCTTTAAGAGATCAAAACAGCACAAATATAATGTAATTAATGGCTAAGCGCTGGAAACGCATATACGGTGCAAGTTTTTGATTGTCATATGGTCGGGGCTCAGCGAAACTGCACCAAGCGCTTTTTTGACAGACTTGTGATATTTTGTTCGTAGAATGGAAACCCGACTAGAAGGTTATATCAAAATTATATCAACATATGTTATTATGTTATACTAAATTTTTTTAACAAAATGTGTTAGGAACATGGTGCAGGATGTTGTTAAAATATCTAAATTTCTATCAAAATTACATTAGGGGAACTGTACCGGTCTTGGCCATGTTCTTGATTTGGCCAATTTTGCGCATAACTCCAAAAATAAAGCAATTCCAACAAGAGATATATCTCTCAACGCTGCTTTTAACTGATCGATTATTTTGGAAAAATATGTATTTTTCAGGGTTGGCCAAATTAGCCACTAAGTTGGCCGAAACCGGTGCACTTCCTCTACTGGAAACAAAAAAATATCAAATTTTGATACAATTTTATCATAAAAATAACATATTTTGTTCGAGGGCAGCAGGGACTATGTCCAAGGGCTTGACGATCCCTCCCCAGGCCATCTGCGAGTTGTGGGGCTTGCCTAGGATGTGGTGGGGTTTGACAGTTGGCCCTGTTAAACCTCTATAAAAAGCTGCATGTATCCGCAAGTAGGCCCCACCAAAGCGACCGTGTGCCGCTCAAAGAGCACAAGCCCAAGTCCTGGTGTCAGGTGGGACGCTAAACAGCCCTGACACGACGGCCCTCCGACGAGACAGGAGGTTTGCGCAGGCCCAATAAGCCGCCTGGAAAACCAAACATTACGAACAATATAAGGGATAATGCGACTCGATATAATCGGCAAAGACCTAGGCGACGAATAAAGGATCACGATTGGAAGCTTGGAACATGGAACTGCAAGTCGCTAGGTTTTGCAGGTTGCGACAGGATGATCTACGATGAATTACATCCCCGCAACTTCGACGTCGTCATTAGTGACGTGCGATAATGATGTTACCCGCGAGGTGAAAAGGCGTATTGCAGATGCAAATAGGGCTTATTACGGACTCCGTAACCAGCTTAAGTCCCGTAGTCTGCAAACGAAAACAAAACTCGCGCTGTATACTACTCTGATTCTTCCGGTGGCTTTATACGGCCATGAGACATGGACGTTAAAGGAGGCTGATCGGAGAGCTCTCGGAGTGTTTGAGCGTAAGGTGCTGCGGATAATACTCGGCGGTAAACAGGAGAACGGTATCTGGCGGCGTCGCATGAATCACGAATTGTACCAGGTATACAAAGGGCTGGATATTATTAAGCTTATACAACACGGCAGACTACGGTGGGCTGGTCACGTTGTTCGTATGCCGGAAGAACGACAAGCGAAGATAATATTTAGTAGAGAACCCGGAAGAGGCTGCAGGCTTCGTGGAAGGCCGCGTACACGATGGCTTTTTGCAGTTGAAGAGGACCTGAGGGCGCTCAATGTTCAGGGCGACTGGAAGCGATTGGCCCAGGATCGAGTCCAGTGGAGAAGGATACTCCATTCGGCGTAGGTTCATCGAAGAGCTGTAGCCCATCAAGTATCAAGTAAGTAACTTCGACGTCGTGGCGCTGCAGGAGATTTGCTGGACAAGACAGAAAAGCGGGCATCGGACGGCTACCTTCTACCAAAGCTGTGGCACCACCAAGGGGCTGTCCATAAACCACGTAGACTCTTGAGGGGGAGGGAGGGGTTTCGAAAAAGTCTACGATAGTCTACGAAGGGGGACGGGGGGGTATACCAATAGTCTACGTAGACCTTTTTTATTTATTTTTTTCGAAAACGATATACAGCAGCTTTGAGCGGAGTTCACTAGTTTGATTTTTTTAGGATTATCCGTTTTTTTTTGCATGGCTTGACCGAAATAATCTCTTAGGTTTCTCCATAAAAAATGTTATGCATTTCACTGAAGTAAAAGTCTGAACTACGGCTTAAAACTTTCAAGAATTTTACCAGGAAGTTCTTCTTTGTTGAGCAGAAAAAAACTCCTAAGTATTCTATAAAAATTTTCGAAATTTTTTCAACATCGTCACTTGGATTTTACTGCAGATCCTACTGGAATTTCTTTTGATTTTCGGAACTTCTTTGCAAACTATTGAAATTATGTCGTACTTGAAGTACTTCCACGGATTTTTTTTTTTGAATTTACGCAGGAAGCATTTTGGAATATCCCAGAAAAAGTCTTTAGAATGCCCAAAAGATATTCTTTGGAGCTTGTGAAGAGAATTCTCCGAAATTTCCGCTAGAAACCCTTCAGAATATTCACTGGAGATTTTCTGGGAAGTCTTCGATTTTTTTTCTTAATTTCGGAATTTTTCGGAATTTTCGCGAGGAATTCTTTGGACATATATTGCGCATAAGCCCCAAAATTTTATTCCCACATTTGGGTTTCCGCGCCGAGCACTCAGCGCCAGACTCGGCGACAAAGAGATAGTCGTCAAGCAATAAGCAAAATTATTCGAAATGCCCGTGGAAAATTCTTCGTAAATTTCTTCGGCAGTTATAATGCAAATTCTTTGAAATTATCATTTGAAATTTTTTCGAAATTTCTAAATAAATTTTTAAAAACTTCCACGAGAAATTATTTGAATTTCCCGCCAAAAACAGTTTGAGTTTCCACAAAAAAAAATTTGCAATTTTTGTAAAAAAGTCTTTCTAGTTTTCATGAAAATTTATTCGAATTTTTTACGAGAAGTTCACAAAAATTTCAACTGAAAATTCTCCAGAATTTCCGCCGAAAATTATTCAGAAAATTCTTTGGATGCCCATAAGATTTAAATCCCAAAGAAATTGCTCCAAATATGCAAGAGAAATTAAAAAATATCGTAGGAAACCATTTTAAATTTCCACAGGAAATATTTCGGAATGTCCGTTTAAACTTAAAATTTTCTCGGGAAATAATTCTTAATTTTCAGGGAAAATTACTCGGGGTATTTTAACAAGGAAACTTTTGGAATTTAGGCTGTGAGCCATTTGAGCGATTCGTTTAACTTTTCGTTAAAATTTGACAGTTCGATGGTTATTTTCCCATCGTGATTAAAATTCTACCCCGAAGCCGACCAATTTAAGTTTTGACAGATTGATAGTTATTTGGAACAAAATGGATCTGGCGCCAATTTCTCGTGAAGAAAGTTTAACTATCGAACTGTCAAATCTAACCATGCTCCGGAGCAGGGTTATTTTTAACCACAGAGAAATAACCATCGAACTGTCAAACTTTAACTAAAAGTTAAACGAATCGCTGGAATGGTTGACAGCCTTAGAAGAAAAATCTTGGGATTTCAACAGCGGGACATTGCATGGAATTTTCAAGAAAAGCATCGGAATTATCACGGAGAGTTCTTTGGAGTATTTCCAGGTTATCAATTGGGGAATTTTGCGAAATTTCCACGCAACACTTATTGGAATGTAGAATTGACATTGTCGGAATTTCAACTCGATTTTTTTTTCCAAATTCTGAAAATTCTTCGGTTTTTAATGATAGTTGAGAATGATAGGTCAGATGCGTGACAGATTTTATCAGTGGCGCGCCGATGCAAAAGTGTCGGCGATGGTGGCGCACACCTCTAGGAGGAATTGAATTCAACAGTAATTAAATTAATTGGCTTTGAGATTTGATTTCAGAAGTTATGGACAGAGGATTAAATTTGATTTCGTTTCAATTTGATTTTCGTTTTGTTGGATTTTGTTCAGTTTGATTTTATTATGTTTGAAATGCGAACTTTGTTGTAATGTTTACATGGAAATAGAATTGAATAGCTAAATTGCTTAAAACGTGGTTGATTTCCATATTTTTCCAATCACATATGAGGTTTTGTAAAATTAGGAAAAGTCTACGTAGACTTCAAGGAGTGGGGGGAGGGGTTTCGGAAAAGTCTACGACAGTCTACTAGGGGGACGGGGGGGTTTGGAAAAGTGAAATTTCGGTCTACGTGGTTTGTGGACAGCCCCCAACGAGCTGGGAGCCGGCTTCATAGTCCTGGACAAGATGCGCCAACGCGTGGTTGGGTGGCAGCCAATCAACGCAAGGATGTGCAAGCTGAGGATAAAAGGCCGTTTCTTCATATATAGCATCATCAACGTGCACTGCCCACACGAAGGGAGACCCGACGACGAGAAAGAAGCGTTATATGCACAGCTGGAGCAGACATACGATGGATGCCCACTGCGGGACGTCAAAATCGTCATCGGTGACATGAACGCTCAGGTAGGAAGGGTGGAAATGTATAGACCGTCATCGGACCGGATAGTCTGCATACCGTATCGAACGACAACGGCCAACGATGCATCAATTTTGCAGCCTCCCGCGGAATGGAAGTCCTCCGCAATAATATTCACAAGGCCACATGGAAATCACCTAATCAAGTAACGGAAAACCAAATCGACCACGTTATAATCGACTAATACATTCTTCTCTAGCATCACGAACGTACGCACTTACCGCAGTGCGAATATTGAATTCAACCACTACCTCGTTGCAGTATGTCTGCCCTCAAAACTCTCGCCGGTGTACAACACACGACGGAGTCGTCCGCCGCGGCTAAACAATGGGCGGCTACAAGACGGTATACTAGCCCAAGACTACTCGCAGCAGCTGGAATTGGCACTCCCAACGGTAGAGCAGCTAGGCGCAGCATCTCTTGAAGATGGCTGGAGAGATATTCGATCCGCCATTGGAAGTACCGCAACCGCTGCACTGGGCACGGTTGCTCCGGATCAGAGAAACGACTGGTATGACGGCGAATGTGAGCAGTTAGTTGAGGAGAAGAATTCAGCATGGGCGAGATTGCTGCAACACCACACGAGGGCCAACTAGGCACGATACAAACGGGCGCGGAAGAGACACGATTTAACGGATGAAAAAACGCCAGTAGGAAGATCGAGACCGTAAAGAGACGGAGCAACTGTACCGCGAAAATAACGCACGAAAGTTCTATGAGACGCTAACCCGTTCACGTAAGGGCCACGTGCCACAGCCTGATATAAGTAAAGACATAAACGGGAACCTTCTTACAAACGAGCGTAAGGTGATCCAAAGGTAGCGGCAGCACTACGAAGAACACCTAAATGGCGATGTGGCAGACGAAGATGGCGGTATGGTGATCGACCTGGGAGAACGCGCGCATAAGGACATAATTTTACAGGCTCGGGATCTCCAGGAAATCCAGGAGGAGATTAATCGGCTGAAGAACAACAAAGCCCCTGAGTAATTCTCGCTGAAACCGGGCCACTATTTGCACGAGGTGCTTAAAAATACCTAAATTTATATTCTTCCGAAAGCTTTTGGCGAGCATATGAAGGATCCGAGTTGAATTATTAAGAAAGATGAACCCCTTGTTAGTTATACACGAAATCATTTTAATGGACCCCTCGATTTTGGGAAAATGGTAAATGCACCATGAAACAATCATGATTATCCTTAAACGATTGAAAAATGCTCCTTTAAAAATCTGATCATTTTTCCTCAAATTATTGAACTAATTACCTTGGAATATATAAAATGCTCCGTTAACATTTGAAAAGTGTACCGTAGAAACGAAAAAAATGTACCGTAAACAATTGAAAATGCTCCTTAGAAAAACAAAGGTTTGCTATTTAACTAATGATAATTGCGCAGTATATTGATATAAGAATTATTGTGAAATAGTTGAAAAAGTACCTTGAAATTGGCTGTCATAAAGTAAAATCTTATGCACCATTGTACAGTCCCTGGAGTATGAAGTTGATTGTTTTGCTTGGAAACCCTATTTAACAGAAAAATGCTCCGAAAACTAAGGAAAATGCTCCCTAAAAAGAAGAAATACTCCTTAAACCAATAAAAAATGCTCCTTAACCTGAGAAAATGCTCCTTAAACTAAAAACAGTGCTCCGTAAAAAAATGAAATGCTCCATAAACTTATACAAAATGTAATCTTAGCCTACAAGCAATTCAAAGCATTGTTGAAGAAATTGTGCACCAGACTGCTCATAGACAAACAGACGTCCCATACAACTGCACATCGCATAAACATGCTTGACGATACGAATTTCATTAAAATCACATTGCATATAATGCTAATAGGTTTATTCATCAATTTCCCTGCATAACCACAAAAGATATCTTAGTTACAAGATAAATATTGTCGCTTCGGTTCCCTTTGTTCTGCTGTCCGAAACATGTTGGGTACCGAACTGTCAAACTGTATGTATTTTTCCTTCATTGACATTTAGCACCCTATCCTCGCCAGCAAAAGATGTTCCGGACAGCCACGACAGCGACAATTTTTATCTTGTAACTTGAATGTCTCTTATAACCACCCACGGCTTGAGGAACTCGAAATTGTCGAAATCTGCGCTTACAAAATTTTCTAAGGAGCATTTTCAATTGTTTACGGTACATTTTTTTCGTTTTCACGGTACACTTTTCAAATGTTTACGGAGCATTTTATATATTTCAAGGTAATTTGTTCAATAATTTAAGGAAAAATGATCAGTTTTTTAAGGAGCATTTTTCAATTGTTTAAGGATAATTTCATCTGTTTTAATGAACAATTTTTGGGCTGCCTTCGATTTTTGTCAATTTTTGACTCACCAAAACTGTCATAACTCCAACATTTCTCAACCGATCGTAGAGATCAGTATATCGTTGGAAAGAGGAAGAGTGTATCCTCAATTTGCAATAGTAAAAATAGAAGCAGTCATATTGAATTTGGCCGCCATCTTGGATTTCTTTTTGAAAACTATTTTTCCGCCAGGTTCGCAACCACTGATTTTAAATATTAATACATCGATGGAAAGCTCAGCTTGTATTGTGCATTGTGTTTAAAAATCTCAGGTGTATGTTTTTTCCATCAAAAGTTATGTACGATTTACCAAATTATTTTTTGAAGGCCTGTCTGACAAACGAACATTATTTTCATGGTTAATATGGTACTACGACGTCAGTTCTTTGATTTCATACAGTATTCTAAGCCAAATATGTTTCAAAAATGATAAGCATATCTTCAAAAGTATTTTATTTGAAGGGCTCAAAAAGTTTTGAGCATAACGGAGCCATTTTCAAGTTATTGTATTGAATAATTCAAGGATTTTGGTATTGGTAAATAGTACATAACTTTTGATAGAAAAAACATACACAAACATACAGCTGAGTATTAATATTCAAAATCGGTGGTTGCGAACCTGGCGGAAAAATAGTTTTCAAAAAGAAATCCAAAATGGCGGTCAAATTCAATATAGCTGCTTCTATTTTTACTATTGCAAATTGAGGATACACTTTTCCTCTTTCCAACAATATGCTGATCTCTACTATCGGTTGAGAAATATTGGAGTTATGACAGCTTTGGTAAGTCAAGAGTTGATAAAAATCGAGGGGTCCATTAAAATGATTTCGTGTATAACTAACGAGGGATTCATCTTTCTGAAGAATTTAGCTCGGATCCTTAATATACTCGCCGAAAGCTTTCGAAAGAATATAAATTTAGGCATTTTTAAGAACCTCGTGTAAATAGTGGCCCGGTTTCAGCGAGAATTACTCCCCTGGGGTTGACCAACTACCAGGAGAGCTATTTAAGCACGGTGGTGATGCCCTGGCTAAAGCGCTGCACTGGGTCATTACCAAGATTTGGGAGGAGGAAGTTTTGCCGTAGGAGTGGATGGAAGGTGTCGTGTGTCCCAACTACAAAAAGGGCGATAAGCTGGGTGGTAGCAACTACCGCGAAATCACATTGCTGAACGCCGCTTACAAGGTACTCTCCCAAATTTTATGCCGTCAACTAGCACCAATTGCACGGGAGTTCGTGGGGCAGTACCAGGCGGGTTTTATGGGCGAACGCTCCACCACGGACCAGGTGTTCGCCATTCGCCAAATACTGCAGAAATGCCGCGAATACACACATCATCTATTCATCGACTTCAAGCTACAATCGATCGGGGCCAGCTATGGCAGCTAATGCACGAACGCGGTTTTCTGGATAAACTGATACGGTTGATCAAAGCGACGATGGATCGGGTGATGTGCGTAGTTCGAGTTTCAGGGGCATTCTCGAGTCCCTTCGAAACGCGTAGAGGGTTACGGCAAGGTGATGGTCTTTCGTGTCTGCTATTCAACATCGCTTTGGAAGGGGTAATACGAAGATCAGGGATTAACACGAGTGGTACAATTTTCAATAAGTCCGTCCAGCTATTTGGCTTCGCCGACGACATAGATATTATGGCACGTAACTTTGAGAAGATGGAGGAAGCCTACATCAGACTGAAGAGGGAAGCCAAGCGGATCGGACTAGTCACCAACACGTCGAAGACGAAGTACATGATAGGAAGAGGTTCAAGAGAAGATAATGTGAGCCACCCACCGCGAGTTTGCATCGGTGGTGACGAAATCGAGGTGGTTGAAGAATTCGTGTACTTGGGCTCACTGGTGACCGCCGAAAATGATACCAGCAGAGAAATTCGGAGACGCATAGTGGCTGGAAATCGTACATACTTTGGACTCCGCAAGACGCTCCGATCGAATAGAGTTCGCCGCCGTACCAAACTGACAATCTACAAAATGCTCATTAGACCGGTATTCCTCTACGGACACGAGGCCTGGACGATGCTCGTGGAGGACCAACGCGCACTTGGAGTTGTCGAAAGGAAAGTGCTGCGTACCATCTATGGTGGGGTGCAGATGGCGGACGGTACGTGGAGGAGGCGAATGAACCACGAGTTGCATCAGCTGTTGGGAGAACCATCCATCGTTCACACCGCGAAAATCGGAAGACTGCGGTGGGCCGGGCACGTAGCCAGAATGTCAGACAGTAATCCGGTGAAAATGGTTCTCGACAACGATCCGACGGGAACAAGAAGGCGAGGTGCACAGCGGGCAAGGTGATCCACCAGGTGGAGGACGATTTGCGGACCCTCCGCAGACTGCGTGTTTGGCGAAGTGCAGCCATGGACCGAGCTGAATGGAGAAGACTTTTATGTGCAGCACAGGCCACTCCGGCCTTAGTCTGAATAAATGAAATGAAGAAAAACGAACTGGGAACAATATGAGCAATATTTAAATTCAGACTTATTTACAAAAGGTGGAAAGATTGATTTAGTTCAATAACTGGAATATTTTTCCCAAAAGGTAAATGATAAGATTTTAAATGCTTTCTACAAACAGAAGACTCCAGAAGTCGCAAGACTTCAGAGGGCACTTGCAAAAGATCATACTAATGAACTAGGGAACCTGAGGAAAAAAGGATGGATTTTCCACACAAACTTCTGGTGAAACATTAAAGTTGATTATGGAAATCCATTTTCCTGGATCGATTATGTGTGTAGACCCAACAACGAGTGGTTCGTTTGAAAGTCAAAGATGTTCAGCAAGAACAACTAAAATGTCTGATGATGCGAAAAATGTTGCACAAGCCTTGGCTGACGATATCTTTACGAAAGCCAGGGTAGAGAATGCAGTGAAATCTTTTGAGCCTTATAAATCTGCAGAACCGGACGGAATAATTCCAGCAATGCTTCAAAACGGAGAATCAGTGCTGATTCCACCGTTAATTGAGATTTTCAAGGCAAGTCTAAGACTCGATTATATTCCATCTTCATGAAGGAAAGTAAAAGTTATTTTCATACCAAAAGTAGGAAAGCGAGATAAGACGCATCCTAAATCATTCAGGCCCATTAGTCTTTCATCAGTTCTGTTGAAAACTATGGAAAAGGTGTTGAGTGATTATATCAACTCAAATTACATGATTAAACATCCACTGTCTAAGTTCCAGTTTGCTTACCAGTCCGGTAAGTCAACAATTACGGCACTTCATACAGTGGTATCTAAAGTGGAAAAAGCGCTTTCGGTAAAAGAAATAGCACTTTGTTCTTTCTTGGACATTGAAGGGGCTGGATCGTGCCATGAAGAAAAGAAACTTCGACACGAACATTATCAAATGGATTCACACCATGCTTGCAAAAAGAGAAATCTCTTCAGAGCTGGGAAGTTCGTCTCTTACAGTATGGGCAACAAAAGGTTGCCCTCAAGGAGGGGTCCTTCCACCACTAATGTGGTCCTTAGTTGTAGACGATCTTCTAGGAAGCTTAGAAGAAAAAGGTTTCGAGGTTGTAGGCTTTGCTGACGATATTGTCATCAAAGTGAGGGGGAAATTCGACAATATTATTTCTAGAGGAATGCAATGGGCTCTAAATTTTACCCAATCGTGGTGTATTCAGCAAGGCCTTAGCATTAACCCGTCAAAAACTGTAATTGTACCATTCACTATAGGAAAAGGAAACTTGATCTAAAAGCTCTAAAGCTTAGAGGACTAGAAATTCAGCTTAATGAACAGGTCAAATACCTAGGAGTCATTCTGGATTCTAAACTAAACTGGAATGCTCCTATTGAGTGTGCGATCGGAATGGCAACTAGTGCCGTCAGGATATGCTCTAAAACGTTTGGAAGAAAATGGGGCTTAAGACCAGTGGATTTATACTTCCATTATTCGTCCAAAACTGACATATGCTGCTCTTGTATGGTGGCCAAAAACAAAAGAGGCTACTGCACAGAAGAAGCTGACAAAACTGCAAAGGTTAGTTTCCGTTGCTATAACGGGAGCGATGCGTAGCACTCCTTCAAAAACTGAAACGATTGAAGTTATTCAAGTCTGGCGATTTAGTGGACCACTTGAGTATCTCACCAAATTTTCAATATGGGCCAGTAATGAATATGAGTGGAGACTGGACGAAACCTCCTTATAACATACGTGAGCCATCACGTATGGACTGGGTAGTCGGAGGTCCCACTTTTCGGGACGGTTCCATAAAATTCTACACAGATGACTCAAAAATAGGACCAAAAACGGGAGCAGGAATCTTCGGCCCTGGGATATCGATCTCGATTTTGCTATAATGAAATGTGCTAATATCTGTGTAGAGAAAAAATATAGATATGCAAATATTTGTATCTTCACAGATAGTCAAGCGGCACTCAAAGCATTGAGTAGCTTTAAATGTACATCCAAACTTGTCTGGGACTGCATTCTTTCATTGCAAAAAGTGTGCTAAGAGAATCTGTACTGGGTTCCAGGACACTGTGGCGTTGAAGGTAATGAAAAGGCAGATGAGCTTGCGAAACAAGGTTCAAACACACAGTTTATTGGCCCAGAACCTTTCTGCGGTATATCATACTGTACTATAAATGGAATTGAAATCCTGGGAAGCACAAAGGTTGATGACCAACTGGTTGGTTGCCGAAAAGTGTGTTCAATCAAAGAGATTTATAATTCCCAATGTTAAAGTAACCGAAAAGCTCTTGGAGCTCAGCAAGAGAGCTCTTTGCACCTTCACTGGCCTAATACCCGGACACTGCCCGAGCAGATATCACTTGAAAAATATTGGCCAGATTCAGAATGATATCTGTCGTTTCTGTAACATGGAACGTGAAACCTCGGAACATATGCTTTGCAGTTGTGATGCATTGTACAAGGGTAGTTCTAAATTTCTAAATAGTGGCTGTATGCAACCAGGAGATATTTGGACTGCACATCCTGGAAAGGTAGTGGGTTTTATTAACTCAATTATACCGGACTGGGAAAAGACGCGTCTTAGGTTCTCTACTAGACAAATGGTGATCAACCTACAAGATGCGAATACATAGTTAAGAGTAATCAGGGGTATACCACAAAAGTTCAACTCAATGGACGCAGTGGTCCTACGCCCCAACAAAAAAAAGACCAAGAATACGCGCAGCAGCTGGAAGTCGCACTCGCATTGGACGAGCAGCTAGGCGCAGCGTCTCTTGGAAGCACCGCAACCACTTCACGGTGCTCCAGGATCAGAGAAACGACTGGTATGATGGCGAATGCAGCATGGGCGAGATTACTGCAACACCGCTCGAGTGCTAACGAGGTACGATACAAACGGGCGCGGAACAGACAAAACTCGATTTATCGGAGGAAAAGCGCCAGCAGGAAGATCGAGACCGTGAAGAGAAGGAGCAACTGTACCGCGAAAATTACGCACGAAAGTTCTATGAGAAGTTAAACCGTTCACGTAACTGCCACGTGCCACAGCCCGATATGTGTAAGGACCGGATTACATTGATTTTGTCTAGAGATAGTACCCAGATCTACTACCACAACCCAATGCGGTTTAACCATTGTTGGAGCTTCATGTTTCGGACAGCAGAATAAAAGGAACCGAAGCGAC